>NC_081371.1:18159939-18495571 GCF_030684315.1 Stegostoma tigrinum
GGAGATGAGAGAGTAAAGGACTGTTAAAAATATCCTCTGCAAAAGATAACCAGAAGGTCAAATTATTTTCTAGTAGAGAATATCTGCAGATCAAAGTAGGATCAATCATCCTCAAGGTCAACATCCACCATTCTTCAATGTCCAGACAGAGCACATTCTAGAAAATCTTAAAATAAATTCATGGTATGAGGACATCACTATTAGGGATTTGCCTATCCCTAATTGCCCAGAGGGCAGTTGCTGTGGACTGCAGTCACACGTAGGCCAGAGCAGGTAAGGATGGCAGTTTCCTTCCCTTAGGAAAGCAGGTGAGTTTTTCCAACAACCGACAATGACTTCGTGGTCAGCACTAGACACTTACTTACAGATTTTTAAAACAGAAATTAAATTCCACAGTCTGCCATGGCAGGTTTCAAACCCTGGCCCCCCAGAACATTCGCTGGGTCTCCGGATTAACAGTATGGTGACAATACCACTAGGAAATAGCCTCCCTAATGATGCAAAACAGTGCGAAGTGCCTGGGGTTTGGCATTTGTGAAAGAGATGTTTTGGTGGTGGTAGGGAGGGGTGTAGGAAGAGATTCGATGCTAGTAAGGGTATTACATATCACTGAGTAATGGATTAACAAATGGGGAATAAAGCTCAAGAGAAGGTGTGGCAGAAAGTAATGGCTCTGGACTTCATCCATTCTACTCATGCCCCACACCCTGTATGGAGATAAAGAATTCAGCACTAGCTTTTGGAGGGAGATGTATCTATACCAGTTCGACAGGATTGTAATCGGACTTCCATTCCTGTTCGAAATCCTAAAATAGCTTAAATCAATATATTATACAAGGACTGCTCTGAACACGATGGAAGCTTGCCGTGTTAAGCAGCATTACTGGCTTCTTATTCATTTATTGTACACATTGGCTTTCTTCACCAATGATAACAAGAACACATGCAAATTAAATTTCATAATACACCTCCTAAAAATGCACTGCCTCTAAAATTAAATATGATAATACGTTGACTCAAATGTGCAATTTCAGTTTGGTTTCAGTAACTATCGGACTGGTTCAAAAAAAAAGAACCGTGGATGCTGGAAATCTAACACAAAAACAGAAATTGCTGGAAAATCTCAGCAGATTTGGCAGCATCTGTGGAAAGAAAGCAGAGTTAACACTTCAGGTCCAGTGACCCGTCCTCTGAACTGGTTTTACAAAACCAGTGCTCACCATCGAAGGCCATCCAGCCTTCCGAGTCTTCGATAAATCGGTGATCAAAAGTCAGATATTGACCTAACCTGCAGCAGTAGTAATGCCCGAATTTTGCATGCAGTATGAAGGCAACAATTCTCTTGTAAGAGCATGTTCAGGAGATGCAAAGATTCCACATCACTACAGGATGCAGGAACGGCCTTGGTGATGTCATGTTATTGCACCAACCCAAAAAAATATGCATTTAAGGCATAAAATTATACAATACAACTATCTCCAAAATAAAATTCAGTTATTTAGCATATTTTGTATTTTGTTCAATACAATTTAACCTAGAGGTGTTAAAAAGATTATTTTTAGTGTTGTATTAGTCCAAGAAATTGAACCATAGCAACTATAAAGAGCCATTAACTCAGAGCTGGCTGTAAATTGCAAAACTGTTGCTGGGTCCAATTTTGCATCCTTTAGTAGATTTGTATCATATTAAATACCTGCAAAATGAGGAACAGAGTGTGTAAAGCCAACTTAAACATGCAAAACAATATTATATTAAAGCCGAGTTACTTCTTTCAGGAGACAAAAAAAACGGAAGTAATACATCAGCAAATCAACAGACTGTCGAAACTCCACTGCTATTTCTGGTTATCAAATTTTCCAGTACCGAAACTTCCAGTAGCAGAAAACAATAAAGTTTGGTGATTGATGAGCTACTGCACAGTTTCTGCAGCTGAGAAGAGCAACAATTTGGCATTCTGTAGAAACAAACAATCCAACTGGGCCATTGTGGGAACCTCACTAACTATCAATGCACCCACACCCTTCTGATCAGCACATAAATGAAGGTTATGGCCACTTGAATATAAAGATATAGAGTTTGGGTAAGGGAACGCAGAGAAGTAAAATACTGTAACACATATCCAAGATTGTCAGTTGCTGTTTTGTTATTTAGTTGCCATTTTCTTCTAACAGATTCCAAAATCTAGAAGATTTCGCTTTCAGCGAGAAACCTTAGGGTGTTATCTACTGTTTGAGATTTCTGCTCCTCTACTCAATAGGTGGAAGTCTCTGGTCTTTGTTGTTTTATATTGTGGTCAGTATAACTTTAAGAAACATGCTCACAATATCATCAATGCATCATCGTCTGTGACCTGCACGTAAAGAGATTTCATGTTTCATTTTATCTCTGATCACCCGAAGCATGACATACTGGAAATATTCTCCTCTGCTGGAAACCTGCAGCTTAGTATTAGCCCAAACCATTATATACCCAACAAATGTAACATTTTTAAATAATACTTAGTTGTCATAAATGTCTGTTGGATTCTTCAATACCATGATATTCACACATCATGAAAATGTAAAATATCCTGTAGGTGGCAAACTCACATCAATCAGCCACTCATAGAAGAGTAACTTAGGTCCTGGGAATCATAAAACTCTTTGCTAATAATTCTTTATCTCGCATTTATGTAAGTGCTCTTATGACCTTAGCGCAAAATGTTTCAAAGGCAGATGATCCCATCCTGCACAAATTTAATTTTGCTCCCTCACACATCTTGAGCGAGAGTGTGAGCAAGGGCATGAGCTCACGTTCAAAGTGAAGTCCAAACATCAGAATATTAAAAAAAACTAAAATGCAATTAACATATACTGGAATTCTGAGAAGGTATGATATGCCCTAATCTGTCAAAGTTGCACAGAAGAGGACAGTTTACACGTGCATATTAATGGTAAATTAACAAACAAGCCATAAATAGTAGCAGTTGTTAAATGAAGAGAACATGTCAGATCATAATACTGATGAGCCATGTTATATAAAGGGCATGTTATTAATAAACTGCAAACAGTAATCAGAGCATTGAGAAATGATGGCCTGCCCTGTTATGAACAAAATGCAATCTATAAATCTGCAAATGTTTCATATTTCATGATGACCTTACTTCACGAGGTTTCTTCAAAACAAAAAAATCATTAGTAAATGGCTTAATAAGATATTTCTACATGATAAATCATGTTGCTCTTCAAAACTAAAACACACAAGAGTTAAATATCACAGCATTCAGGTTTTGAACCTTTATGGTACATGTGCATGATTGACAGGATATTTACTTACTGCCCAGATCTAGCCATCCTTGCCTCGTGTGGGTACCCACCCACAGTGCTGTTCCAGAGGTAGTGTCACTTGCTAACAATGAAGTATGGGGATTTAGCTCCAACTCAGTGTGCACCTTGGAGGGGATTTTGCTGGATGCCATATTCCCAAGCATCTGCCACCCTGATACTTCTAGGCTCAGTCAAAAGAATACATTACTGCAATTAACCTGCATATGATACACACTGCTGCCACTACGTCTTAGTCATAGAAGCTGTGAATGCTGAAGATGGTGTGGTGCGGGTTTTTTTCTCCTGAATTGCATCAAACTTTGAGCGTTGTTGGAGCTGCAATCACCCAAAGTTGGGAGTGTTCCATCTTCACTTGTGCCTTGAAGGTGTTGGACAGACCAAGGAATCAAGACCTAATGTTGATAATGGAGGAGTCAGTGATGACGAAGCCTTTGAATGTCAAAGTGTCTTTTTGGAAAATCAGGTCATTATTTGTCACTTAAATGGCAGACAAGGTAGAAGCCACACGTTAGCCTAATTTTGAACGTTGCCCAAACCTTGCTTCATAGGAGCACAAGCAGCATCAGTATCTGAAGAGAATATTACACAATCAGTCAAAGTCCTCAGTTGACCTTATCCAGGAGGAACGTTCATTGATGAAGCAGCTGAAAATGGTTGGGCCTAAGTTACCACCTCAAAAGGAACACAAGCAGAATGATGTAAGGTTCCATCCTTTGGTCAGGATATTCTCTCAGCCCCTTTAATTAACTGAAAGTACATGTAATATTTGCAAACTCATCAAATATACATACTGCAATTAGGGAATTCAGTACTCACAAAACAAACAGGTGTGAGGAAAAGGAATCTGTCCAGAAAAAGATGTCCAAGAACAAATCTGTTAGCAGACCAGGAACTAACATGGTCTTGAGAAGCAAGTATTGGAATAGGTCCTTGAAAATAGGCAGATCATTCGGATGCTCTGTGTATTTAAGTGGACAAAACTAACCCAGCTGGTGTAGCCATAAACTATCAGAAGGCAAAGATGACCTAAATTAACAGCTTCCAATGATTCAACATCAGACAACATCTATACCCGTTACATCACATCAGCAACATGAACAAAACATTCATGAACTTTGATAAGCACAACAGCTGAACTGTGGAGTGTAAACATTTAAAATACTTAGAGAAAACATATCATGGTGCTATTAGCCTACACGAGCAATGGAAGAAATTTAAAAGCCTTTGGTAAAACCACACCTAAAATTTAGTTTGCTGCATGAGCTTTGGTGCACATTATGACATAGCTGAAGTGGTTGAAGATGGAATTAAATTATCTATCAATAATATTTAGAATGGCTGTCTTGATGGACAATCATAGAATCCCTACAGTGTGGAAACAGGCCCTTTGGCCCTACAAGTCCACACTGAACCTCAGAGCATCCCACCCAGACCCAGACCCATCCCCCATACCCCATACCCCACCTTATCTACACATCCCTGAGCACTACCAGAAATTTATCATGTCCAATCCACCTACCTTGCACATCTTTGGACTCTGGAAGGAAGCCCACGCAAACACGGAGAGAATGTGCAAACTCCACACAGACAGTCACCCGAGGCTAGAATCGAACCCAGGTTCCTGGTGCTGTGAGGCAGCCATGTTAACCACTGTGTCACCGTGCCACCCCAAATGGACAATGGAGAAATCGAAGCTTATCATAGTGGGACATATTCAGATCCCATAAAATGGAAGAGATCAAGAGTCATTTTCAAAGAAATAACATGGAAGTTAGAGTTCTACTAGGGACTCTACTGCTCATCATTCAACCACTGATGGGTCTCTCAACAAGGTCATTCAAGAATCACATTTGCACCAAATGGAAACGGATGGAAATGCAAAGGATTTGAGGATTTGTGTAGTTTTGTCATCAAATCTGGGAATTCAGATATTCAAAAAATTTGTGGACTATGCTTTTCTGGGAATGGGAAGGAAGATGATCTATTGCAGAGAGATGTTTCTGACCAAATCTGATCCAGAACAGGATCCTTACAATAATGCCATGACCAAAGTGAGTAAGAATGAAAGCAGACAACCAGGAGGCTGGAAGAACACAGCAAGCCAGGCAGTATCCGGAGGAAAGCAGCAGTCAACGTTGAGTATTACCCTTCTTCAGGGTTGGACTCCAGTTGACTGCTCCTTCCCCCAAATGCTGCCTGGCTCGCTGTGTTCTTCCAGGCCCCTGTTTGTCTCCCTGTATTCCAACATCTGCAGTTATGTCTCCTAGTAGGAATGAACTTGGATTGTATCAGATACGAAAGACAATCAATAAAACAGCTTTTAAAAAAAGGGTACGTGGTTTTAAAAATAATGCAATTTTGTGGAATTATTGCAGATCTACCTGGAATTACCAGTGTTAGGTTTACTATTCAAATTTCAAAATAGCGATTACTTACATCAATATTAACCATCTCTATATTCAGAGGACAAGTTGACCCCCACTTTAGGGAATAGTTTTTGAAGCTTCAGAGGTCGATTTATGCGCTAAGATCCACATTAAATCTAGATACTATTTCCACTGTCAAAATAGTATAATCCCATTAATTTGGTCAAAACCATTCCCATCATTGAACACCTCTATAATCATGTCTCAGTTAGTGGCACTCTCACCTCCAGGTCAGAAAGTTCACATTCCACTTCACAGTTTATGCAGGATGATGTAGGCTGACACCCCAAATGCAGTGCTGATTATTTTGATTTGATTTCAATTACAGTGAACTGGAAATTGTGTCCAGCTGACTGTAAAACATCACCATGCCTTGCCCTATTTTCTCAACTCTCAAAATGTCTAACATTCTGGGGAAGGAGGGATGGATGCCACCATTCAAAATGGCAATAACAACGTATCCATTAACCTGCATCACATTCCAGATGCCTTAATGGTTTACATGGCACAGTGGAAAAGATGAGAAGTGATCTCATTGAGACACATAGGATTAAGGGGCTTGACAGGGTAAATGTGAAGAGGATGTTTCCCCTCATGCGAGAGTCTAGGACCAGAGGGCACAGTCTCAGAATTAAGGGCACCAATTTAAGACTGAGATGAGGAGAAATTTCCTCTGAGGTAGTGTGTCTTTGGAATTCCTTATCAGAGAGCAGTGGGACAGAGTGCTCCTGTATGTTTAAGGCTGAGATAGACAGTTCTTGATTAGCAGGGGACTCATGGGTTATGGGGGAAAAGGCAGGAAAGTGGACCAGCCACAATCCTGGGGAATGCTGGAGCAGGATCATTGAGCCAAGCATCCTATTTTTGTTCCTATATCTTATCGAATTATGGTCTTGGAGACTTACAGAAACCATGGAAACAAATTCTGTACTCTAGATCCCACCTTCTCAGGGGCCATCCTTCCCAGGCATCCAAATATTTTTGTGCTGTGAATCAGCCTGTTTAGTCACAAAGATCTGTAGCAGGCACTGGTGACCAAGTAGAAATGATTTGGAATGAAGGGACAGCTGATAATGATGACAGTATGAGCCCATGCTGCACTGTCAAAGGTGCCTTTTTTTAATAGGTTCTTATCAGAAACTTAATTATTACACATGTCAAAGTTTGCTCATGCAGATGTATTGTAACCTTGTTTACAGATCCCTTACCTGATGTATTTACCTCCTTCTCTCACCCACCATTGAATGGTAGCTGCCCTTTAAATGAGGGAATGGAGGAGGATGGTTGCAGCAAGTGGTACAATGCATCCTGGGAACTGACTGGCGTAGACAACTTGTTGCTCAAACGCCAATCAGTAAAAATTAAAAGTGGGTATTGGGGGAATGCTGTCATGGCGCAGTGGTAGTGTCCCTTTCTCTGAGCAAGGGGACACGGGTGCAAGTCCCACTTACACAAGAGGTGTGTAATAACAGATCTACTCATCAACCTGTTCAAAAGGTAAGGGGGCACCCAGTCACCTCAGCAAAGGATTTCAGAGACTCCATTGGCAGTGAGCTGAGACTCAATGGAGTGGGGGCCGGGTCCTAGAATGTTCCTGTTTTCCTTTGTTGTTATCCTAGAGTCAGACTTAGGTACAGTCAGGCATGCTGTGGAAGTTTCAATGACTGTTTCTACTAGCCTTCCATTGCAATAACGTGTGCAGAAATTGTGAACTAATAGCTGTGAAACTGTGTCAATTAACTGGCACAAGTGTGCGCTGGAGAGAGCCAAACTGACCATACTGTCTTCAAAGGCTTGGGAGAAATAAATTATAGCTTCACGGAACCGTTTTCTTCAAGTTTCACCAAGTAACAATTAACTTAATCTGAACAACTGTACACAGAAGGACAGGTCTTGTAGAATCACAAAATCCCAACAGTGTGGGAGCGGGCCATTTGGCCCACTGAATCCACACTGACCCTCCGAAGAGCAGCCCACCCAGACGCGCTCCCCCCTTCGCTAATAATCCTGCATTTCCCACATCAACTGAGAGTCGAGAAAGTGGACTTTTGGCACAAGTCAAGAAAATTCCATCAAATCATTGAGAGTATAGGGTTATTATCTAGTTATGAACACATTGCTGTTTGTGGGATCTTGCTATGCACAACTGTTGTCCTACGTTACAAAACTACAGCAGAACTTTGGAACATTCCAATGTTGTGAAAGTTTTATACAATCGACAAATCGTCCTTTTATCATTCAAAAGGATGGTGAATCTCAGATGCGATGTTTTCGGAAATCCTTTTCTTTTAACAAAAACACAACTTTGCTCTAAAAGATAAAATACAACAAAATTTACTTTATATCAAAGGTCAGATAGTTCTGAGATCAAGCGTCCTTTTCTTTTGGATTGCTATGTAGTCAGCTATGAACACAGACTCCCCATGCCTTCACTACAAGCATGATTTCTTCTTACCATTTTTATTTGCTGCCCTATTCTTAAACTTTAAAAGCCTGGCTATTTAGAAAAGTCAGTGCTCAGTACTATTGTCTCTAAAACCAGTACAGTGAGATTTTTTCTGTCAATAACTGAAAGTTTGAGTGATACTTGATGAGAACTTTATGCATGGTTCCTGAAATGCTGTGGTACACATGTGACTGACGATCACAGCAGAAGGCAGCATGACATGCTGACAATTTAAAACCTAGCCACTTCTATTGTGTATCTATGTCAAACAGGCACTAGTTCACATGTTCTCAGGAAATCAGACCAAATTACATGCTCAATTCTAAAAAGAAGTTTCTTACAAGAACAAAAAATCTGCAGGATTTGGCCATTACTGGCAAAGCCAGCATTTATTGTCCATCCATAAATTGTCTGAGATGATGGTGAAGCAGCTTCCTGCATCACTGAAGTCCATATGGCGTAGGCTCTTTACAATGCTGTCGGGTAGAAAGTTGCAGGATTTCAACACTGCAATGGTACAGGAACGTTAAGATACAAACATGTGAGAAAAGGAGAAGTAGGCCATTCAGCCAAGAGCCAGTTCCGCTATTCAGTGAGTGTATTTCAAATTCCACATTCCCAACTACTCCCACTAACCTTTGATTCCATTGCCAAACCAGAAAATCTACGTGTCTGCCTTCAAAATATTCAACCTCCCTTGTCTAATATGGAGAGTTCCAATTGTGCATTTCACAAAGAACATGTCTCTCTGTCTGTCCTGACAGGGTGGCCAGGGCTTTTAAAATGGTGGCATGGCGGCTCAGTGGTTAGCACTACAGCATCACAGCCCAGGGACCTGGATTCAGTTCCAGCCTCGGGCGACTGTTTGTGTGGAGTTTGCACATTCTCCCCGTGTCTGCATGGGTTTCCTCCGGGTGCTCCGGTTTCCTCCCACAGTCCAAAGATGTGCAGGTTAGGTGGATTGGCCATGCTAAATTACCGATAGTGTTCAGGGAGGTATAGATTAGGGGAATGGGTCTGGATGGGATGCCCTGAGGTTCGGAGTGAACTTGTTGGGCCGAAGGGCCTGTTCCCACACTGTAGGGATTCTATTCTATTCTAACTGTGTTCCCTAGTTCTGAGCTAACCCACAGCACATTTTTTCCCACTTTTTCACATCCTCTAGGAGGTGGCAAGACAGGTTGAACATGTGAAAAAGTGAAGGTTGGCTCAATCCCAGAGTACCACAGGCTACTCTTTGAAGATAGGTTGGAGATTTGGAATTGTTCTCCTTGGAGAAGAGAAAACCAAGAGGAAATCTGATTGAAACCTTTCAAATCAGATGGACCTAGACAGGGTAGATAGGGAAAATCTATGTCCACTTGTGAAATGATCACGAACGAGAGGGCACAGATGCAAAATAATTCAGGAAAAGCAAAAAGTGACAATAGGAAGAACTTTTTAGGCAGCAAATGGTTACGTTGAAAGTGTACTGCCCGAGTGCCTGGTGGAAGTTGGTCCATTTGAAATATTCAAAGGGATATTAGACTGTAACCTAAAGAGAAGAATCTTCAGGGTTATAGGGTGAAAGGGGACAAGAGGTAGGAGACTGCCTGAGTGAAGCTATAACCACATAAAACAATCTACCAACTTGAGAGATTCTTTAAAAATCTTACAAATATTCATGCACAGAACACACTTGCAGAGATGGAGAAATGGCACTCAAATCAACCATGTTCTTGACTTTTGCAGGTATTCAATTGTAGGTATAAATATAACCTACAAAAAATACCCACAGGGTTTGCTGCCACAGGATGGGAAAGCCCTTACTGTAATGACACATAGGGATAGATGCTGTGTTTAGTGTTTTCTTCTTGAAATCTTAATTGAATAACAATCAAACCATTTTCATCGAAAAAGTTTTAAACTTTCACTTTGCCGAACCGGACCTTTCTAGATGTAGGCAACAGGACAACTTATTTTCATGATTAAAAGTGATAACCAGACAACGTAAAAGAACTTGCATTTATATAACACTTTTCATGACCACTGAGTGGTCTCAAAGCACTTCACAGCCAACGTGTTCATGTAGTCACTATTTCAATGTTGGAAACATAGCAAATGAGTCTGCATTCAAATTGCAATATTTCAATGACCAAGTCATCTATATTTACGGATGTCAATTGAGGCATAAATGCCAACCAGGAAATGTGAGCAACTCCCCAGCTTCTTTTCAAAATGGTGTCATCTAGAGAAGGCAGATTGGGTCTTGGTTTTAACATCTCAATCAATAGACTGCAAATTCGACAGTGAGGGAGCGCTGCAATAAAATAGGCACTCCAGTGCAGTGCTCTCTCAGCTCTACACTGGAGTGATAGCCTCGAATTATGTGCCCAAGCCCTGAGGTGAGGCTTGAACCCAGAACCTTGTGACTCAGACCAACTGAGCTGCTACCGACAAACACAGTTAGTATTTGGATAAAGTGAATTTCACAGGAACTAGTGCTAATTTGACCATGATGCCATTCAATAACTGATAGGAACACCTCTATATACTGTCATCTCTTTTCAACACCTCAACTCCCCATTAGTCTAATAATTCCAGAAATATTGCATTAGAGTGGGGGAGCAGGTGCATTTTGTTTAGTAATAAAACACACAATTATCACATTACAACAGGCCAGCATCCTAACTAATCATGAAAGCAATGCTTTTTAAAAAATGTTGTAAACATATTAGAATCTTCTCACAAACAGATGTCATTGGCTTAACTGAAATGTCACCGTCCACCTCTTTATGAAAATGAAAGTTACCTCTACAAGCCACTATTTTAATATTAGGACACGAGAGAGACTTGAGAAATAGTTTTGGGGCCATAAAGTGACAGCAGCACAGATATGGGCAGATAGGCCTGAGGGAAAACTGGACCATAAGCTGGGTCTCATCACCACAAAGGGCCACACTGCCTCCATGACAGCAGCTTGAAAGGGCCTTAAATTTAAAAAAAAGAATCAATTATTAATTTGACAGTTCTTTCTCCAGTCTTTTAAATAGTATTATGAGCGCCCATTCTGTGAGGTAGCAATCCTCTGCACAGACATACAGCTACAATATTGTTGTGACCACAAATTACCAACTGCTAAAACTATTCTGACTGTGCACTGGGCCTAACGAATGGAGAGCTCTGACAAAGGGAAGAGGTAAAGGCACTTGCCCTTCAAATGTTTGTAATCGAAATTGAACAAGGACCTATTTCTCCCAGCCAGACTCTTACCTACCGAAGTTTGACTTATTTAGTTTAGTAGGTCAGTGACGTTTGTTGATATGCAGACCAGCGCTGGGGCAGGGAGTAAAGAACACTCCAACTGGCAGCAACCAGACGGTCTGCTTTGAAAGTTAGAATCTCAAGTCTGCAAGTAGTTGAAGGAGTCAGTGAGCTGAGGTGACCTTTGCTTCGGTCTGCCAGTTGGAGGTATGAGGCCATCTATTTTGCCCACTTTGTGCTGCCCCACCTCCTGCACATTACTCTCAACTACAAAGATACCCATTTCCCTTTTGCAGCTCCAGACTCCCCTCTGTGTTGTCGCTCCAGCAAATCATTTCCTAGTTAGAATTCCTGAAAATAAATGCTGCCGCTCTTTAAATATATCCATTACACTTTTGATCCAAAATCAGATACTGCTTTCACAAGTGCACAGATATCAGTTTCAAACAAAACTAGTGTTGATGCATTAAAGTTGTACTAATGGATGTTGAGATTTGCAGGCTTACCTTCTTCCATCAAAGCTTTTGTTCCCTTCAGCGTATACTACCAGCAAATTAGAATCATTCAACTATAGAAAACAGATTTACTTTTACGCTCTTACCAGATTGCTTTCAAGAGCCAAATCTGTTTTGCCAAATATTCAGGACATCATAAAGACTGTGGAAATTCAAGCAGCTCATTCATTCAGTGAGATAGCGCAGCCAGAAACAGGCACCAGTGCGAAGTTCTGTCAATTCAAACACACTGTTTTATTCATCCTCAATACTTACTGTTTAGCCAGAGGAAGTTTCACACACAATGTTCTAATTCTACATGTTATGTAAATTATATACTGATCCTGTGCGCCTCTAGTACCCTTCCCAAGCAGTATCACTGCATTACCTGCTCATTTATACATGATACTCAATGACAAAGAGTTGAAATGATTCCTGACGTGAGTCACAAGATCGCACAACAAATAGTGTGAATCGTTCAAACAAGTTTAGCTCAAGTAAAAATTATCATTCAAATCAGATAAGACTACTCGATGTAAAAGCACATCATTTTAAAGAGTAAATGCAGTTTTCAGAACTAGGGAACAAGGATGCATGGTTCGTGCTCATATTTTATTTACTGTGCTTGCCATAATACAAGAGTCTACAAAGGAATGTCAACATGAAAATGGACATCAGAACTGTATTTCTGGAATGTTGACTCAGCACTGGTGAGTAATTTTCCTGAAATTATTGGTTCAATTGACTGGATTTGCAGTTATCATGCAAGATAAGTTGGTATATGATTAGAAGAAGGTGAAAAAATATTGAATCAACATATCGATTGGATTATGAGAAGCATAAATCAGCAATATTGTTCAATTGGCTAAATGCTAACAGAGGTCAAAGGCCTCATGCGCTGAAAGCAATTTCATTTCGTCTGCAGTGTGACAGGCAATTTACTGCTGCTTGCTCCCAAAGCAAGAACAACTATGGGAGACGGTGCAGGAGCTCAAACTCTCCGAGCAACTATCCCTTTCAATCAACATGCAAAAAGGTTCCCTTTAAAAAGGGATGGACTTTACTACCAAAAAACATCAACTAAGGGGGAGGTGATGGCCTAGTGGTATTATCACTGGATGGTTAATCCAGAGACCCAGAAAATGTGCTCGGGACATGAGTTCGAATCCAACCATGGCAGAATTTGAATTCAACAAATATTGCCTACACGTGACTCCAGACCCACTGCAATGTGATTGACTCATAACAGCCCTCTGGGCAATAAATGCTGCCTAACCAGAGATGCCCACATCCCATCAATGAATAAAAAGGAAAAAAAAAACTCCCTCCCTACAACCCCATCTTGCAGGTGTCTACATTGTGGACAGGCAGCTACAGTTAATGTTACAGCTTCCAGCTCTCACTTTGAAGAGCATTCCATTCACTGACTGGGTGACACCTCCTGCTAGTGCCAAAACTGGGCGTGGCTGAGATTGCAGAATCAGGCCCCAGAAGGTTCAATGGGCCAGATAAGAACTAAATCCTGGGGGCTACAGGACCGCAAGGAACTCTAAAGCCCAGGCATCGGTGGGAAGGAGGACAGGGTTGTTTCACCATAAAGGAAACCAAGTAGGAAGAAAAATTCTTTGTGCAGAAATAAGATCCATTTTGCAGGGAACAAATGCAGAGTAAATAAAGTAACCACTGCATGTTAATTCTAAAATGTAAATTGAATCCAAATGCAAGAGCCCAGAACAACTGCACATTGACACATTTTCAATGCAATCTGTAAGACCAGGTGTAACAATGTGACTGTCCATTGTTGTGGACTAGGCCAGACCCTCAAAATGTTTTACGAAGGTAGCCTAGACTCAGCATTTTCTTATTTTAAACCGAGGTGTGAAGAGGATGTCCCAGGTGTGATGCAACTGGTCAAACCAGTCAGCTTTAAGCAAAACAAAATTTATTTTAACACTACCGTTGAAGCACAAATGAAAAAAAATCAGAACTGAGGAGTAACTTAACTATCTGAAAACCTTACCGACACAATACAGCAACTTAATTAATAACTGCTCCAATGGAATAACATCCCAAAAGCACACCCCTTGGCAAAAAAGGTAAATTCTTACAGGCAGGAGGGGATAACATCCAGAGAGGGAGAGAGAGATTTCAGAGGAAGTCCAAGGAAACCTTTACTGAAGCTTGCAATACCTCTGATACTCAAAACATTTTGGTGATTGCAATAGTGAAATAAAATTGGAAAAATAGCCCAAACTGGAAGAACTGGCCACTCTTATTGTTAAACTGTTATTCCCTAGACTCTTCGTCACCTCTGCCTTTACAAACTCTCTTCAAAATAAAAACCAAGGACAAAATAACCTTCATAAAGAGACAGCATAGTCACACCATTCACTTTTCATTTGTGCTGACATGAATCTCACTTGCTGAAACCACTAAGTTGTGGAACATGATACAGTCAACTGTACAACACACAACTCATGTACATTAAATTGTGTCAAAAATCCTTCAGTGGTAAATTGGTTTACTTCTTTGCAAATAACTTCAGGGTTCATGTTTGACCATGACAAGTAGCAACAAGGTAAAATCCACATTAACATAATTAACAGGGGGCTCAAGTCAAGCCACTACAAAAAAAATGCAAAATCATTTCCACAATGTGGCATGTTTGTGAAGATCTTCCAAGTTGTCACTGTTAAGGAGTTCAGACAAGTTGATGATCTGCAGGTAATAAAACTATGGTCCACTACTGGGATTTTGGGGTTTCCTCATAACTATGACTCATCACCTGAAATGAGGCACAAAAATAAAAAAAAACTGTAGTCCTTTTACATCTCGTTACTGTTAGCAAACAAGTGCCAACGGCCAAAATCATGAATGAAGCTGAAGTGAATATTTACTATGTCAGCCTCTAAATAAATAGTTTGTTCAAGTTCAGGAAAAATACTTTGGCAGCATGAGACAAGTAAGTCAAAAGGAGCTGACTGTATGCCATGTATCTAACTGCTGTTGAATACGTCATGTTTGTTCTCTCTTGCCAAGTCAGAGGATAATACCTCTTGAGCCCCAACGATAGTCTTGGTGCAAATTTGGTAGAAGACTGCATTTTTACAGGTGTTAGCTTTCAGAGTAGGCCTCAAACCAAAGCTCTGTTTACTTCGGGGGCAGACTTAGAGCAGGGGAGTTCTCCTAATGCTGAAGCAAATATGTGGCTTCCACCCAACACATGAGGAAGATTATCTGGTAGTTTATCTCACTGTTGTTTATGGGATCTTGCTCTTTGCAAACTGACTGCTGCCTAATTCCCCTACGTTACAATAATAACAGCCGTTCAAAAGAAAACATGAACTTTATTGGCTATGAATCATTTGGGATGTCCTGAGGCATGCAAAGGCATCATCATAAAAAGGTAAATTCTCTTTGGTCTTCCATCAGTTATTATTCTGAATTAAATTTTTAATAGAAACATAGAAAATAGGAGGAGTGAGCCATTTGATACCTCAAGCGTGTTCTACATTCAATACGATCACAAATGATCATCAAGCTCAATATCCTAATCCCACCTGCCTTCCATAACCCTTGATCCCTTTAGCCACAACAGCTGCGTCTACCCTCTTCTTGAAAACAATCTTTCTGTGGTAGTCAATTCCACAGGCTCACCACTGTCTGGCTGAACAAATTTCTCCTCATCTCAGTCCTAAAATGTTTCCCCTTTATCTTCAAAGGTATGATCCCCCTGGTTTTGAACACATCCACCCCCAACCCCAATCTGGAACATTCTTCCTACATGTAACCTAATGTGTCTAGTACTGTTAGAATTTTGTAGATTTCAGAAGTCACCCTCATTCTTCTAAACTCCAATGAATACAATCTTAAATCAACTCAATCCCTCCTCATATGTCTGACCTGTCATCCCAGGAATCAGCATGGTGAACATTTGCTGCACTCCTGCTAAAAAGAGTATTCTTCCTCACATAAGGAAACTGAAGTTGCACACAACATTCCCAGTGTGGCCTCACCAACACCCTGTCCAATTGCAGCAGGACATCCTTATTCCTGTACCTAATCCTCTCACTATGTAGGCCTCTTCTCCGGTTTGTCTCCTTTCCTTCCCATTGCACCTACAAACTTATTTTCAGTGACTAGTGCTTGAGCACACCAGAATCTTGAATATCCCCCTCTCTCCATTTACAGCAATTCAAATGATAATCTGCCTTCTTGTTTTTGCTATCAAGGTGGATAACCTCACATTTAATCACTGTTATGCTGCATTTGTTCACACCCTCAGCCTGTCCAAATCACATTGCAACATCTCTGCATCCTCCTCACAGTTCACTCTACTGCCCAGCTTTGTGTCAACTGTGCATTTTGAGTTATTACATTTAATTCTCTCACTTAAATCACTGTAAATTTTAGAATAGCTGGGGCTAGTACCAATTACTGTGGCACCCCACTAGTCACTGCCCGTCATTCAGAAAAGACGGATTTACTCCTACTGTTTCCTACATGCTAACAAATTTCCTATCCATTTCAATCCACACCTCCAATCCCATGCACTTTAATCGTACACATTAACAGCTTATGTGGGACTTCATCAAAAGCCTTCTGAAAGTCTAATAAAACTACATCCACTAGCTCCCCTGATCTATCTCTTCTTAACCTTCTTGAAAGAGAACAATTTTTCAATCAACTTACTAACTCATTTCCTTCATCCTTAGAACAGCTTTCAATGTTTTTACCAAAAAATAAACATTTTTAAAAACATTCCAGGTCCTGCTGCTCCTGCAGCCCTTCCAGCATTTTTTATTTTAGTTTTATTATTTTTATTTCAATCAAAACACAAATCACTTCACACTTCTTCTGCAACTTGTCTTCTCATTCCACCAGCCCACACCCACTTGAGGTCTATGACCAACTTCCTCAGTTCACAATACTTCCACATTTGTGTCATCTTTAAATTTTAAAGTTGCGTCTTCTACACTCCAATCCAAGTTATGCACAACAGGTAATGCAGTGGTCATAGTTTTGACCACCACTTCTCCTACTTTATACCTTCCTCTAATCCAAAAAAGACTTTTCACCACTATCATTTCTCATTCTTTAGCTAATTTTGTACCAATGTTTCCACTGGCTCTTTTACACCATGGCATCAGCCTTACCAACCAACCTCCAGCTGAAGTCTGTGTACACCACATCACTACACTTCCTTCAGCAAACATTCTCTTACATCATTAGAAGTGTAATCACTTTATTTAAAACACCATTTGTCTTCTTACAAATAGGTGCTATTTCCTTAATTCATTCATTAAAGGAAAGTGACTGTGATTTTGTTCCAGATTTGACTTTCTAAAAGCTTTTTCATCAAAAAGATTTAAAACTACCAACTTTTCACTCTCAGGTTCATACATACACTTTAAAAAAAACAGAAGGAAATGTAACATTTGCAATTCTCCAGTGCTCTTGTACTTCTCCAGTGCAGAACTGGAAGAATATGATGAATATCTCTGCAATTTCCATCTTCATTTCAATAATTTCGGATGTATCCCACCCAGTTTGCCTATGTAAGTATAGCTAGTTTTTCCAGTAACCTCTCAATATGTTTCAGTCTGAGTATGTGGACTCCCACCCGTTTTGCAGTAGCATATTCCTCAGTGAAGGCAGATGTATTCAGTTTGTACATTGATTATCTCCTCTGTCTCAATTTTAGTCTCTAATTGGCCCCAACGATCCTCTTACTACCTGTGCAGTGTATATGCCTATAGAAGACAATTGGATTCCTTTTGATGTCCGTTGTTAGTATATTTGCATATTGTCTTTTGCTCATCTTACTTCCCCTCTGATCTTTCTATCCTTAGTCTGGCTCTCACTTGTACTATTACCCCAGCATCTATATTGTAAACCCTTAAATTTCATCCAGTTAATCCTGACCTCATAATACCAGGGTCACCGGTCTCAAAAAAAAAATCCACATTTGTTCTACTTAGCTCAAATTGTGTCCCTAAATGAGATACGGAAATGTCTCCCTCCTCATCAAACTAGAAATTCCCTAAAATGCCACTTCCAAACATTGTATCATTACATCCTGGATTATATAATAAGTGAATCCTGCCATTATCACTATGCTGTAGTTCTTACACCTCATTGTAACTTACTTGCAATTTAATCCTCCATATCGTTACTATTAATTGCTAGCCTAAGGAACACACTTAACAGGATAACAGTACCCCTTTGTTACTTCTTAACACTAATAAATACATTGTGTTTTTCTCCTCAGGACAGCTATTTGGCAGGTGAACATTGACAATGCCTTTGTATGCACCGATGCTTTTGACAGATGTCTGAAGTAAGACAAATGCAAACCTTGACAGGATTCATGCTTCAGTGGCCTTTGATCTGAAGAGTAACTTAAAACAGGATTTTCTTTTAAACTGGGGTATTGTAGGTGGTTAAACTGGAGTTCAGAGCCAATTAAGAAACAAAGGCTGTTAGAATGAAAAATACCATTTGAAATTTTACAGCTATCAGAATGAAGTGTGAAGAAAGGCTCTCTTGACAGCCAAGCAGCATCCAAGCTCACTGCAGGGTGGAGGAGGGTGGGTTGGCGTTGGGTTTGGCAGTGGCATAGACAAAGGTAGATTTTATTTCATTCAAAAACAGAATCGGTTGGAGAAACTCAGCAGGTCTGGCAGCATCTATGGAGAGAAAGCTAATGTTTCAACTCCTGTGACCGTTCTTCAGAACCGGAACACCTGCTAAGTTTCTCTAACCGATTCTGTTTTTGCTTCAGATTTCTAGCACCTGCAGTTCTGTGTTTTATTTTTGACAGAATTTATTTGTGTTAAGAAGTAATAGAGGAATATGGTTATATTGTTAAGTGTATTCTACAGGCTGCCAACTTAGTAAGAAGGATATAGAGGATTGGAAGATTCGCGTAGTGGCAATATAACTGAACTAGCATCCCAGTGCTCTGAGCCGATACTCCGAAACATTATTCACTATGGCAGATGGTGACATTTTAATTCAATTTTTAAAAGATTGGAATTAAAAACTAGCTTAATGACATCTATTGATTGTTATTAAAAACCCATCTGATTCACCCCTTGGGAATGAAATCTGCCTTCCTTAGCTGATCTGAACAATATGTGACTCTAGATCCACAGCTGGCTCTTACTAATCTCTGGGCAATTAAATGTTGGCAATAAATACAGGCCTAGTCAGCAAAGCCCACATCACATGAATGTACGTATAACAAGAAAAAGTTCATTTAAAATGAAGAAAGGGGCACTTGTAGTTAGCGATGGTGCCCCTACGGAAGCTAGTCTGAGCCAAAAGGCCTGGGCTCAAGTCCCACATTTTCTAAAGGTGTGTCATACCATCTCTGAACAGGTTATTTTGAAAATATCTAGCCCACTGAAGGATAGTGACAGAAAAACAATGAAATACTCAAGTTGTCATTCAGTGGACTAGGCAAGAGGACAACCATTTACCCAAGGGGGGAGAAAAAAACCACAAATCAAGTAGGCATAATATGAACAAAGTTTAATATGTCCATTTAATGAACGTGGCTGTTGCTTTTCTATTACATGAATTTGAACCCCACTAAGTCAGAGATATTTGTTCTAAACAGGAACATTTGTCATGTCAAACTGATAGAAAGATCAGAGGGGAAGTAAGATGAGCAAAAGACAGTTTCTATAATCCTGAACATTGTAATTGCACATTAAACTGAATCCAATTAAAGCACTGTAACTGTAATGAGTTGTATCGTATTATACTGATCCTATTCAATAGGGTGTTATTGCAGTTCCAAATGACATACTGATAATGAACATTATTTGAACAACATTTATCGCCACTTACAAGTGATAGCAAAATAAAATGGTTGGTGATAACGACTCAAATTCTACTCATATTCAAAATGAATGAATAAGTGCACAGCACCACGCATGGGCAGGGGGCTGGTTAGTGATAGAGTGATGTCAACAACTCTGGGCTCAATTCCCATACATGCTAAGGCCCCCCCCCCCCCCCCCAACTCCTTTTTTAATTTCTTCGCCACTCACCCCTACTGGGGTCATGTTGACCCTCAGGTTAAGCCAGACATGTCTCTCAAAAGGAGAGAGGGAACCCCAGACTTAGTCCTCTGGGACAACAATTATCTTTACTTTCTAATTCACACTGCTACATGTTACTAGATTGGTGGTTGGATTATTTCAACTCTGAGCAATTTCTAAAGTAAAACTGAACTAAATTAAATGCACAACAGAAAAGCCATACAGCAGACAAATCCAAAAACATTTTTTCTACATAACATCCAAGTATGGGCCCATTAGCTTCTCTATTTGCCCACGTAAGATAATGAACTCTTCCCCTATCCATTTACACAAAAGTATTTGACATTGGACATTGCAGGAGATGCAATCTTGAATCATAATGAATAGTAACCGCAGTTTGTTTTTTTAAAATAACTGCCAGGACAGAAGTAGTTTTGGATCAAATCAAGTAAAGCAGGCCAGGACTGAAAATAGGCAGACGACATTCTCTCACTTTAAGCTAGCATAATGTGAAGCGCAAGTCAAGCACAAACTAAAATTTGCTCAATACTACTTCCCAGTAACTGGAATTTCATCTTTCCAGACTTACAGCTCTGAGATTTTTTTGTATCCTTTAAAAAAAAAGTGACTGATGCAAAATGCCTGTTCAATTCATCTAACATCTCATTTTTCCATTAATAATTTCCTAGATTCTCATCCTACAGGACTGAAGTTCACACTTTGTTAGCTATTTTCTCATAAATATTGTACTTACTGTATTTACATTTCTTGCTAGCTTTCTCTCATTCTAAATGTTCCCTCCTCGGTACTCTTTTAGCCATATCTTTTTACATATTCTGTCAATTCTTCTAAACTTGCCACCGATGTTTGAACAGTTAATTTCTTCCATCTTATCTGTTGTTCACTTACAACATCCTCCATGTGAAACGATAAATCTGTCATGGTTTTGTACTGATTGGACTGAGGTCAGCCAGGTAGACATTATAAAATATGAGCTCCCTGATTGGACTTGATTAACTGCCCGAGAGAGCCTGGGCTGACAGATATCCCTCTCCTGCTTGTGTTTCTGGTACCTATGTGGATCCTCCCCCGCCCACTGCGAGTTCTTCTCTCTGGTGACACAGCCTTCTGGGCACATGCTATTTACTGCAAACAGCAGTGTCAACCCCTCACTATACTGTTCCCTGTTATCACTTCCCCAATTTGGGTGACACCATGGTCAGCTAGCTCATCCATGCTGTCCCTCATCCAAACACATTTTTAAAAACCAGCTGTGAGATGCGTCACACTTCCAATATACAACTGTTCTAAACAAGTGTACTCATTCTTCAAGTTTGCTGATGTAAACTAGTTCAACAATACTGTGATAAAACAAATTTCAGGCTAGTTAAGAACAAAAATTCTCACATGACAAGAGTATCAAGCACCTCCAGGTCAGTCCTTTTCCATTGGACAATATAACAAACTGTTTCAATAATCACTTAGCTTTGACAAGTTAACAGCAAATTCATTTCAAAGGAGCCACAGTCATAAATTAAAGCAATTATTTTGCCAAACATGCTGTCATCAAATCACAAAAGAAGTCACATTATAGGATCCTCCAGTTTAATGAACTAAATCTGTGATGTAATTTCATCTGATGAATGCATTTTTCCCCCATAATTCAATCAGCTTCTCTTTCAGAGAAGCTAAGTTGATAAGTAAAGACCACATCTATAAATAAACATTAAAATATATTTAATAGTCAGAGGAAAATGTTTCTGAAGGATCAGACTTTTTTTTAGTCAATTAATGTATCAGCAACTTAATGAACGAGTTTGACTCAATGACAGAATTCTATATCTGTCCTACTCCTTTGGAAACTACAACATTGTATCATAACTCTACTTACTCTATATCAAACATCATCATAAAAACTAAAATGGTGGGGAGGGGGGGGGGGGGGGTGTGTTTAATTACAATATTCTTCACCCTAATAAATACATTGAAAATTCCAATTAATTGCACCAGAAACTATTAACAACAGCTTAAAGCGCACCTTCAACTTTGCTTTAGGAAAAGCTAGTTGTCTAAACTGCTCTTCAAGGACAAGGCAGTCATAAAAATATACTGCATTCACTAAATTAAGGCTTTTGAGAACTTGAAGCATTATAAAAGGAAAAAGGCAGACTGGGGTCTTCTTATCACGTTACATTGGAAAGAAATATCTTTGTGCATCTTCACTGGGTGGTCCTGCAGCTGAAGCTTGAAAGTAAGTTGCCCATATTCCCTCACAGTAAAGGCAACACTACATGCATGGATTACGCAATATGGCATGGAGCTAACTAGCAAGAAACCAAAAATTCACAGACTGAATAAACAATTTAAAGAAACCAATTGTGTGACAGGAATTGACTGATGAGCTTTGCAAAACCGAGCTACATTCTGTAATGATTACAGAGCTAAAGCAGCCCTTTTGATTCATTAACAACGAAGACAACAAGTAGTTCTGGATTTCCAAAAGGGACTTGTTGCTTAGCTCAGGGAGGCAAGATTATGCTGTCTTTACATCAGACATGGGTTTTAAAAATTGCACAAAACTGTATAAAAACACACACAGTTCATGTGAGGCTCCACCCCCATGCAGAACGTTGCTTTTCCCTGATGAAGGATGTATCAGTGCAGTTTACGGACAGTAACGTATTTTAATGTATAAATATTTTGAATTTAAGGGCCTATCGTGCACATTGTACAAAATCGGTAAAGAGCCTTAAAAATCTGACCTTCAATCACTTTGTTGTTGCAAGCGACAAGAACACAGAACCGCAAATAACAGTGGTGAAATGTCTGAAGGAATGGTATCCAAATTTGACACCAAGCTACGAGATAGTGGAGAAAAAGGAATATTCTTTCAAGAGTATGTTTAAAACAAAAAGATAGTGGAGTAGGAGGAGGAAATGCTGGAACCTAGGGCCTTGCTGCTACAGGCATGCCCCCAGCAGTGGGATAATTAAACTCAGGGATGCAAAACAGGGCAGAATTGAAGAGGTTTTATTCTGAGGGTTATAGAGTTGAACAGGATTACAGAGACAGGGAGGCTAGAGATCATGGTGTGATTTAAAAAGGATAAAATTTTCATTTAAAAAATGCTGTTGATCAACTAGAATCAATGCATATCGCCAAGCAAAGGGCTGACGGGGTCGATGTGACTTGATGCAAGTCAAGGATAGGGGCAGCAGGACTTTAGAATGAATGGAAGGTGAAAGATGGGGATAACTGTTCCAACTTGTTGCTAGCTAACTCTGGAGGTAGCAGAGAAATGGGTGAAGGTTTCAGAAGCAGATGAGCTGAGGCAAGAGAATCAAATCATATGATGCTGTGGATGAGGAAGTGAGCAGTCTAAATTCTGTTATGGATGTGCGTTTGTAAGCTCATCTCAGAGTCAGCTGGTTAGCAAACCCAGTGTGGTTGAGTCTCAGTTACCCTGGAGAAGGCCGGAGTTGGCACTGGGAACTGCATTTGCAGTACAATACAATAGCTTCAGCCATTCCAATATTTGGAACCATAAGATCAAGAATGGCTATGACACAAACAGATCATTTAGCCCAGCAGGCCAATGCTGGGTTTTCCAAAAGTAATTTAGCTAGTCCCACTCCCCTTCCTAATGTAGCTCTGTCAGCATTTTTCTCTTCGATTCAATCCTCAGGTCTTGCCCATTTCCACCTAACATCCACAGCTGCTCCCTTTTACTCGAGGGTTTCTGCTCATTTTGAACAACGGACAAATTAACTGAATAGAGAGATGGAGGGCAAGTAGAGCTGGACATTGGCAGCATACATATGGAATCTGACTCATGGGATTGTAACATTTCATACAGTGTCACTTCAAGACATGGTAGGGAATATTCTTAGCATTTTCATAACACAACCCCTACCATGTCGAAAGAGAGAAATAATGGGTTAACTGTCACTCCCTTTCTCTTTTGAAATTAGATTTCAAACTCTAATACAGTTCCACACATTAGTTGCTTATTGATATCAGTCCCCAATGATCAATTTGAATAAGCAAACCAAGATTTTGCAGCCTTATATATTTGTCAACATGCCCACACTCGTGTACATTCAAGACAGTGAGGAAGCCTGGCTGATATTCTGCCCATAAATTAAAGGGTACCGCCAATCGTAAGATGTAGCGCATGGAGGTCAATCGATTGAACCTGGCACCCTTCTGATTTACAAAACTCAGATAAATGATCTCTCGGACATTAGGGAAAGCCCAAACATGTCCTAATTGCAAAAACATTCATTCCTTGTCAGTAGGACTCTGAGGTATCCCATGATTGATGAAATATTTGATGAAATAAACGGTCCAAGTATAACGTGCGCAAAGAAAAGAAACTCTGCCCGGTGACAGGGTAGACTGGGGACATTTTCCATGTAACTTAAAAGGTGTTTCAGAGTTTCAAGAAGCAATACTAAGATCACTATCCTGAATTAAACCAAAAAGGGGAAGGGACAGCAGAGAGAAAATAATACTGAATATTGCAACACCACTCCCCCCACCCCGCACAACCCTGTTACTAAATGTGTAATTTTAAAAGGTATTAGTGAACAGCAGCCCTGACTGGAAACCTGAAGATTCAATGTATCAAGTATCACAGGGGAAACAAGTAGCAAGTGACTTCAGCTGATAGCAGCAGTCTTTGTTCGAACTTAGCAGAAACTTCCTTTGGCATCTAATGACAATCACTGCCGAGCTCATGCACAATTTATAAAGAAAGACTCATTCCAGATCAAAATCTGTCCCAGTTTTTCCCACTTGTCTACCATACGTTGCATTGTTTACATCAAACTGACCAGTTATCAATAAGGAGTGAAACTGAAAAAAATCATAAATTGATTGGAGAAGCAAAAAAACAAATGATATCCTTTCTCTCCAACTAACTGAAAACCAACCAACTTTAGGTCTATATATTTGTTTTGAAGAAAATAGAATACAGCAAGAAAATATGGCCAGCATTTCTTTAGTGCCTTTTAGAACCATAGAAATGCCAAACACTTCCCAGCAAATTAAGCACTCGTGAAACGTGCTCACTGTTGTAATACAGTCAGCTCTGTTATAACACGTGTTCCAGAAACGTGGATTGGCTAGAACGTGGTTGACGAATAGGGGAATGTTATTTCTAAAAGGTAAACTTACGTTGGCTATAACACAATTCTGGTACGTGGAGGAGTATGAGTTGATATCACATGATCGTTACATGGGCTTTGTCCCGAGCATGCACAATTTTAGTGCCAAGAGTCTCCGCACCTCCTCAAGTCCAGCGAGAGGGGTTGGATGATGGGGCAAATTTTTTTCTTACCTTATTGTTGATGCTTTGAGAGATGTTTTAGAAAGTATTGCAGGGAAAAAGAAAATTGGGACTTCAAGACTATCCTCATCCTGGAAAATATGCCTAGCTATTCTCCCAGCAACGTCAAGCTTTCCGAAAACATCAAAGTGCTATTTCTACCCCCAAACACAACCTCTCTCCTTCAACCTAGAACCAGGGTGCAATAGCAGCTTTTAAAGCTTATTATTTAAGGTGCACATTTAAGAGGCTGATTGCAGCCACTGAAGGGGATAAGGATACCGTTCTTCAATTTTGGAAGAGCTTTAACATCAAGAATACAATTGACATTATTGTGGAGGCCTGGGGTGATGATGTCAGTAAGGACTGCTTGCATTCAGTTTGGCAGAAGCATCTCCCAGATTTTGTTTCTGCAGCCCCCCCCCATCCCACCAAGATCTTAAAACCTTTAACGAGTCTGAGGAGCTCCCAAATATCAAAGAACATTGTGTTGGCCTTGGAAAGTAATTTGGATTTGAAGAAGAAGTGGAGAGTGAAGATGTTGAAGGGCTACTTAAGTCCCAGTATGAAGACCGGTCTACAGCTGATCTACAACAGCTTGTCACTGAGGAGGACATGGAAGCTGGAGATGAAGGAGATAAAGAAGTCGTCCGGCATGCAGCAGCACAAGAGCACTTCTGTTTTGTCTTCTATCCTGAGGGGAATTCAGAAGCACTCACAGCTTTTAGAGGACAATCATTACAATGCAGAACGGAGTAGGGTTGCAGTTTGTGGAATAAGATCTTATTTGCCACCCCATGAACAGCTTCAAAGAAGAAAAACAGTAAAGCAGCAAAAACTGGATGTCTTTTTTTAAGCCAATCCCCAAGAAAGTCAGATGACAATGAACCACAGCCGTCCACTTCTGGATTAACTACTTTTCATCGTAACTCTGCAACGACTTCTGCACCTGAAGGTGATGATGACGACGACAATGACCCTCTACCTCTGCATTAACAACAGAGCAACCTGAAAATCCTCCTCTCCCATCAAGTCATCTCGAAATTTTTTCAAGGAAAGATGTTAAAATTTACTTTTATTTAATTACGATGTTAAATGTTTACTCACACCATGCTATCCTGTGTGTTGGGCTTTTAAGTGATTTTTGAGCGATTTTAAGTGATTTTTTTTGGTGGCTTGTGCCAACCCCACTTTTCCCTTATGCTGTGTTATTTTATGACATGACTTTCTATGTGATGTGATGTTGTGCAGGAATTCAACTATCATGTTATAGCAGAACTGACTGATCCAAACACAGTAACCAGCCAATTTGTACGAAGCAATCTCCCACAAGCAACAATGTGATAATGGGCAGATGTGTAGTCTGTTTTTGTGATGTTGATGGTTAAATACTAGGCTGGAAGGTTGGGGTTAACTCCTCCTTGTCTTCTATGAAGCAGTAATGCAACACAAGATTTCCACATCCACTTGAGATGGCAGATAAACTGTTATTTAAATTAAAACACAGCATCACCAACAGTGCAGCAGTCAGTAGACCGTCAGCATGGGTGCACATGCTTAAGTCTCGAAACTGGGGCTCAAAATTAAAACCTCTAATAACTGAACATTGTTGATGGCAATTCGAAATAATTATGGTCGTTCCACACTATAGACCAGCATTTTCCAACTCTATCAAAAGATGAGAAATATCAATCTACCAATTTAAAACAGTTCTAAGTTTAATTCAATTGGCCTTTTGCTTTAGAATAATATTAAAATTATTCAATAAAATAGATCTGTCAAAACGTTAAGGAGGAATGGTTAATTTATTGCCGTCCCTCACAGAGGCCCACTATTCCTTTGGTGATATGGCAAATGAGAACCATGTCCCGTTTTTGACCAACACTCCTTAAATGACAGATGACATTATAGCACCTGCAATTCTCACATTTTTCTCATCTAAGCGGAAGTAATTAAGTTCTATATAGCAAGGCTTAATATAGCAACGAACAATCACAATCTCTGTGATATAGTAGCTCAAAGCATATGGTGCCAATGAAAATCTGGTTGAACAACAAGAGGAATTGATCTCGTTATTAGGTATGCACAGTCTGAGAAATCACAGCATAGGAAGAAGATTACCCCTTTGCATTAGGGCAACAAAATGGTATCATTTTAAAAATGGATCTACAACTTATGGAGGGAACATCCAAATTCTTTCAAGGTACTATGAGACTTGCGCTTAAAAACAAAAGCATCCTTCAAATCTTTCAATAACCTTCAGAATTCTATCCTGCATGTTACTTTACTCACAACGTCAAACATTCTCATGCTGATCTGCAGAACTCTACACCAATACAAACGATGTCATAAGACTATGCTTCATCAATTCCAGCACTCCCTGTCTGACCTCAGAATGAACTGTATATCTCAGAATCTCACAGAATCATTATAGTGTGGAAACAGGCCCTTTGGCCCAAGAAGTCCACTCGGACCCTCGCCCCCTTATGACCCACCTATTCTCCACATTCCTGAACACTACGGGCAATTTAGCATGGCCAAGCCACCTATTCTGCACATCTTTGGGCTGTGGGAAGAAACCGGAGGAAACCCACGCAGACACGGGGAGAATGTGCAAACTCCACACAGACGGTCGCCCAAGTGTGGAATTGAACCCGTGTCCCTGGTGCTGTGATGCAGCAGTCCTGACCACTGGGGCGGCACAGTTGCTCAATTAGATTGCTGAATGCTCCATCTTGCCAGCACATTCCAGTGGACTGGAGGGACAGTACAGGCTAAACCACTCACTTTATTCAGGTCATAGTCTTGCTGGTGAATACACAGAACAAGAGGTCCCACCATCCATTTGTGGTGAGTGTGCTGAGTAAGAACAGTGTCTTTAAAAACTGTGGAATGCAAAAATTTCTTTTCTTAAATCAGGGATTTACCAGCATGGCTACATATTTCCACAAGGAATCTGATACTGATTATGAATCTGCTTTTTGTGACAAGGGGTTCCTGCAATGTGCTAATGATCAGGAGCTGAAGGATTAATTACAAGAGGAAGTTGATTGGTTCTTAGCTGACTGAGCAGGTTGGAACTGGAAAAAAGTTGGAGACTAATAAACACACTGAAGGACAAGTGCGTGCAGTTGTTCTCCCTCGCATAAGCTGCCTGTTCTCTGCAGCAAAAAAAAACTCAGTTCAAACTTTACAACGAAGGTACTATTCCTGTAGTAGGTGCTCTGGGCTGTTTGAATTGATAAATCAGAGCCAACTGAATCAGTCACTCAGCACAAACTCTCTTACAAATCAGATCCCAAAGATAGACAACTGAACCCCAAAGGGCCTGGCGTTCATCTGAAAGCCAGGTAAATTGGGGTACTGTGCACATCTTTAAAACACTATGATCTGGTATGACTCTGGGAATAGCAGGGCTTGATTTACAGTGGCCTACCCCCAATGCATGTCACTGATGGCTTAAAGTAGCCTATCAATACAAACTGTTGATTAGATTAGATTCCCTACAGGTTGGAATCAGGTCCTTCGGCCCAAAATGTCCACACCACCCAGACCCATCCAATTGCGGGTTCACTGAATCGGAGCTTCTAAATGCAGGCAGCTCCTATTACTGTACTCTGATATTCATTTGGATTGATAATTGCACTTTTTGTTTCAAGATATTAACATTCTAATAAATTAGATTCCCTACAGTGTGGAAACAGGCCCTTTGGCCCAACAAGCTCATATCGCTCCTTGAAGCATCTCACCCAGACCCATCCCCCTATAACCCACACACCCCTGAACAGTATGGGCTATTTAGCATGGCCAATCCACCTAACCTGCACATCTTTGGACTGTGGGAGGAAACTGGAGCACCCGGAGGAAACCCACGCAGACACGGGGAGAACGTGCAAACTTCACACAGACAGTCCCCCGAGGCTGGAATCGAACCCGGGTCCCTGGTGCTGTGAGGCAGCAGTGCTAATCACTGAGCCACTGTGGCATCCTGCGTTGAGAGGCATGATTGGTTGGGGGAAAGCAGTGAGTGATGGAAAGAACATAGGCATAAAACCACGAAGGGAGAAAGTCAAGAAGAAAATAACCTGCTGTTTGATGACTGTAACTGGTTGGTGTATTAAAGAAAAAATTAATTAACCACAGTCCCTGCTCTTGACCCCACAGAGGCAAAGAAAACTAGAAGCAGGCTCAGCTATAACATCAGTCCAAGGTCCACTTAACTGTAATATTCATTGATAGAGAACACACTCGAGGTCCAGTGAGGGGGAGATTTTGTACAAGTTTCAAACTGAGGTTCCATAAAAAGGAAAAAAAAAAGATCAGGAGGTATTTCTAAATACTACCGGTTAATAGACAGTATGAATGCTGTAAGGAAAAATGTGTAAACTGTAGTTAACTCATTGCTGAATCTAATTCAATTAATTTGGTTTCAACATCCACCATGACCACATTACTTGCATTTAAACAACTGACTGAAAACAGTCTGATCTGCAGTCAGAAAAGCAACAGGCATCACCTGAAGCCGAAGTGAAAACTCCTTTGAAAGACCAGAATCATACTCCGCTAAAACAACCACACATATTGATCACCAACATACTTGGTAATCAATAATGGGAAAATAGTAAAGGGCAGTTGGAAAGGTCAGTGCCTGATTACAGATGACATTTTTTTTAAAAAAATCTTTAAGCATTCAAAATGATTCTCCAACACTGAGTTTACTCATAAACATTTCTCTCAGGGTTAGAGAAATAATTTCCTACAACAGTTGACTTTTCCTGCCACGTTGCATCTTTCTGATAAGAATAATTGGTCCAGTTAGCTTCTTTTGCCTATCCCCAAAATACTACTCTTCAACGATGCAGTCGAGTCAGAGGAAATAGGCTCATTATTGCCTGGTGTTATATTTCAACTCCACTAGATGCTGATGTTTACACCTTCTGTTCGGAAATCTCACTACTGTGCTCTGGAAGCTATTGTTAACTGTTTATGTCATCAGGTTGTGAAAGATGTGACGAGAACAATGGCCCTACTGGCAATTCAAAGTACAGAGACATTTAAAAATAACACAATGGAACAAATTCTTGCCTCTAGAGACAAGGAATTCAGCCACACTTTACCTGCATAGTCCAGCAACATACTGTTCTGAACAGGAATCATATTAGGCTCAAAAGCATTTACTCTGTTTTTCCCTCCACAAAGGTTGCCAGGCCAGCGTTTCTCCAACGCATTTTTATTCCAGCAAAGCACCATATGAAACAAGAATCTGCATTATTGAAACATTACTTAATGAGAGCACCCAGAGAAAAACATGCCAACATCCTTTATTTTAACACATCCACCACCATCTCCCCAATTTTGGTCCCATTACACAGATGGCTCGGCTACTTGTAATCATTACTGACTTGTGCAAGCACCACTCCAACTGCACAATGACATTGCAAACACTCGCTCTTTTTAAAAACTTCAAAAAAAAGACTAAAAGGCGAGTATTTGTATTACATTCAGTGCCAACAGCAGGTGCAGTATCCGTTGCAGCATTCATTTCCTCGGGAGCTAAGCTCCAAAGAAGATTTCATAACATCAACTTCAGCCTTGCCAGTGATACTCTGTGACGAAGCAGATTGTCCACATTCTGAATAATTATATATTGCATTGCAGACATGGAATGAGTATGAATATTCTATTATCCCCACCTTCTGCCCATAACCAAGGGGGCTTCATTTTGAAAAAGCTGGTGTTCCCCAAATCCCGCTTGTGTAGTCAATTTTAAAATGACATGCAAATTCCCTCAGGTTTAGGCCAAAAGTCTTACTTATCTACATATTCAAACCTGGCATGGTCATTGTGCATTCACAGAGAGACAGGAAAGGAGGAGATCTTACACTTATTAATACAAGGTGGTTAACACTGCAGCCTTACAGCGCTAGGGACCCGGGTTCGATTCCAGCCTCGGGCAACTGTCTGCGTGGAGTTTGCACATTCTCCCCGTGTCTGCGTGGGTTTCCTCCGGGTGATCTGGTTTCCTCAGGCTGAAGATGTGCAGGCCAGGTGGATTGGCCATACTGAATTGCCCGTAGTGTTCAGGGGTGTGTGGGTTATAGGGGGATGGGTCTGGGTGGGATGCTTCAAGGGGTGGTGTGGACTTGTTGGGCCAAAAGGGCCTGTTTCCACACTGTAGGGAATCTAATCTATTAGAATGTCAATATTTTAAAACAAAAGAAGTGCAATTATCAATCCAAATGAATATCAGAGTACAGTAAAAGGAGCTGCCTGCATTTTAGAAGCTCAGATTCAGTTGAATCTGCACGGCAGAGGACAGGAGCTATTGAATTCCTTCAAAGTCAGATTTCATATGGTACTTATAGGGAGGATAACTGCTTTTCAGACAGATATGAGAATCTTGCAGAGGAGAGGGAATAAGTACACTAACTATCACTAGCGAAAAGTGATGCTCGGAAAACTAACAAGGCCAAAGATGAACATCTCCCCGGACCTGGATGGGATATATCCGAGGATATTAAAAGGTAGTAACTACAGAGATAGTGGATGCACTAGTAGGAATCTTTTTAATAATCCTTAGGTTCTAAAAAAGTCCCAGAAGATTTGAAAACTGCCATTGTAATACGGTTATTCAAGTTCAATGGGTGATAATCAAGGCAAATGGAATGTTGGCCTTTATTTCAAAAGGTAATGTAGTACAAAAATAGGAAAGTCTTGCTAAACTATACAAGGCATCGATTGTTATCAGCATTCTAGGTGTGACTTAGTTTCAGTTCCCTTGTTTAGAGGATTAAATTGTAGCATTGGAAGCAGTCCAGAAAATGTTCACTCAGCTGATCCTGGGTACGCAGGGATTCTGTTTTGATTACAGGTTGAGCCGGTTGGGCCTGCACCCATTCGAGTTTGGAAGAATGACCGGTGACCTTATTGGAACATGTAAAAATGTTCCTGAGGATGGTGGGGGGTTGGGGAGTGAAGTAGTTAGGCTGTTTTCCTTTGTGGAAGTGCCTAGGATCAGAGGACATAATCTCAGAGGAAGCAATTGCACAACTAGCACAGAGATGTGGAAGAATGTCTTCTCTCAAAGCTGGGTTGATAATTTATTCAAGACTGAGACAGACAGATTTCTGATCATTAAGTTGAAGGGGGAAAGTCAGCAAAGTGGAGTTGACGATTATCGAATCAGCCATGATCTTACTGAATGGTGGAGCAGATTCAGTAGGTTGAATGGCTTGCTTCTATTCCTATTTCTGACAGTCTTCTAGAAACCGGTTTCACAATGGCTTAACCTTCCAGTCAGGTCTCACTATTAGCCTGGGATCCTGCTTTTTGCTGCTGGTATGATTAACACAAAAACTCAGAAATGTCGCTAAAGCTCTTCAAAAAGGCTGCATTTGTTGGCAATGACACATGCACACTATGGCCTGCTTTAAATTGCATGTGTGCAGATTTCCAGGCGACTCCGCAGGGGCAAAGTTGGGTGTGAGAGTGAGACAGTGATGCATTTGTGCATACCATCACAACACAAAGTTTTGACATCAGTGCTTGGATTCATGGTGTCTGCACACCACCCAAAAAAAAAATGAAGGGGAGTTTTGAGTGTGTGGCTAGTGAGATTGGGGAGTAATTTAGGGAAAGAAGCATGCTTGTTAATCCAAGTTAAAACTTCATTTAAAATATTTAGCAAGTAGATGAAGACTTTTAGCACTGCTGCGGGCATAATGAGTTTTGATGTCTCTTTTGTTATCAGGCTGGGCTTGGAGACAAACAAAGTCAGTATTGTCTTTGTTCAACATGTATCATTGGCGAACCGTCCTGGTTTGTCCTTCAGCATCGCAGGAGGACAAAAGCTGACGCTTCAGGCATAGACCCTTCATCAGAGAGGGGGATGGGGTGAGGGTTCTGGAATAAATAGGGAGAGAGGGGGAGGCGGACCAAAGATGGAGAGAAAAGAAGCTAGGTGGAGAGGAAGAGAGGGGATAGGTCAGTCCAGGGAAGACAGACAAGTCAAGGAGGTGGGATGAGGTTAGTAGGTAGGAAATGGAGGTGCGGCTTGGAGTGGGAGGAAGGGATGGGTGAGAGGAAGAACAGGTTAGGGAGGCAGAGACAGGTTGGACTGGTTTTGGGATGCAGTGGGTGGAGGGGAAGAGCTGGGCTGTTGTGTGGTGCAGTGGGGGGAGGGGACGAACTGGGCTGGTTTTGGGATGCGGTGGGGGAAGGGGAGATTTTGAAGCTGGTGAAGTCCACATTGATACCATTGGGCTGCAGGGTTCCCAAGCGGAATATGAGTTGCTGTTCCTGCAACCTTCGGGTGGCATCGTTGTGGCACTGCAGGAGGCCCATGACGGACATGTCATCTAAAGAATGGGAGGGGGAGTGGAAATGGTTTGCGACTGGGAGGTGCAGTTGTTTATTGCGAACCGAGCGGAGGTGTTCTGCAAAGCGGTCCCCAAGCCTCCGCTTGGTTTCCCCAATGTAGAGGTAGCCACACCGGGTACAGTGAATGCAGACCACTTTGCAGAACACCTCCGCTCGGTTCGCAATGAACAACTGCAGCTCCCAGTTGCAAACCATTTCCACTCCCCCTCCCATTCTTTAGATGACATGTCCGTCATGGGCCTCCTGCAGTGCCACAATGATGCCACCCGAAGGTTGCAGGAACAGCAACTCATATTCCGCTTGGGAACCCTGCAGCCCAATGGTATCAATGTGGACTTCACCAGCTTCAAAACCTCCCCTTACCCCACCGCATCCCAAAACCAGCCCAGTTCGTCCCCTCCCCCCACTGCACCACACAACCAGCCCAGCTCTTCCCCTCCACCCACTGCATCCCAAAACCAGTCCAACCTGTCTCTGCCTCCCTAACCAGTTCTTCCTCTCACCCATCCCTTCCTCCCACCCCAAGCCGCACCCCCATCTACCTACTAACCTCATCCCACCTCCTTGACCTGTCCGTCTTCCCTGGACTGACCTATCCCCTCCCTACCTCCCCACCTATACTCTCCTCTCCACCTATCTTCTTTTCTCTCCATCTTCGGTCCGCCTCCCCATCTCTCCCTATTTGTTCCAGAACCCTTACCCCATCCCCCTCTCTGATGAAGGGTCTAGGCCCGAAACGTCAGCTTTTGTGCTCCTGAGATGCTGCTGGGCCTGTGTTCATCCAGCCTCACATTTCATTATCTTGGATTCTCCAGCATCTGCAGTGCCCATTATCACTGGTTTGTCCTTCTGCAGTTTTAATATTGAAATTTTCCAGAACTTTAAATGACTTGCAAATCCTGTGCTCTGTCACATCTATGTTAAAAGTCCAACATCAATTTTAAAATAAGTTTTAAAATTCATATGACACCCAGATGTGACATTTGTCTCCCAGTGTGTGCATCAGCAATCTATGGCCTGAATTTTGCAGTCAGCAGTACTCACCACTGCCCTTGAGAAGAACTCACACAGATGGTCTTGTGATCTCTGTGCTGTGGATTTTCCTTTAAAACACTGGTGTCATCAAGCAGGCCAGATGACCAATTGCATTAAAGCATTCCCAAGGCAAACCAAAAAATATAATGCATGAAATTTTCATTAAAGGTTTCACAGAATGCAAAATAAATGATTGAGACACACACAATTTTGGGTTAGAAACTGAAATACAATAGCCTTAAAACTAAAAATGTGAATGTTATGATGGAGATAGTTAACATTCCGCAAGTATAAGCTGTGGACTGTCGGTGAACTTGTTCAGGATTGAATTATGAATTTTGTATGCAATTAAAAACCCAAATCACACTTTATTCAATGAAATGTTACTTCCTCAAAATATCTCTAGTTTAAAAGGAAATGTTTTGGGCAATTCAGCAAGTGCTATTTGATTGCAGTTTGGGAGTACTTTAGAGTATAATTGTCACAGTAACTTCTACGTGCAGATATAAGAATGTGCTGTTGATTTCAGAGTGTCAACATTTATTGTCACTAGTTTTGTCATTGCTTATGTCACAAAGTTTGGGCCAACAGCTCTAGTCAGTCTCAAATAATTCCAGAGATAATGGGAACTGCAGATGCTGGAGAATCCAAGATAATAAAATGTGAGGCTGGATGAACCCTCTGATGAAGGGTCTAGGCCCGAAACGTCAGCTTTTGTGCTCCCGAGATGCTGCTTGGCCTGCTGTGTTCATCCAGCCTCACATTTTATTATCTCAAATAATTCCAGATGTTTGGTTGCAGCAATGGCATCTGTAATTAGGAAGATACAGTGTGAACACGAGATTTATTGCATTCATATTAACTGATTCTAGAGAAACTACACAATAGACAGTTACAAAGAAAGTATATTTATTGTATATAAAAATATCTATGTATATATTTATAGTTGTGCGCGGTTCAAGTTACCACACTTTTGCAAGAATATGGAGGCTTTGGAGAGTGTGGAAATGAGGTTTATCAGGCTGTTGTCTGGAGTGTATTAACTATAAGAGGAAAGATTAGACAAACTTGGAATTGTTTTCACGAAAGAGTCAGAAGCTGAGAAATGACCTGATAGAAGTACAGTATGTAAAATTATGAAAGTAATGTGAATAATCAGAATCTTTTTCCTAGGGTGAAAGGTTAAAGGACATGTGCAAGGCATGTTTTCTTTTTCATAGAGGGCAGTAGATGCCTGGAACGTGCTGCCAGGGGAGGTGGTAGTAGCAGGTACATTAGTGCCATTTGGAGAGGCATTCCATCAGATACGTGAAGGCAGGGAATAAAGGGATATGGACCATGTGCAGTCAGATGGAATTAGTTTAGATGGTATCATGGTTGGTGCAGACATGGTGGGCCAAAGGCCTTATTCCTCCATGAATAGCACAGAAACAGGTCACTTAGTCCATGCCGACATTAATGCTCCACAAAAGCCACATCAACATATCCTTCTATTACTTTTCCCCTTGGCTGCTCAAGCAATGGCCCCTTTCAATGCATTCATGCTACTCACCTCATTACTGACCATGGTACAGATTAACATATTCTAACGTTTCTCTAGGTAAAGAATGCGTCTTCCGAATGCCCAATGAATTTATGAATGGCAGCTATATTTACCACTCTTTGTTGCAGTCTCAGCTTCAAGCAACTATCGTATCAAACTGTTGTCACCTTGAAGACCTTTAAAATCGTCCCTGCATCTCCTTTTCTGTACAGAAAAATGCCCCAGCCTGTTCAAGCTTTCCTAATACTCACTCTGAAGCAATCTACAGGCGAACCCCCTTGACAGTACGTACCTTGAACTTGAGGACACATACAAAATTCTGCTGCCTATGCTTTTACTTGCACCACTTTGGTTCAGGAGATTAAGCTATCATTTCTCCAGGACCCAACTTCAAAGCATTGTTTTTGCATTTAAAATCAGTCCAGGGAAGGTCCACTCCCCACCTCTAAATGCCTCCAACCGTCTCGGGTACCTGCACTTTAACACTGACCTCAAAGATCCTTCATTTAAATTGCTTCACCATTCAATGACTTTAGCTCTCAAATGATCAAAGGTCTACAATTCCCTCCTTAAACCTCTCCATTTTTCTTCCCTCCTAATGTTCTCCTTAAAAGCTTTGGTCATCTGCTCTAGCATCTGTTTCTTAGGATCAATTTTTTTTTATTCGCCCAGTGTAATTCTGTCAAGGGTGGGGGTGGTATGGTTTCCTCCTTCTGCTCCCCGGTGATATTCAGGATGGAGAGTACTGAATCATAAGATGAGGGCGGGAGGATCAGCTGGAATTGTTTGACCTCCTGCCATATGAGTTTATAGGATGTGGAGCTAATGTTGAGTGCTCTTAGGGGCACTCCATTCCACACAGCAGAATGTACTCAGGAATGGCAACTGAATCTGGGACATTAGCTGAAATGTATGTTAACCCTAGCCCTGTACCCTCCAGCCCCACCACACCTGGCACTTTTCCCTGCAACTGCAGGAAGTGCTACACTTGACCCTATACCTTCCCCCCTCACCGCCTTAAGAAGACTTTCCACATCAAGCAGATGTTCACCTGCATATCTGCTAATGTGATATACTGTATCCGCTGTTCCAGCTGTGGCCTCCTCTACATCGGGGAAACCAAGCGGAGTCTTAGGGACCGCTTTGTGGGACATCTATGCTTGGTTCGCACTAAACGACTGCACATCCCAGTCACGAACCGTTTCAACTCCCCCTCCCATTCCTCAGACGACATGTCCATCCTGGGCCTCCTGCAGTGCCACAACGATGCCACCCGAAGGTTGCAGGAACCGCAACTCCAATTCCTCTTGGGAATCCTGAAGCCCAATGGTATTAATGTGGACTTCACCAGCTTCAAAATCTCCCCTCCCCCTACCGCATCCCAAAACCAGCCCAGCTTGTCCCCAACTCCCTAACCTGTCCTTCCTCCCATCTATCCCCTCCTCCCACCTCAAGTCCCACCCCCATCTCCTACCTACTAGCCTCATCCCACCCCCTTGACCTGTCCATCCTCCCTGGACTGATGTCTCCCCTCCCTAACACCCCACCCACACTCACCTTTACTGGCACCACCCCTGCCTCTTTGACCTGTCTTGTCTCCTCTCCACCTATCTTCTCTTTTATCCATCTTCTATCCGCCTCCCCCTCTCTCCATATTTATTTCAGAATCCTGTTCCCCCTCCCCCTTTTCTGAAGAAGGGCCTAGGCCCAAAACATCAACTTTATTGCTCCTCTGATGCTGTTTGGCCTGCTGTGTTCATCCAGCTCTACACCTTGTTATCTCTATTTCTGAGAGTATGACTCTCTCAGGTGTTTCATGACTAGTCCACGAGAACAATTCCCTTATTCTGGGGCAACTTCCACGAATCCTGGTGATGACAACTTTTCAGGGTTGACTGGACTGTGCATGCCTAGGTCACTGCTTGGTGATCTACTAGTCATATAAAACTGCTAGACAAAAAAGAACACCTAAGTGGTTTGCTAGGCTATTTCAGAGAGTAGAAAAGCACCAACCTCATGGCTGTTTGGCCTGTACATGCACAGCATTAAGACACCAAATCTTCACATTCAAAAGGTGATCACAGAACTAACTGGATTTTTATAACAATTTAGCAGTTAAATGGCCATTAGTATTCCTGCTAAATTTTTATTTGCTTAATTAACTGAATTGAAATTTAATAAATTCCATGGTAGAACATTAACACACCTCGACAAAGGTCATGAGTCAAAGCTGTTGGATCATTCAGCAACTAACACAAGGCACACGAACAAAAGTAGGCCATTCGGCTCATCAAATCTGCTCTACCGTTCAATGAGATCACAGCTGATCCAATTATCCTCACTTCCTGCTTCTCCCCCCACCCTCCATAAGCCTTGATTCTCTTATTGACTAAAAATCAATACCTCAACCTTGAATATAATTAACGATCCAGCCTTGATAGTAAATAATTCCACAAATTTCTCACTTGTTTGAAGCAGGCAACACCTTATTTAGACAATAAAACGTCCTCCACCCCTACATGGGGAAGAGAACCTCAAAATCTCTCGTCAAGTCCCTGAAGAATTCTATATGTTTCAATAAGGTCACCTCTCATTCTTCTAAACTCCAATTTTTCTACTGCATCTCAAGAGACCACCATAACCTATTAATAATAATTTCTCTGGGGATACTGTTACTAAATATGCACATTATCTGCTTTAAGGAAAAGAGGCTCAGGTTTTAAAGGAAATCTCATACTTTATCCAGGCCATTTCATTTACCAACATCTAACTTCCCGTTATAGCCGTTTGAAAATAAAAATCAGGTATGGGAAGATTTAAAAAAATGGTTGTCCAACATTCATGATAATTGCTACTTTGTGCACTTTGGGACAGCAGAAAGTTAGAAAGACTTGTGTTTGACCTAATTCAGTGCCAGTGAAACTCCAGTCCAATAGCTCAAGGGTTAGTTGTAGTGCTGAGCAGGAGTAATATTTATTCAAAATACCAGTGGACAGGCATGTAAAAAAAGCACTTGCTGCTTTCCTGAAGTTTCATTGTTGCCAAGAATCTCCAGCTGACCAAATAATTTGCATTGTAATCAAGTACGTTTTGTCACTGTCTCATTACAACAGCTAAAGTATATGCCATTGCTAACACATTTTAACATCTGAGCCTATAAATGTTCCTTCATATCATAAAGCAATATAAGCTTTCCCTAATGGTTTAGTGGGCAAGTGCACATACATGATTCAGACTGGCAGAATTTTGTCTCTTATCAGAGTTGACAGATTTTGAACAACTTGTGGTCAAATATCCTACCCCAATCAGCATTTGTTGCATGAAGGGCAGCACCAATGATAACCCTACCCCTCAGCAATGAGCAACATTCACTATCTCAGTTCATCTGTGTTATTCACATAACCAAAACATATTGGCTGGAACATAACTTTTGACTGAAGTGCATTGGAATAACAATCATGATACACAGGAAAGCGGCTGCAAACCAACAGCTTTTGGTCGGCAAGCTAACCCACCCTGGCAAATCTACCAAAAGTCAGAAACAATTACTGAAATATTTACCAGCGTACAGCAGACTTCATGAAAAGTTTCATTATTTACAGGAGAAGACTATATATTCCTTATATTGTAAATCTTTAAAAAGATTTGATAAAAAGGTCTTTTTGAATGGGATGATTAGATCTGAAGGGAGTCATCTTATTAAACACTGTACTCAGCATCTCCAAACTTTTTTTTTTCCACTATTTATTCATTAATGGGATGAGGGCATTGCTGGCTAGGCAGCATTTGTTGCCCATCCCTAATTGCCTGGACAGTTCAGAGTTAGCCACATTGCTATGCATCTGGAGTCACATGTAGGCCAGACCAGGTAAGGATGGCAGTTTCCTTCCCCAAAGGCCATTAATGAACCAGATAGGTTTTTCCAACAATCGACAATGGGTTGATGGTCTTCATTAGAGATTCATAATTCCAGATATTTTATTGAATTTGCATTCAACCATCTGCCATGGCAGGATTCGAACCCAGGTCCCCAGAACGTTATCTGAATCTCTGGATTAATAGTCTGGCAATTATACCTCTAGGCCATTGCCTCCTCCAAACTACCCAGCAGTCAGCGAAAACAGCACTTTAAAATGAACATTGAAACAATATTTTATTTATTCAGTCACTTAATGTGGGTATCTGTGAGGTTTTGTGGCTCAGCAAGCAGCACCCTAGCATCTGAACTCAAAGTTCTCGGTTTGAATCTCACTCTGGGACCTAGTGTTCTTCAAAGGACAACGTCATTGTCGCAGACACATCAGCTGCTACCTGTACAGACCCACAGCACTGAAAAATGGGCTGGGCTACTGGCAGAAGGCCATCTGGCTGAGAAAGAGCAGGAGAGAATGCAAGCACCGATGGAGATGCTTCAGTTGCTGGTTATCCCTAATTTCCCCAAAACGGACAGCCATAGTTTGCTAGGCCAAATGGAGGGCTACTTACGATCAAGTTGATTTGAAACTGGAGTCATAAATAGGTCAGGGTGGAATGATGTGGAGATGCTGCTGTTGTACTGGACAAAGTCAGAAATCAAACGACACCAGGTTATAATCCATAATGTTTATTTAAGCTCACCTCATCTGATAAAGGAGCAGCACTCTGAAACCTTGTGATTTTAAATAAACCTGGCAGACTACAACCTGGTGTCGTGTGACTTCTGAGTGTGGGAGAGCCAGGGATATTTCTTAATTTCCTTCATGAACTTGCATTATTTTAGAAATCACAATTCCACAGCACAATTATTTCAAGACACCAGTTTTTGACGTAGTTTCAAAATTAGCCCACAATGACTGGCTACAGTTCAATAAATATTTGCTACCTGAATTGGAGCTGTGGCAAATGTAGGGAATAAGATGGAAAAATAGGAAACAATTTTTTTATTGTTAATGCCTTGAGTAAAAGGGACCAAAATATCCCAGCACATAACTCACCAGTTTTTCAGCTGCATTGACAAAATAAAAATGTAGACGTTAGGGGACAGGTGCATACATGCTGCTACAAAGCTGTTGAAGCTTAGACAATCTGCAACAAGTGCCAGTGTAAAGCTGCCCTCAGTTAACCTTTCCAGTCCAATTTGACTTGTTCAGGTCTCGTGTTTCTGATGCAGCCAGAGCTGAGCTTCCTCCAGCACTCTGGACTGTATTGCAGTCTGAAGCTACCCTGATGAGATCGGCGCAGATGGAGGTCCAGGGTGGCTCCACTAGCAATTACATCATCCCCTTCTATCTGAATGGGCAACAATGCGCGTTGTCCCTCGCCGCCCTGCATTCTGGGGATTGTAGTCAGCTCCCCTGTCCAACCTACAGCAAACTTGGCTCCCTGAGACTACAACCCCCAGAATGCGCCGCGCACCGGCGCATGCTCACTGTCCACCTGCGGCTTCCTTTGAAATTGCAGCTTACCTCATCCTGAGCTTCGCACACCGGGTAATTGAATCAATCATAGGAAAAGGGAGAGGTTGTTTGTTCTTTCCTTCCATTTTTTTCCCCGAAATAGAAGCTAAGACGTAACTGACAAACCTGTGAATAAAAGTCTGGCTTGTGGTCATGGTTTAAGAAAACCATTTAAAAATGTTGCGCTCAACTCCCAGGCAAGTCCCACAGAAAAGACAGGAGTGTAGTCAAACCACCTCTGCTGAATGTGCAAAGGCGATACAGCCTATGAGCATTTGGCTGTCATTGTCCACTAGTTAGTGCCCAGTCAGATAGCTATGGAGTTACCGCCTCCACACCCACCATTATTCATGGTAAAACCCAGCACACCTTAGCGCATCATGTGAATACGACCAAATAATGGAGGCAATTTAGCAACTTAAAAACTACGAATGCAATATCTAAGAGGAAGAAAAATGGGCTGAGGGTAATAGTAACAAAACGCCCAGTTAACAACGAAAATCGTCTGTAAACTCCGAACACTCGTTTGCCCTGTTGCAGCTATTGAACAGTTAAAACCAACCAACGGTTTTAAACAGGCTCTTAACATTCTCTTCCAATTTACGCTCGCTGTTTGATATTTCACCACTAAAAGTGATCTGTCAAAACCGAAAGGCGTCACTTCACGAAGGATCAACCTGAACAGGGCTAACTCTGAAAGTCTGTATTCTCCTAACGCTCGAACAAACCCCCACTGCTAGGATTGACCCAGAAGAGTGTGGAGTTTTTCATGTCACGTTAGAAGAATCTGAAGTCTGTCGGTGTATGCAAGAAAGATGAACAAATCCCTTTGCACTTACCCAGGCCACTCATCTCCTGCTTGAGGCTTGCTCTGATCCGTTCCTCCTCTATCGCCATCAGCATCTTGTGGAGAGAGCCATCCTCGCCGTCCTCTCCTTCGTCTCCAGTTCGGCTCTGTTGAATGGATGCCATCCCTTACCCTCTGACACTCTTCTCATTGCAGGTATCTCTTCCTCCTGCCCACTTTAATTCCCTGGCTCTCTGCCTGTCCTGAGCCTAGCTCTTGGCGCTCTCACTCACAGCTAAAACGATAGCACCGCTTCCCTCAGCCCACCATTTCCAGGCTTCTGTTGGGATGACAGACATTCAAAGTAAAGCTAACAGACTCACTTCCGTCTCGGAGAGATCAGCTGAGACTGAAAGGTGGGAACAATATTTTCACTTCCTGCCCTCCGCAGCCAATTGAAATGAGCCGGTAGCTGCACTGAAGTCGACAGTAATCTCAAGCCGTACCCACAAATGTACAGCCTTTAAAAAAATTTAAGAAAATGCTGTGCACTAATCTCTACCCAACCCTCAAAATTTAAAAAAAAGCGGCCCCTTTATGAACGTGCTTCCCCAATACTCCGCATTATAGCAGCAAAGCAAACACTGAACACACTTCAGCAACATGCGTCTACTGCCCAATACTATCCAGTTAGTACTACTGTCCCTACGGTGCTCACCGGTCACAGATACGTAGCACATTTTGATAAATTCTCTTATGTTCAAATTATCTGTTCCGTATTCCTGACCAAAACGTTAATGCGAGTTTTCTCTCAATCCACGCGTCTGTTGAATCTCCCCGCATTTTCACTTTGGTTTTGTATGCAATAACCGAACTTGCACACCATCCTAACTCCAGCTTTGTCTGGACCAATAGATTTAGACAAGAACAATTGATACACAATAAATTGTTCTGATTCAGTGGTAAATGCTAATCAACAATTTAATTGTTACTATGCTCACTGTTTCATTACTCTCCATTAACTAAAGGCTGTAACAGTGATATGCAAGTGAGTAAAAGAATCAACCAATCATATATGTGGAGATGCGTGTAACGCTACATGATTCTTTCACATCCAGGTGCACAACGACTAAACTTCACAGAGCATGTTTATGTACTGAACTCCCAATCAGCGAATTGTTCCATGGGACAGAAGGCCATTTGGCCCATGGTACCATTTTAATGTAACTTAAATAATTATCCAATGTCCTCTTGAATACCTTAATTGAACCTGCTTCCACTGTACTTCCAGGCTGTGCATCCCATACCCTAATTAACTGTTGTGTGAATTTTTAATCTCTCGCCTCCAATCCACTTCTTTTATAAAAACACCTCAAAAACCATGGTCTCTGGTTCTCAGTCCATTTGTAAGCAAGAACAACTTCTTCTTGTGATAATGGGAACTGCAGATGCTGGAGAATCCAAGATAATGAAGTGTGAAACTGGATGAACACATCAGGCCAAGCAGCATCCCAGGAGCACAAAAGCTGATGTTTTGGGCCTAGACCCTTCATCAGAGACGGGGAGGGGGAGAGGGTTCTCGAATAAATAGGGAGAGAGGGAGACGTGGACCGAAGATGGAGAGAAAAGAAGATAGGTGGAGAGGAGAATATAGGTGGGGAGGTAGGGAGGGGATAGGTCAGTCCAGGGAAGACAGACAGGTCAAGGAGGTGGGATGAGGTGGTAGGTGGGAAATGGAGGTGCGGCTTGAGGTGGGAGGAAGGGATGGATAAGAGGAAGAACAGGTTAGGGAGGCAGAGACAGGCTGGGCTTGTTTTGGGATGCAGTGGGGGGAGGGGATGAACCAGGCTGGTTTTGGGATGCGGTGGGGGAAGGGGAGATTTTGAAGCTGGTGAAGTCCACATTGATACCATTGGGCTGCAGGGTTCCCAAGTGGAATATGAGTTGCTGTTCCTGCAACCTTCAGGTGGCATCATTGTGGCACTGCAGGAGGCCCAGGATGGACATGTCAACTCTGTCCAACCCCCTCATAATTTTGAAATGTCCATCAAAACTCATCTTGGCTTTCCCCTCTCCAAGGAAGATAGTTTCAACTTCTCCAACCTTTTCTCTCCGCAGAAATGTCTCATCCCTGCAACCATTCTTACACCTTTCTGCCCTCTTTCCAATGCATCCTTATCCTTCATGCAGAGTCGCACTCAAAGCCATACACAATATTCCATCTGAGATCTAACCAGTGTCTTAAAGGTTCATCATAACCACCCTGTACTTGAATTCCATGCTGCTATTAATGGAGTCCACAATACTATATGTTTTATTTACAGCGCAGACAAAGAGTACTCTCACCGTTAATGGCTTAGTTTCACATACACCCAGCCTTCTTTGCTCCTGCACACCCTTCAGAATAGTACCCTCTCTGTTATACTGTCTGCCCATGTTCCTTTAATCAACCTGTATTAACTAACACTTCTGCATTGAATTTCAACTGCTACCCTTCTGCCCACTTCATGAATGTGCCAGTCTTTTTGAAGTTCTAAATTAATCTCCCAAATGTTTGCAATTTTTACAAGATTTGGATTGTCTGACAATGTTGAAATTATCATCTGAACACCAAGATCTAGATCGTTTATATCTATCAGAAAAATCAAGTGTCTCAATACTGACCCATGGGGAACTCCAATATAAAACTTGCACCGAAAATTTCGAAAAAAAAATTCTCTCCCAGCCTCCACTCAGCTGCTGCACAAATGTTGCATTTATTACCAGCAGACTTTGCTATTCTAACACACATCAGCCTCCCAAGCTCCTACCTTTTGTGAGCTTTGAGTTCACCCAGAACTCTATTTCCTGTCTTCTAACATCCACCAAGTCCCATTCATTCATCATCCGTTATCGCTAAACTAGTTAAGTACCATCTTAATTTTGAAATCAGACGCGTTCTTCTCAAATCCCACCATGGCCCTGCCCCTGTTTAAATTTATGCTTTAGCTTCACAGGCATCCAAGATACATTTTTTAAAATATCCTTGTACTTGAGATTCAAGTACAGAGAAGTTACTCTTCATTCTGTGGAGTCAAGGTCTTGTATTCTATGAAATGTTCAGAAATCTCCATGTAAAATTTTGCCATCTGTCCACTCTATTTCCTGACTTTGGCTTACATTCCATCAGCACATTTCAATTCCTAAGGCAACGGTTCCCAATTATATCAGACAAGTTTATTGATCATTCTAAACAGTGAATGAATCATTTTTATAAGATAATAAATTTCCTTTTTTTCTCTCTGTCCACATTTTCATTTTACATTGGATATAAACATAAGGAAAATCACCTCCATAGATTCCTTTCTTTCTATTGTTTTCTCTGCTTTCTTTCACTTTTGCATATTTAAGTCCAGAAGCCAGTAAGGTGTTTCAATTAAAGGCAAAAAAATGTAATGTGAAATTTTGGTGTTGTAGGCAATACCATATTGATAGCTATATACCTATAGAAGAATTTAGGAAGACATAGGAAAGTGAGAGGGTACATGGTAGATGAAATTTAATGTGCAGCAATGTGAAGTATTGCTTTCTGGAAAGGAAATTTAGGAGAGGGCATATAAACCAATTGTTACAATTTTATAGGAGGTGCAGGAATCTAGGGACACAGACACCATTTTTTTTGAAGAATGACAAAACCAAAAGACAGTTAAAGGTTGCACATTGTCGAAGGATAAATAAATCTCTATAATTGGAGCTATAGAGTATAAGTGGAATAAAAATATGGTAACACTTTATGGATGGCTGGTTAGACCTCAGGTGAAGTGTTGTGTACAATTCCAAGCCACTCTCTTCAGCAAGAGTGTCGACACTCTAGCCAGCACTGAAGCGATTCACTAGAATGATGGTAAGAGTGAGGGAATTCAGATGCATGAGGAGTCTCATGAAGCTGGTGTTGTTCTCTTTGGAGCAGAGATTGTGATAGGAAGAGTCAACAAAAATTATTGCAGACTTGGCATTGTATAGGTTGCGAGCCACTTGGTGTTTGGTGGCGTGAAATTTGTTTAGCTTGAAGCTGAAGAAAATGTCTGCAATGACAATCACAATGAAAAGCATTCAGCCTTGTAGCCAAAAATTGTCAATTTGAACATTTAAATTGGAGAGAGCTGTAAAAGAATGTGGCACAGGACTGGAGACAACAAGGTGTAGAGCTGGATGAATACAGCAGGCCAAGCAGTGGCAGTTCCTACTATCTCTAGGACTGCAGACAACACTGTTTGGACTGAATATTACTTATTTTTTGGCTGAGTGAGTTGTGTCATTTTTTTTTGGAAGCTTTGTAACTGTGAGGCTGAGCATGTTCTCTCGCTGTATCTGACCAAAGTTGCCTCATTAATTACCTATCATGCCTCTATTGCTTCTCTCACATTAGATTTTCACCCCATAATACAATGCATCATTCCCCGAAAAATTTGCCAATTTCAAGAATATCCTAGAATTTACCAGCATCCTTTGAGTATACATCATTATTAAAATTCGGTTGGGCTCCCAGACAAGCACAGTCAGTCTGGAGCTGCCCTGCATGCATCCTGACACTTACCCTGGACACGGCAGATGGGGAAATCAGAACCCTGCTTTGGGGGCAGGGTCCTGGAGGGCCTTCTGGATGGGGTAGTGCTGACATGGGACTTGTTTCTTGTCCAGGACTAACAGTGGGGAGATGTCCCAAGGAGGTGAGTACAGAGGCCATGCAGTGTTAGTGGTACTGGGCATTTGAGTGAGAGACAGCAAGTCAGGGAAAATGTTGCAGGTAATAGTGAGACTGGTACAGCATAATCCTTGATAGAGGCAGAGACAGTAGTTGGTATTAGAGATAAGTGTGAGGTATCATAGAGTCATAGATTATGTCGTAGAGATATACAGCATGGAAACAGACTCTTCAGTCCTACTTGTCCATGCCAACCAGATATTCTACATTAATCTAGTCCCATTTGCCAGTATTTGGCCCATAACCCTCTAAACCCTTTCTCTTCATATACCCATCCAGATACTCTTTAAGTAGAGTAATTGTACCAGCCTTCACCATCTCCTCTGGCAGCTCATTCCATACTCAGACCACCCTCTGCATGAAAAAGTTAACCCTTAAGTCCCTTTTTAAATCTTTCCCCTCTCATCTTAAACCTACGCCCTAAGTTTTAAACTCCCCTACTTGGAGAACAGACCTTGATTATTCGCCCAATCCATGCCTGTCATGATTTTATAAACTGCTGTTAGGGTGCCCCTCATCATCTGATGCTCTATCAAAGGGAATAGCTGTGCCACCTAATTCATCACAAGTATGTAACACCTTCCATTCTCTCATTCCAGAAGGAAAACAATCTGCAATAGGTGAGAACGAGTCAAGATAGGTGATGTATTTCCCTCCATTCCCTTACTAAGACAGGATCCTGACTCTTCCCTAACAATGAGAGGAAGAAGCCAGTTGTTGAGACAAAGGAGTAGCAAGGCCATGGACAGCAATAGGTGAGTGGTGGCATATCCCTGGATCCAAAACAGAAAGTGTTTGATGACTTAAGAATTCGGGGAAGGTGATTACAGATTAAATGACATTCCACTGTGGACATGACCTCACCCCCTCATTCTGCCCTCCAGACTGACTGCTGAGAAGACAGTGTGAGCAAATATAGAGAGGTCAATGGCATCAGTCTATCGCTAATGTCCTGTATGCGACACTGCAAGAAACGTAATGCCCTAGTAAAAGTGGTCAAGCTCAGTCAATGACATCCTATCAATTAGCCCCAAACACTATTTTGTTCATCACACTCCCTTCCTTCATCTACCAACACGCTTGACTTGAACCTTACATTCATAATCATCACCTCACCCTTTACACACCCAGTGCCACTTACTCACTTCTCACAACTTACACAAGTGTGCCAGGTACATCACCCAAAGATATAGCATGACACTCACTGACACTTTCCTCTCCTTTACAAAGCACAACATGATCCATAATAATAGAAGCAGCAGCTAATCAGAGGGGTGAAGGAAGGGTCATGATGGAACCCCAGGGAGGGGATGGTGTTGGGACTAATTGGAGCTTTGGCTTGGACCCTCACTGCAAGTCATCAAGGCAGACTGTGTGCTTTCATCTATGCATCTTCTCAAATCCCATTTCATCTTTATCCTACAAAATGCCACAATGTCGGGGGAAAGGTGCTAGCTCTCTCAAGACCAAGGTACATGCCATGCATTCTACTAAAAGGGACTCAGATGAGTACTTTGATTGGGTGGTGTATAGAAAATATTTGGGGCATGCACAGTGAAATGTACAGTGTATTTGTAAGCTGGCCAGACTGCCTGTTTATCACTGTCAAGGAATTTAGAGGAGCCAGGTTTGAACTTGGTTCAATTGGACCTGATTGTTTCCAGAGTGTGAGTAGTGGCCAATGTCATGACTGCCATCCAGTGCCGTCATCTGTGCTTATACAAACTGTTACTGGCACCAATGGATTGCCTAAGCAGTGCCTTCCAATAAAGCTATCTCTTTGGTAAACTGCATATGTGACGAGATTTCTTCCAGTTGGTGTCTGGAGTTACATTGTGAATGACAATGCTGAATGGATCTGTGTAGTCTACATTTACAGAAAGCACATTGGCTGATTTGAAGCTCCACCATGATAATGGCAGTTCAGAGACCTCCTGGCCATGAACGCCCATCCCAGCGAAAAGCATCCCTTGAGCCAGTCTAACGGCTGGTGAGCAATGCACCAAGCTTGAAGAGACTCAAGCTTCTGCAGTGTCACCAACATGACCTATCTAAATTTCAGCTCTGTATGTTTTCACCTGACATTCATAATCATACATTTATAATCATAATTAAGCAGCAGACCAAAAAGCCCACTACTTGTGCTTAGAACATTACTAACATAGCTAACTCATACTCCTCAAGTTTTGTCTGGAGTGACACACAGTTCTAAACTGACTAACTGGAACTATATCACACAATTCTTTGAATATTGTCAAACTTTGTGCCACTGGAGCCTGAACAGACCATTTCCACCGTCTTTGGTAATCTCTACCCTGATCTGTATAATTCCTATTCCAGGCAGCTGTTATATTGCAGCCTCATTCTTGAGTGAGACCACACTATGGTATTTTTCAATTTATTAGTTCGGTCTTATTTGTTGTGCACCACCTCCTCTTTCACAATATGTCTCCAATTATTGCTTCTCTTCCCTGGTTTTCTTATTCTCACTTCCTTCACAGTTCTCTGTCTGCCCATGTTCCCATCCCCTCATCCCTTCTCAGCCCGTGGCTACTGTATTTTACCCATGATGTTCCCTGTCTCATCATTCCCCATTACTTTTATCCCTTCCTCCACCATAACACTTTCCTCCCTCGTCTCCACCCCATTTTATGCTCTTTAACTTTCAATTCTTGCCTGTCATCTTCCTTGTCTTTCCCCCTCGTTCCTTTCTCCACTTTGGCTTTCTCCCCTGCCAAATCTCCACCTTTACCTCCCCCTCTGCAAACACTTGGTCTTCTTCCCTTCTCTCCTTCTTTTCTCTTCCTGTGCTTACCTTCCAATCTTGTCCCTCTTCCTGTCTCATCTTCACTTTCAACTTCCTTCTTCTCCACCCTCATCCTCCTCCCTTGACTTATCTTCTACCTCCATTTCTTATTTCTCTCCCTCCATCCCTCCTTTTATCCTCAAGTGATAGAACAGTGCAACATATCAGCGCAAAAGATCAGACTGAAACATTCGCTGCAATCTTCAGCCAGAAGTGCTGAGTGGATGATCCATCTCAGCCTTCTCCAATGGTCCTCAGCATTACACATACCAGTCTTCAGCCAATTCAATTCACTCCAATTGCTATCAAGAAACGACTGGAAGCACTGGATTCTACAAAGGCCATGGGCCCTGACAACATTCTGTCAACAGTACTGAAAACCTGTGCTCCAGAACTTGCACTGTCCAGGCCAAGCTCATCCAGCACAGCTACAAAACTGACATCTACCTGATAATGTGGAAAATTTCCCAGATATGTCTTATACAAACAAAGCAGAACAAATCCAACCCAGTAAATTACTGCTCTAACAGTCTACCCTTGATTTATCAGTAAAGTAAAGGAAAGTGTCAGGAACTTTGCTATCTAGCAGTATCTGTTCAGAATAACCTGCTCAGGGATGCCGAGTATGAGTTCTGTCAGGGGTACTCAGCTCCTGACCTCATTATAGCCTTGGTTCAAACATGGATAAAGGAGTTGAATTCCAAAGGTGAGGTGAAAGTGACAGCCCTTGACAATAAAACTACATTTGATTGAGTGTGGCCATAGCGAAACTGGAATCAAAGGATATCGGGGCAAACTCTCAGCTTGTTGGAGGCATATCTGGCATGTAGGAAATGGCTGTGCTAATTGGGGGTCAGTCATCTCAGCTCCAGGATATCTCTGCAGGAGTGCATCAGGGTACTGTCCTAGGCCCAGCCATCTTCAGCTGCTACATTAATGACCTTGCCTCCATCAAAAGGTCAGAAATAGGAATGTTTGCCGATGAATGCACAATGTTCAGCACCATTTGCGACTCCTCAGATACTGAAGCAGTCCATGTTCAAATGCAACAAGATGTGGACAATACCCAGGGTTGGGCTCTCAAGTGTTGTTCCATTTGTGCCACACAAATACCAGGCAACAACCAACTCCAAAAAAGAGACAATCTAATCACTGGCCCTTGACATTTAATGAGGTTATCATCTCTGAATGTCCCACTATCAACATCCCAGAGGTTACCATCGAGTATAACCTCAACTGGACTCACCATATAATATGGTGGTTACTAGAGCAGGTGAGAGGCTAACAATTCCGCAGTGAGTAACTCACCTGCTGACCCTCCAAAGCCTGACCACCATCTACAAGTCACAAGTCCGCAGTATGATGGAATACTCCTCACTTGCTTGCATAAATGCAGCTCCAACATCACTCAAGAAACTTGACACCATGCAAGACAAAGTAGCCTGCTTGATTGGCACTGCATCCACTCTCTCTACCATCAATATTTAGCAGTAGCAGTGTGTACAATTTACTTCTGAATTGCAGCAATTCACCCATGATCCCTAGAGAGCACCTCCCAAACCCACAACCAGTTCCAACTGGAAGTACAATGGCAGCAGATACATCTGAACACCACTATTTGCGAGTTCCTCTCCAAGCCACTTACCATCCTGACTTGGAAACATTGCTGTTCCTTTAGTGTCGCTGGGTCAAAATCCTGGAAGTAACCCCTCCCCACAACCCCCAACCCCCCCCCCCCCCCCCCCCCCCCCCCACCCCCGCCTCAATACTATTGCAGGTCTACCTCCAGCACATAGTCTGAAGCAGTTCAAGATGACAGCTTACCACCACCTGCTCAAGGCCAACAAGGGACAGGCTATAAATTCTGGCCCAGATAGTAATGCACATGTTCAACAAGAGAATTTTTTAAAAGGTTTAAAGAAACATTGGCTGTCTATTGCTGCAGCATTACATAAAGCTGTTTCATCCATATAGGCAGAGTAATCCTGGAGTAACATCCTGCCACCTTGTGAGAAGATTCAAAGGTCATTTACGATGAAGGGGCAGGATAGCAACTGATTGAATTGATTGCTCGTATTGCCAGAACCTTATTTCAGAGGCTTTCAGTGTTGTATTTGGGTTTGGTAATGTTAGTAGTGAAGAGTGCCATTAAAATTCACCCACTATGATCTTGTCATTCGAAAGACCAGTCAGAACACCTTAGGATTTTAGAGGAGTGAGGCCTAACACCTGGTTCTACTTGAAGTCTTTGTAACAATGTCCATCATTTGGAATTAGTTGCTCTCATGTAACAGAGACTCTTCCAGTTAGACCAGAAAGTGGTTTCCGTCTAAAAAAAAACACAAGAACTGCAGATGCTGAAAATTGGAAACAAAAGCAGAAATTGCTGGAACAACTCAGCAGGTCTGGCAGTATCTGTGGAGAGAAATCAGAGATAATGTTTTGGATCCAGTACCCCTTCTTCAACTGAAGGCTACTTCAGTGGTTTCTCACTGCCACACGAGAACAAGCAGGCCCTGTAATTTTCTATACTTAAAGAGAATAATGGCAGCAACTTTACACTTCATACCGTGTATTGAGCTGGCACACCCATTCAACAGCTAGCTCCTTAAGGAATGATTGTCATTTACTTTAGTGACAGTGGACGACAGGTTAGGCTCAGAATAGGCATCGAGCAAGTTTTATGGACCAGTCCAGGATTCAGGCTCAACTTCTGTTGGAATACAAGGAATGGCAATGGAATCTCTAATCCCCTACTATCCCTCAATTACAATCTGTAGAAAGGCTGGATAACCAGCAGAGGCAGATGGAATGGCCCTGCTAAATTGCCCATAGTGTTCAGGGATATGTAGATTAGGTGGGTCATAGGGGGATGGGTCTGGGTGGGATGCTCCAAGGGGCAGTGTGGGCTTGTAGGGCCAAAGGGCCTGCTTCCACACTGTAGGGATTCTATGATTCTATGATTCCACTTATTAAACCCCTGAGTGTATTTCTGCCAGATTGGTATGATGTGCTGGTCATCACACTTCTGTGTTGAGAGATAAGCCTATGAATAAAATGAGAGATCAGTTACTAGCAGCAGACAGATTCTTTGTTCAGCAGTCTAAACAAACCCGAGTGAAAATCTATGCATGGCGTTATATTTCCATTTAGCTTATCTCTTTACCTGATGTACACAACAAATTGCAAGCTCATTGTGGTTGCCTTTGAAAGAAATCTCATTAAATGTAACATTTTGCTGTTTATGTTCTTTTCTTCAGCCATGAGTTTCTATAGCGCATGTCCAACCTGCGCAGTTAAGTTAAACATTGTGCGATTTTTGAAAGCTAGGCAGTTAGGGAGACTTGTAATTTGCAATGTTTTTGTGACAGCTGCCCAGTTTCCTGGGTTCTGTTCTGCTGTTCAGATGCTGCTGTGTGTTTACCTGCAACCAGGTTGAAAGTGCTCCCAAAGTACAGAAATCTCCCAGGTACTTTACAAATTTAAATCAGGAAACTGATGCCGAGTCAGAAACGTAGGACGCAATAAAAGGGTCTAAGTAGCTGAAAACTCAGGCACTAGTACGGCTGAGAACAAAACGTAACAAACTCTGTGGAGTAAAAAGCTTTAAAAGCAGCTCTTGAACATGTGGATAAGGATCTAGGCCAATAATGAGGTGCGATCACATGCATCTGTTGGGTTCCGGAGATGTCCTCTCAGTTATCATCCCAGAGTATGGTCATGATTAATATAAGCTGTTAATATTTGCTCACCTGAGCACAGGCTTCATATTACCACAGAGTGACCAGACCCGTAGAACCTGAGGCAAGTGTCAAGGACCATACATAGAACGTAGAACATAGAACACAGAACAATACAGCGCAGAACAGGCCCTTCGGCCCTTGATGTTGCGCCGACCTGTGAGCTAATCTAAGCCCATCCCCCTAGACGATCCCATACAAAGTGAATAGACAGCATGGTGCTACATGTGACGGACAAAACGAGCCCAGCGATCTGATCCCAGAGGTGGGGGGAGAAACACGAAGAAAATCACAGTGGCAACATGACACAGCATGCAACAAGCTTTCAGAGCCACATAAACACTGAACTGCTGAGGGGAAAATCCACACCAAAGCTGTAAAAGTGCGGGAGAAACACAAATTGACTCTGCACAGATTTTTGGAAATCTTCTGTAACCTGCTAACTTTAGAGGGAGCACAGCAAGCAATGCCCATATTGAATGTCAACATCATGTCACCATTCTGAAATTATAAACCTGTGTAGGTGGCAACTGAGCCTGCGATTAACTCTGATGAAGCCAAACATCAAAAGGAGTTCAACCAAATCAAAGTTAATAAGAACTGGAGCAGTTTAACAAATTCCAAGGGACTGCTGACGAAAAGGCTCAACTATTGGCAGTCGCACTTGGAAACTGAAAAATTAGCAGGTTACAGAAGATTTCCAAAAATCTGTGCAGAGTCAATTTGTGTTCTCAAGCAGTTGGCATCGTAAAGAGATACAGAAATTACTGGAGAAACTCAACTGGTATGGTGACATTTTTAGAGAGATAACAGAGTTAGCGATTCAAGTCCGGTGACTTTTCATCTGAACTGATAGCGGTTAGGAAAAGGTGTTTGGGGTAGAGGGGAAGGAGAGGTGAGCGATCTGTGGAGACAGAGTAAAAGGGAGATATGAAAGGAATAGGCAGACCTTGGGTTTGTTGATAGTAAGCCAGGACAGAAGAGAAGCTGAGTAAGTGATAATGAGAGCTCAGTTTAGATGAGATTAGGTAGACTTGGTTTTATTATAATAGAGATACATTTGAGGAAAATGTCTCTCTCCCAAATGAGGATTTTCACTGTTTTAAGATCACTGCAAATTAATAGCTGAGGAAAACCTGATAAAATCACTCAGTGATAACTTTCAGTCTGAAATAGCAGCTCTTGAGAGTGTGAACAAAGGTATTTGTTTAAATTTGTAGAAGACAGTGATTAATGATAGATACTGATATCATTATTAATGATAGATGCAGTCTACAGAATGAGATTGAAATTTTGGAAAAGGGCTTGGGAATACATCAGGAAGTAAATCAATTTGCCATTCGGCACACAACCCACAGTGCTCTGCAGGAATCTCGTTTGGATCCTTTCTCATCAGAAAGATGCACTTTTACTTTCTAATGGAAATTGTCATTCTAGATTGCTCTTTGTTCTCAAAGCCCATCACACATGGTGGTGAAAAAAGAATTTCAGTTTGTTATTTTCCCCTGCAAGGCTGTTATAGTTCAGGAGATGAGGGTTATCCCATTTTTTTTCCCTGATTGGCTGTACAATCCTGAAGACCAATGGACCTGAGGAGCTGCCATTCCACTCCACCCTGGCGTTTACTTCCCAAGACAATAGGAAGTGAATGCAGCCATCCTTTTTGTCTTCCCAGAGAGCTGAGCTCACACTAGGAGATTAATGCCTCCAGAAAAAGAGAGTTGTGGGGTGCAGGGGTGAAAACTGGGAGTAATGTATTACATGCTTATGGCTGAATGTTAGTGGTTTAATGTGGCACTATGAGAGGGAGGTGCAGTTTGTAGTTGGAACTCATAGAAGTAGAACCAGGGACTGTAGCCATCCAGTAGATGTTCTGACCTACCACCCAATGTGTATAAATTTGCTTAATAAAGCCTGTTCATGTTCTGTCACCTGACTGAAAACCGGATCTTAGTATAGATACCAAACTGAAAAGAGACGAACATTTGGTAAAAGATGTAAGACTGGGCGGAATTGCAGAGATAGGTGGAGTAAAATGATGGTGAATTCTAGAAGAGAACAAGGATTTGAATTTAGTTGGTGGATTTGGGAACCCAGTGAATAAAAAGTGATTGCCAAATGAACTCTGTTTGCGGCAGGTTACAAGCAACCAAATGTTAGACAAGTCTTCCTGGAAGATGGAGAGGAGGCCAGCAAGGAGAGTTTTGAAAGAGTTAAATCTGGATCTAAGTAAAGTTTATCTGAGGGATTCAGCAATTTAAGAGTTGCAAAATGAGCAATGTTAGCATGAGCATTTTCAGCACAAATATCAGTGAAACTGCCCAGTGAATTGTTGTACCTGTGCAAAATGATACAATCATGTTATTGGTTAACACTGGAGAAAAGCACATGTTGGCCTCTGTCAATATAAATGCTGTCTTTAGAATCTAGAAGGATGGACCACAAAAACAGGCCATTCAGCCTCTCATACATGTGCTAGTTCTTTGGCAGTCATAGTGAAATCCACTCCTATTGACTTCTAATCATTTTTGTTCAAGTATTCATCAAAATTACAACTGAATCTGCTTCCTCTGTCCTTTCGGGCAATGTGTTCCAACCTCTTGTACTAAGCTTTCCAAACCTTTGACCTTGACCGCTAAGATAGACAAGCTACATGTCTGAACTACCACTGTTCATTGTAAGGGTTCAGGAGATTCATCAATTAAAGTTTTCCACCTTTTTACCCTCAACCATAATAATACATTTTAACAACTAAAGGTGATTTTATGTTTATCAGAAAGGAGCAAATTATCCTCTTGGCATTTTTATTTTGACCCTGCTAGCCATGTCACTTGTGAGTTTTGCAGGTGCAGCAATATAGAAGGTGCTGGACAATCTGCTCACAAGCCGCTTCCTTTAAGATTGCACACACCCACAGCCACATATATCTAAAGCATTCTGAAACAAATTCATAGTCACAACATTGGCACTGACCTCTCTGTCCATGTCCTTTTCCATTTTGGTCCATTGAAGCTCAACACACCAACACAACCTTTTCCAAACTCCAAACTAAATTCAATAATTTCAGATTATAACCATTACTCCCACTTTTACCCACAGCAGTTGTTTGTCATGAGGCTGCTATTGCCAATTACAGCTTATCTAGATTCATCAAGCTACGTTTTGTGAAGTCTACAAGAGTGGACTCGGAGTGGGAGTTTGGAAAGAACGGGTCACCACAATATTTGCTCAAAGGTTGGGAATTTGGAGGGCAACCCTCTGGCCCAATGGCCAATTTTTCCATTGAAGTGGCCAATACGTGATGTGGAGGTGGCAGTGTTGGACTGGGGTGGACAAGGTCAGAAGTCACACAACACCATTAGGATTCTCCAACAGGTTTATTTGAAAACACAAGCTTTCACAGCCTCACTCCTTCTTCAGGCGTTAGTGAGAGAGGTAGTATCAGACACAGCATTTATAAATAAAAGATAAAAGATTCACACCATTGAGGATGTACTGAACAAAACCCAAGATGGTGTGAAATCTTTAATCAGTTAGAAGGTTTACTGTGTATATGTAAATTCCAGAATTCCTTCCAGGAAAGGATAGCAGCTTCTTTTCCTAAAGGTTACTAGTGAATCAGGTAGGTTTTTCCCAACAATCAGCAAGAGCTTTGTGGTCATCATCAAACTCTTAACTCCAGGCTGACTTCAACTTCCAACGTTTGGCATAGTGAGATGTAAAACAAGGTCCCCACAACATTTTTCTGAAGAAGGGTCTAGTCCCGAAACTCCAGCCTTCCTGCTCTTCTGATGCTGCCTGGCCTGCTGTGTTCATCCAGCTCTACACTTTGTTATCACAGTTTCCCCAGAACATTGCCTGGGGCTCTGGATTAATCATTCAGTGATAATACCACTTGGCCATTGTTGCCCCTCAAATCTCATCTGGCTCTGAGAGTTTTCACAGATGCTTGGGAAATCAGGTTTTCTGGTCCGCTCAAGGCCTTCAGTGACAGGTTGACTTCATGGAGGCCAGAGTGTATAATTTCCACTTTAACTGTTACAGGGCATCCTCACTTAAAGCTGTGGTTGCATTCCTGAAAAATCACAACTTTGACAGAAGAATTGATTTCTACAGGAGTGAGGTTTCGCAGGGCCTTTCTATGCAACAGCCATTATATCTGTACCTTCTAAGTTAAAGGCATTATTTTTAATGGCTAAATTCCTACATTATTAAGTAACTGTTAAAAATAAGTTGCAATAAGCTGGGGCACTGGGTGTTAGTTAGGGAGGAGGTTGATGTTTGTAATATTAGATTCTGTAAAGAAATCTAGTATTGAGTAAAAAAAAGGCATCTGGTTTCCTATTTCACAATCTAGTTTCAGAATGAATTTACCCCTTCTAATTACTGTCAATTTTGTAGCAGCAAAAACCTGGAATTAAAAGAAAGAGATCAGCAGTTTAGCTGCAATTATGCTTTGTGTTTCATTGTTAGGAGTATGTATGACTGATATATTTGTGCTAGATATCTGCATTAATTTATTCAGAAAAGAAAACTCAGACTGATATTTGCATAATGTATCATGTTGACAACAATTCCTACAATATCCAACCCATGACAATTTATTTAGCAATGTTATTAGTCCAGAGAAGATAATAGCTGGGAGTATGTGTTGTATTGCAGACATTGAGAGTGTTTGTTGGTTATGTAAAGTGAAATCACATTGAAGGTACAGTGGGGCCTTGTGGAGAAGCAGACACTTTATAAATCGAAGGTTGTGTAAAAGGTTAGGACCTAATCTTCTGTTAGTTCATGCTTGAGAGCATGATGCTGGTTAGACCACAGAACTAAATGTTGATTCCCAATGATTTTTCATCTTGAAATATGTTTGACAATTCCCCTAATGGTGGAAGAATGAATTGTATTATCCATTCCATTCATCCAGACGTGTAGGAATGCCTCAGCTTAATTCCTGATGGATTTCTAAATTGGTAGCCTTGAACAACAAATGGAGCATTGAACACAAATTAATCTGACCACGTACATGCGCCAGATAAGGACCATGATTCACTGTGATACATTCCACTCTTACTAACGCTTTGACATGCACTAGCTGAGCACCCAGACAAAGAGCAAATCCTCAAGAAGGACATTCACCTTGTGGAGACAATTGGTAAAGGCAAGAGTTTTACCAGCCTTCTGAAGGTGGCTTGCTGCGAGAAGTGGCAGTGGAATCTTTCAGGAGGGAAGCGTGCAAACATCCCACTGATTGGCATCTTCCCAGAACTGGGAACTTTGTTGATGTGGCACTCACTAATTGGAGGCAGCAGCCAATTATGAAATCACTAATTAATGGTCAATTAATTAATCCATGCCAGTATTTTGCCTGCCACATCCAGGTGGAACTTCCTGGGGATGGGATTCCTCTCTGCTCACTCTGTGTCCCAGCAGCTCTGAAGCCACCATTGGGATGGTCCACAGACACATTGAAATACCCCAGTCAGGGTAAACCTGAAGATAAAGTTGCCCTTCCTTCTCCCTGTGCCCTTTACTAAAGGTCACTTCTATAGCTGGGCACTGGTGATGCTGCCAGACTTCTGATGGAGGTGTGCGCTCAGAGAGAGGGGCTCGATGGTGTTCTGGCTCACGGCCAATTAGGATACTACCACCAGTAATGTAGCCCTGTGCTGTTTGAAGGCTTCAGACCCATATTCGATCAAGATTTTGTTCAGAGATAGTAAGAACTGCCGGTGCTGGAGTCAGAGATAACAGTGTGGAGCTGGAGGAACACAGCAGGCCAAGCAGCATCAGAGGAGCAGGAAAGTTGATGTTTGGGGTTGGGACATTTCTGAAGAAGGGTTCTGACCCAAAACATCAACTTTCCTGCTCCTCTGATGCTGCCTGACCTGTTGTGCTCCTCTAGCTCCACACAGTGTTACCAAGATTTTGTCGCTCTGGTCAAACCTCAGACCAGAGACAGAGGTTTGGAAAGGTGACAGGGTATCTTAGCCTATGTTGTTTGTATCAGCTCAGTGCACAAAAACCAATTATCATTTCAGTAATTCTGGGATTCTAAAGGAAGTAGGTATGTTGGAAAAGCTAAATACATTACAAACTACTCAAACCAAATGGAAATAAGAAAGGTGGATGAAGTGAGATGGGGCATATTGTTCAAATGTTCGCTGTTGTATTTAGTACATTGTAAATTTGAAATGATCTGAATATTCTGTGCATGTGAATTGAATTGTTAGCTGATTTAATGTTGTTACAGTGTTGAATTAGACAGAAGAGGATACATTATTTCAACATCATATCATTTGAGATCACAGAAATGCAAATTTATGTTGTTACTGAGGAGCTGAAAATTATAATTGCACAGTGGTAAAGAATTAATTTATTTTTAAGAAAAATTGAGAGCATTTTCACTGTAACTAATGATCAGATTCATAAAGTTACATATTTCAGGCCTGTTTGTTCCTATAATTTTAGGTCACTTTGTTGTTTAAATTTTGGCATCGTAACAGGAGCTGTAGAGGTGAGGTGGAAGGGGGAATGTTTCTACAGACCACGTGGGCACTCAAACAGGGCTACAGGCTGGTTCCTAATTGGAATTTTGAATTATATGGAATGATTGGAGAAACTCCAATTGATCATCCTCGTAAGAGTTTCAAGTAGAGGGGAGGTGGTGGCATAGCGATTAATGTCATGGGACTGGTGATGCAGAACCACAAGTTAATGTTCTGGGGGACATGCTTCAAATCCCACTCTAGCAGATGGTTTAAAAATTTGATGACCGGCTGTGTTCTGCAGCTATATTCAAGCCCACATGTCCTTGGAGAGGGAGTTTGTGGTGTCCACCAATGCTCTCAATGCCTTTTTAGGGAGTGGTGGGCACTATAGAGGGTGGGTGGTGGTGGTGGTGAAGTGCTTTATTTCCCACTCCAATTCTATTTTGATTCAATCCCTACCCAGCTCCTTCACTTTTTTAATGTAAACATTGCCCCTACTGTGCTTTGCTTGTTACAGGTTCCCTGGCCACCTGGGTGCTTTTCAAAAAAAAAGAAAAAAAAACCCATAACCTATACAAGACATTAAATGTAAAACAGATGATAAACGCAGAAAAATACGTTAAATAAAATTGAGATTGGGTCAAAGCTGGTGATTTGTGTTAACAAGAGGCCATTTGTAGCCAGAATGCTCAATACATAAAACAAAGTAAACAGCAGAGCAGTGGAGGAGGAAGGGATTGAATTGATGGAAGTAAACACTGTGGTGGAGCAAGACTGGATGACCTTTTATGGATAGATGAAGTGAAACAAGAAATAGTTCCTTTTTATGGCATCAATCTTGAGCGAATTTTGTTGAAGTGAATATTGTACTAACAGCCAGCAGGTGGAGCATTTCTCATGGCTCCTTCATGAGGTTGTGAGATTTCTCTGGAGCAGTTTTTTTAACTGGTTACCTTGCAGCATCATATTCTTTAGCCTTACTGATTTATTGATGGCCATCAATGTTATTGAAATTGGACTTTTTGAAAAAAAAAATCATTTCTAAGTCAGTTGGAAAAGGGTCTAAAGTTTTTCCACAGTCATAGATAAGGAGAGTGCGAGAAATGGCTCTCAGCCCCCCATGTTGAAGAAAGGATGGTGGAGGTGCTGTTTCCTAGTAAAAGCAACTAGCCTCAAAGAAAATAATTTTTAATCAAGTTAATCAACCTGTTCAGAGACATTATTACACACCACTGGTGCAAGTTGTACTTGAACCTGGGTCTGCTGGTTCAGAGGAAGGAACACTGCCACTGCACCACAAGAGCCCTCAACAAAAATTTCATCCCTGGGTGGATTTGAAACATCAACCTTTCGGTTTACAGCCGGAATTGCTAACCAACAGCTTTACAAAAACCAGGTTAAATACTCCAAGTAGTAAGACACCAGTCAAAAGATAGCTGAACCAAAAACAGAAATGAGAGTCCTTCAGTACTGAAGAAGAGTCACTGGACCCGAAACATTGTCTCTGCTTTCTCTTCATAGAAGCTGCCAGACTGGCTGAGTTTCTCCAGCAATTTCTATTTTTGTGGCTCCCAGCTTTCGCAAGCCTTCAGTGTTTTTCCAAAAGATATGTTCCAGCCGATGAGGGTTTTAATGAGATTAATTTATAAGCCCACCATGTGTTGTGTTGTTAACCCAAATGGGTTAGAAAAATAGAGATTAAATTCCCAGTCTGTGCTATGTTAGCTGCTTCTCCCTTCCACTGTTTTTTTCTCTCCGCTCACATCTGCCTTTCTTTCTTCCTCCTCTTTCTTCATTCAATCTCTTGATCTCCCATTTCAGCAGAAGTGCAAGCTTATAAGCATACAAATTTAATTTATCCAGTAATCTGACTTCCAAGTGGTATTCACATCAGGTAATTGAGGATTTAACCTTGTTTTAATCTTAGCATTTTGTTTAAACTTCAGGCACTGATTTCAACCATAGATAGTAGGAACTGCAGATGCTGGAGAATCTGAGATAACAAGATGTAGAGCTGGATGAACACAGCAGGCCAAGCAGCATCAGAGAAGCAGGAAAGCTGTTGTTTTGGGCCTAGTCTCTTCTTCAGAAATGGGGGAGGGGAAGGAGGTTCTGCAATAAATAGACCTGTCTCCTCTCCACCTATCTATTCCTCTATCCTTCGTCTATCTGCCGCCCCCTCACCCCTATTTTTTTAAGAAGCCCCTTCCCCTCCCCCATTTCTGAAGACGGGCCTAGGCCCAAAATGTTGTCTTTCCTGCTCCACTGATGCTGCTTGGTGTGCTGTGTTCATCCAGCTCTACACCTTGTTATCACTGATTTCAACCATTCATTTTTATTTAGCAAAGTGTTGATGCTGAATTGCTGACTCATCTTGAGCATCTGCGAGCTCACAAACAGTATATTTCCAAATGTAGCACCTACAGCTTTAGGATATACAAGCAGAGACAGAATGGTGACTCCCAGGCAGTCAATGAGTACCAAGGAGTACAGTTTTCTTAGCTTCCTCTGGAACCTGCCTTTGTGAAACAGGTTAGCAAAGACACGTAGTGCTTTTTGTCCAGAGCCATCCCAAGTAATGAATTGCTGGTTAAGTGCAGAAGCTGGAGCTGTTCTCCTCATAGAATATTAGGTTGAGAACTGGTTTGATTGTGTTGCTCAACATCATGAGGATGTGGACAGACAGGGAGAGACTGCTTCTGTAGGCAAAAAGGGTTGAAAATCAAAGGACAGTACATTAAGGTGAGTTGGAAAGGAACTGAAGATGACAAAAGGATAACATGTTTACACTGCTGCTGGTGGCAATTTGGATTGCATTCCCTTTGTCTGATGAATTCAATTGTAAATTTCAAATGTGAAAAATAATGGGGTAAAACAAAGGGGTGGGACCACCTGCATGGTCAAGACGGGCCAAATGGCCTCCTACTGTGCTCTAACCATTCTATGATTTTATGATACTCAAATTACTTTTGTACCCTTTTATCCTATATTTCATCCATTAACCCTATGTCCTAATTAGAGAGACTTGCATCTTCTATGTAATCATAGACTCCCTACAGCATGGAAGTGGGCCTTTTGGCCCATCAGGTCCACACTGACCCTCCAAAGAGCATCCCACCCAGACCCACCCCATCCTTGTAGTCTTGCATGTCCCATGGCTAATCCACCTAGATTGCACATTCCTGGGCACTAGAGCATGCTACAGGATAATTTAGCGCAGCCAATCCACCTAACCTGCACATCTTTGGACTCCGGGAGGAAACTACAGCTTCCGGAGGAAACCCACACACAAACAAGGAGAATGTGGAAATGCCGCACAGTCGCCTGAGGGTGGAATTAAACTTGGGTCCCTGGCACTGTGGGCAACAGTGCCAACCACTGAACCACTGTGTGACAACATTCTCTCCCCCCCGCCCCCTGAGATAAGGGTTATTGTAAAGTATTTTGTCGCTCAAAGTTTGTAAACTGCAGAGATCTATACCATTTGTACTTGGCACATTAGATTGGTATAACAAAAAGAAGTGCTGAATATTTGAAGTACCGATTACAACAGTATCTGCATGAATTGCTGTGAAGATTATTTAATGTGATAACGCTGTTTCTCATTCATGGTGATCTCACCTGAGGCAATGTGCTTTTGGTATTGCCATCTGATAAAGCCTCTTTGTTGCTTTATTAGGTTACTGAGCTCTGTAACTAAATATGACGCATGGAGTCATGCATCCTAGAACATGTCAGGCCAGTCTCTCCTGTCTGGGAATAAACTGACGGCAGCTGAGAGAGTCAGACTTATTAACAATGAAAGTATAACAACAGTGGGCTGAAACGTACTGTTTTTGGCTATATCCGAATTATACAGTCAGAGAGTGATGGAGTTGTAGAGCACAGAAACAGATCCTTAGGTCCATCTTGTTGATGCTGACCAGATGTCCTGAATTAATCTTGTTCCATTTGCCAGCATTTGTCCCGTACCCGTCTGAACTCTTCCTATTCATATACCCATCCAGATCCTTTTCAAATGTTGTAATTTGTATCAGACTCCACCACCTCCTCTGGGCAACTTATTCCATACACACACCACCCCTTGCATTAAAATGTTGCCCCTTAGGTTCCTTTTAAATCTCTACCCTCTCACCTTAAACCTATGCCCTCTTGTTTTGGAATCACCTACCCGAGGAAAAAAGACTGGATATTCACTCTATCCATGGCCCTATGATTTTATAGACTTCTGTAAGGTCAACCCCTCAGCCTCCGATGCCCTGTGGAAAATAGCCCCAGCATCTCACTATAGCTCAAGCCCTCCTACCTCAGCAACATCCTTGTAAATCTTTCCTGAACAGTTTCTAGTTTAACAACATCTTTCCCACAACAGGGAGATCAGAATTGAATGCAGTATTGCAAGGGTGGCCTAACCAATGTCCAATACAGCCGCAACATGATCTCCCAACCCCTATACTCAATGCACTGACCAATAAAGGCAAGTACACCAAACGCCCAAGTACTATCCCAAATACCTGCGACTCCACTTCAAGGGATTATGAATCTGCACCCCTCGGTCTCTTTGTTTGACAAATCTCCCATTAAGCGTATAAGTCCTGCCCTGATTTGCCTTTCCTAAAAGTTGCACCTCACATTTATCTAAACTTAAATTTCATCAGCCACTCCTCGGCCCATTGGCCCATCTGAGCAAGGTCCCATCTGTGACAACCTTCTTCACTGTTCTCTTTAAATTTATTAACTCTACCTCCTATGTTCACATCCAAATAATTTCTAGGAATGACAAAAAGAAGTGGGCCCAGTACTGATCCTTGTGGCACACTGCTGGCCATAGGCCTCCAGACTGAAAACAACCATCCAACACTCTGTCTCCTACCTTCAAGCTAATTGTGTATGCAATTGGCTAGCTCTCGCTGGATTCCAAGCAATCTACCCTTGCTAACCAGTCTACCATGTGGAACCTTGTGGAATGCCTTGCTAAAGTCCATACAGAGAATGGCCACTTGCCTGCCTTTATCAATCTTCTTTGTCACTTCTTCAAAAAACTCAATCAAGTCAGTGAGAGATGATTTCCCACACACAAAGCATGGAGTTTTATGGAGGGATTTCTGTTACAACTCCTAATGAGTTCTCTCAATATATCTTATGAAACTTCCCACCCAATGGTATCCCTCACATCCTATTCGAGCCCTACTTACCACATGCCATCCCTGGAATAACTAGCCACTCGTTAGATATTTGCCAAAAGATCATTATCCATCATGCCCATGCAATCATTGAAAGGCCATTGTGTTCCCAGAAAAGGATTGGTACACTGGATGGCAGGCACCAAGCAACACTTCCAATAGGACTTAGATCCCTCATGTACGCAAGAACATTCTCTCACTTTACCTGTCCGTACTTGTATCCCAACAGAACACCATCTAAGTTAACACTACCCTGTCCCCAGTGCCCACTTTAGACCCAGAGTTTATTACCGTCCAGTAGGGGATCAGTACACAGGCAAGCAATTGGACATAGTCCAAACACTAACTTTTATTGCTGGACAACAGAAGTGAACAAACAAAACCAATAGAGCCTGAATGTTACCCTGGCAACCAGCTTTCGACATCATGATCAATAAATATTTTACATTCCACAATAGTCTGCTGCACCCAGCTCACACCTTCAGGAAGCAGGGGCCAATGGTTTCTCTTTGGTATATAGCGCCAGACACAGTTGAGTTTTTATTCATGTATAATGAAAGCTTCTCCTTCCAGTGTCCTTGCCCCCTCATCAGAAGACAGTGTCACTTCCCCAGTTCCTCGGTATTCAGCACCATAAAACCACATGATGGAGGAGTAGAAGTGGGCCATTTGCTCTATCGTGTCTGCTCCACCATTCAGTGAGATCATGGCTGACCTGATAACCCTCGCCTCTGCTTTCCTGCCTTCACCCCGTAACTTTAATGATGCCAAAACTGCTCTTTTATTGCACCCCCTATGGTGAGCAATGCAGTGGTTTCTGCCACTAACATCCCTAATACGTCCTGTGGTCTACCATGCCTACTGAAACTGTTCCATGTACTTCCGTTCACCATGTGCTGCCTCATCTCTACAATGCCTCTGCTTTACCCCTATTCTTGACTCCCTGTCACATCTGGAAGTGATCCTCCTGCTGCCCCCACAGTTAACAGAGGGACCCCTAGAACTGTATTTACCCCAGAACTCTGACTGGCTTTGATGAGCAGCCCCTAGACGTGACTGAACAGAGTGCTTGCAATGCTTGTTGCCAGTGCACCCTGCAAAATGAGTCTGAGCTTGCTCAGTGGGCTGTAAGTACATTGGAGAGGTGCCGTGATGGCCGTTAAGGATTGGCAAATATCAAACGGCCAACATTCATGGAGAAGGTATGTGGATGGCTGCTGCCTTTGGTTTGTGGCCTGACATATAGTTTGGTTGTATACAACATAGAGGTCCATCACAGCAAGATACTATCACTGTGATCCATGCCAGGTTTTCTCAATGTCTTGCTTGATATGTTTGGGGTGATAGAAAGCTAAGTGTTAGTGAGGTGATTTGGGCTGTCAATATGATGTTTACAAGCCGCAGCCCACATAAATGGGAACTTGATGCTGCCTAGTGAGAAACTCACCTCCTTGCCAGGCAAATGTATGAAAGATGGAGTGAAATACTGCCAATGTCAAGATGGGCATTGGAAGACTTCTCATCTGATTCTTACACAAACTCACTAGAACCCATATCACTCAGATTTCTATGATATTCCACCCAACAGCTCATTTGACAGCTTTAATATGGAATAGTTGACAAGGTTGTTCATTAAGAAGAGTTGGAGTAGTGATGACAGCAGAAACATCATAAACAAACTTACGCAGTATCCTAGAAACCCTACAGTGTGGAAACCAAACATTCGGCTCATCGGGTCCACACCACCCCACCGAACAGCATGCCACCCATACCTACACCTCCACCCTATCCCTGCATTTCCATGGCCAATCCATCTAACCTACACATCTTTGAACTGTGGGAGGAAACCAGAATACCTGGAGGAAACCCAAGCAGACACGGGGACAATGCACAAACTGCACACAGACAGTCACCTGAGGCTGGAATCAAATCCAGGTCCCTAATACTGTGAGACAGTATTGCTAACCACTGAGCCACCATGACACCCTCAGTGACATAGTTGACTTTAAACGAGTTTTTTTTTAAAGGTGAGCTACACCTTGTGTAAGACTGACTCAGGAAAAAGCTCTTCAGTCAATCATGGAGCTGGACTGGACAGAATAGGTCCAGAATCAACAGACCAAAAGCAAGGATGGGCAGTGGGGCCAGGACAAGTTCTAGAATTTCTGGATAAATGCACTGAGCCATCCAGAGACACTTTGTGTGAGCTGAAACAGGGAATATTGCTGAATGATTGAAGATAGGGAGGTAATGTAAGTCTGTTCTCATCTGATGTCTGCACCCATTCCCTTTACAAGGGCTCGTCATGTGTTTTCTCACAAATAACAGCTCCATGAACAGAGGTTAATTGTGGAGCCCAAGCTGCTATCATCCAACTCACCACAGAGCTGGAAACAAACATGGAATCATTCTAGTCTGATTAGTCACCATGTGGCATAGAAACAGACTTTGGCCATTCAGCCCATTGTGGCTGCTCCACTATTCAATGCAATTACGGCTGATCAAATAATCCTCCATTTCCATTTCCCACCTTTTCCTCAAAACCTTTGCTCCACTTACAGTTTAAAAGGCTTGTCTCAGTCTTTAACAACTCAGTTTCCATAACCCATGTACATTTATTGTTAGTAGTTTTTGTCCATTCATTTAACCTATCTGTATCCCTCTGTAGGGTCCTTGTGTCATTCTCATTGCATGCCTTCCCAACTATTTGTGTGTGTTATCTGCAAACCTGGTACACTTTCACTTCCATCATCCAAGTCATTAACATATATTCTAAATAATTGTGGCCCCAGCACTGCTCCCTGTGGCATTCCATTAGTTAAAGGTTGTTATTCTAAAAATGCCCCATTTGGTCCAACTCACTGTTATTCTATTAATTATCCAATCCCCCATACATAATAATATGGTACCCATTCACCATGGTTACCCTTATGTGCAGTACTTTAACAAATGACTTTTGGAAATCCTAATATATTATATCCACTGATCTCCGTTTATTTATCCTGTTTGTTAAGAAAGAACTTGCTTTTGGTCTGTCAAAGAACTCTAATAAATTCTACAGTCATGATTTCCCCTTCGTGAAGTCACGTTAACTCTACGTGATCATATTACGCTTTTCTAAATGGCCTCATAATGTATCCTTTATAATGGACTCTAGCGTTTTCCCAATGACAGATGATACCTCCTCTCATGTTCTGAATAACACAACCAGTTTTCCAATCCTCTATACTTTTCCAGTATGTATGCATTGGTTACTAGTGTAATCAATAGCTTTGGAACTACTTCCTTTAATACCCTAGGAGGTATCCCATCAGGTCGAGGGATTTATCAGTCTTTAGCCCCATTAGGTTCTTAGTACTTTTTCTCCAATGGTTATTGTGCTTATTTTCTCCCCATCCCATCACACCCTACTGCCAGCCCCTTGACTATTTAGCATTTTTGGAATGCAGTATCCTCACCATGAAGACTGATGCAAAGTACTTATGCAACTATGCTGCCATTTCCTGGTGTCCCATTATTATTTCCCCAGCCTCACTCTCTGTGGCCTATGTTTACTCTGGCCTCTCTCTTCCTTTTCAGTATGTTTAAAGAAGTTATTACATTCTGTTTGTATGTTACTTGCTAGGTTGCCCTCAGTTTATTTTCTCTTTTTCATTTGGTCATTGTTTGGCTATTAAAAAATTCCCAGTTCTCCTATTTACTACTAATCTTTGCCAGATTGCATGCTTTGTTTTGTATTTAGTACTCCCTTTAATTTCATTGGTTTGCAATATGTAGTTTATCCCTTTCCTAGAATCCCTCTTCCTCACTGAGAATTGTGAGTTACTTTCTTAAATGTCTGCCTTTTTTCCTTCACTGTCTTTTCTGCTAAACCCCTTTCCCAGTCCATTCCAGCCAACTCTTTTCTCACCCCTGAGTATTTATCTAGATTGAAATTTACCACAGTTGTTTTCACCACAAGTATCTCACTCTGAAACTAAATGTAAAATTCTTTCATGTTACTGTCGCTGCTCTCTAAAGGATCTTTTACTATGAGATCATTTATTAAACTTGGCCCATTACATATTAACAAAACTGGTCTAAACCCTGGGTTGATCCACAGCGTATTGTTTTAGGAAACTATCCCAAATGAATTCCATGAATTAATCTTCATGGCTACCTTTGCCAACTTGGTTCTTCCACTCTATATGGAGGCTTAAGTCACCATGTTTAATTTTACAGGCCCTCATTATGTCGGGATTTATTCTGTGTCCTACAGTACAGCTACAGGTAGGGAACCTATAGACTATTTGCACCAGTATTATCTTACCCTTGTTGTTTCTTACCTGCACTCATATGGATTTAACATCATCGGATTCTAGGTAATTTCTTGCTATTGTATTTATTTCATCTCCTGCTAAAAAAGCTACCCCACCACCCTTCCCTTGCTGATTGTCCTTTTGAAAAGTCACATACCCCTGAATACGTAATTCCAAGCTTTGACCTCCTAGTAGTCATGTCTCCATAATAGCTATCAAATTATATCCATTGCATCCATATCTCTATTTGTACCATTAATTCATGTATTTTGTTCCAAACATTAGACACAATTTGCCATCAATTTTGATTATTTAACCATTTCTTCACCCTTTGACCCTATTTGCTGCTTTTTCTATGTCCCTTCCTGTCCCACCCTGGGGATCATTATCAAATAGAGCAGCTGGGCCACTGGAAAGGCTACTCTGGTCCTGACTCGAAACGTTAATTTTCCTGCTCCTCTGATGTTGCCTGGCCTGCTGTGTTCCTCCAGCTCCACACTGTGTTGTCCCTGACTCCAGCATCAGCAGTTCTTGCTACCTCTGTGTTAACTTTACTTGCTTTTAAGTTCAATCTCCTAACAATGTCAGGTCCTCTTGTTTGTTCCAAATTTGAAGGGGAAAATATAGTCACTTTCAGGGACACATGAGGCCACCTGTCCCTGTTAATTGCTATTCCTTCCCTGAATTGCAAATTCCATAAAACGTCTCCAACACCAAAAAGAGTCTACAGCAAAATGTAAGCTGTACAATTTGTAATACATTCTTTGAAAGCTCTGCATGCATGACTAGACCAGATAATAAGTAAATGGTAGATTATACATGACTCATTCATACCCAAGAATGCAAACAATGCAATCTTGTGTTTAACGTTGGAAGTTTCAGCACCAGTCTTGAGGCTTGAGTGTCATTTGACAAGTTTGAAAATCAATAAAACACTTTTATGTCTCAAAAACAGTATCCAACTGCAAGTGTTTAAATTTGTCACAATTGTTATAGTTTGGACTCAAAATCTTTGTTGAAGCATTTATTTTATCAATGCCAATTATGAAATGCTAGTGTTTGTTGCCTTACTTTCTAGTATGTTCTATTTATAGTTTGTCTCCACCTATTATATCTCCATCTTTTTGTTCCAGCATGTCTTACCAGCTTATAATACTTGCCCAATGTTTTATCCTTTTATATCTGTTACTGTATTTATTATTCATTATGTCATTTAACAGTCTTCAATTTCAGTTTGAAAGTCATTCAACTCATTTTCTTTCCCTGAGATTGGCATATCTGCTAATTGTCTCTCTTTCCACTTCTCTGTTTGTCTTTTTTAACATCATCAATAACATGTTTCCTTATCGTTCAAGACTTGAGATCTGATGGAAGAATTACACAAAAGGGATTTGGACTGTTGTTGTTGAGACTTACAGAACATAGAACAGTATAGCACAGTACTGACCCTTCAGCCCACAATGTTGTGCCAACCTATTATCCTATGCTAAAATCAAACACTCTGCATATCCTACATTTTACTATCATCCATGTGCCTATCCAAGAGTTGCTTAAATGTCCCTAATGTACCTGACTCCACTACCACTGCCGGCAGCACATTCCATGCACCCACCACTCTCTGTGTTTTCTGTTTGTTTTAATAAATCACTTCCTCATATTACTAATTGCAGTGGTGATGCAGTAGTCTTTCCCGTGGCCTTGTCATGATAATGCATTTGCTAGTCCTTTTTCTGCCTCATGGTAGCAATAGCCAATGGGGAATGTTGCAATAAAAGATCAGTATGGAGCAGCGTTTGTAAAGCAAGCATATGCTCATTGTCATCTTTTATTGTTAAAAGTAGTAAATGCAGTTGATTTTATTTCTATGTCTATTTTTTTGTCAAAATTTCTGCTTAAATTCAATGTATAGTCCAAACTAATACAGCCATATCTGATGAGACAAATTAACATTTGTGCCAGGCCCAGTGCAGTGATATAACTTCATTACCAGCTTCAGAGCTTTAATTGGATGGCGCAGGTTCGTATGTGGCACACAGAGACCGACTGTAATTGGTGTTTATTTAGCCTGACCTGTGCTGTTACAAAGCTGCTGATGAGGCTGGACACAATGGTCCACTCATTTTGCCAAACCTTCCCACTTAGGTCAGTTCTTTCTCTTCCAGTCACAAAGAAACATCTTTTAAGATAGTTGCACCAATTTGAATATGATAACCTCTGACCTGAAAATAGTATAGTAGGGAAAATTGCTATGTCTTCAAAAGGTCTAAGAAATCTGTAGCTGTTTTTAAAGAATATTAGAAAAGGTATTTTGAGAGGTCAGAACAACTGTAATGGTATCCATTGCAATTTCTTAGACAATTTGAAGTACTGGTCTATGCAAAACAGGAAGGATGTAAAGGAAGAAGCAGTGTGGCTGGCAGCACACCAACAAGAGCTTCAATTACAAAGGAGAACTACACACCGAGACCCTGGAGGAGAGAACTCATCAACACACCAGTACAGACGCAAAGAGAAAGCAGACCAAGACAGAGACAGAGAAAAGAACACTGAGAATTCTGGTGAGGAGAAGCAGCTAGGAAAATTAAGGAAAGTCAGGATTTCTGCCAAGCAGAAGATGAGACAGGAGCTCTTGGAGATACTATGCAAGCTGGATAAAAAGGTCTAAAATTTGGAAGGCTGTATGACTTGTAAATTCAGACACAACATCAAGCCCAGTACTTTACTGGAAGTGGAAAATCAACTTATGGGGCTCCCAGCTACAAACTTGAGAACCCTTCTCTACTCCAAACACAGAGTTGAATAAATATTACTCTCTAACCTATATGGGTATTTAATATTCTCCTGAAACCAATGATACAACACAAAAGCATTTGGATGGTGAGCTATTTCATCATGAGCAAAAGGGCGTACCACATTTTGGAATGGTTGAAGAAATTTAAAACCCCAAAGTATTTACCATTGATGATCCAACTCTAGCTTGAGGGACATTCCACAAAATGAGATGCAGAAAGAACTAACCTTTTTTATAAATTCTGGAAATTGCAACCTGACTGTGCTCATATCCTGAACAAAGAAACATTACTTTATACTCCATTGCCCACAATAAATTATTCATAAAGGGATATTTTCTTAACTTGTGTGCCTACAAAATGTAATTTAGTGAACTAAACCATTTAATGAACAGTACTGAGGGCTCACTTAGCAAAATACACTGATGTCACCAGCTACAATGTACTGACAGTAGCTAATAGAATACTAAAAGGGATTTTAATGAAAGAAAGAACCAACTGCATTTATATAGCGCCTTTCAGTACCTCTGGGCATCCCAAGGCACTTTACAGTCAATAAAGTAGTTTTGAAATGTAGTGGCTTTTGTAATGCCGGAAACAGACAGCCAGCTTGCATATAGCAAGCTCTCACAGACAATAATGTGATAATCTAATGGTCAGCTCATCAGGGAGAATCTTCCAGCTATTTTTTTGTGTGGGATGTTCACCATTCTCCAAAGAAGTCACATGGCCCCTTGGTTCAATATCTATTCTTGATCATCAGAAAAGTGATGAAAGGTGTCAGTAGCATTGCTATGAAGCAGCACTTGCTCAGCAATAACCTGCTCACTTATGCTCAGTTTGGATTCTGCCAGGGCCATTCAGATCTTGTCTTCCAAAGATATTGATTATAGTAAGTAAGAAGAAAGAGTTACAGAAGATTTGCTAACCAGAGGACACAGATTTAAGGTGTCTAGCAAAAGAACCAGAGGCCACAGAAGGAAACATTTAATTAAACACTAATTAAAAACAAAAAGTGCTGGAGAAACTCAACTACCGTTTTTTCACCATACCTATGGAGAGAGAAACAGAATTAACATTTTGAGTCTAATGATGCTTCAAAAGTAATTATGCAGGAAGTTGTTTGTGATCTGAAATGCACGGTCTGAAAGGGTGGAAGCAGTTTTGACCATAGTAATAACCAAAAAGTAATTGGATAAATATCTGAATTAACAAAATTTATTGGGCAATGAGGAAAGAGCAGAAGACCGTGTCTAATTAGTCACAATGTTTTCAAAGAGGTAGTAGTCAATGGACCAAGTAGTAACATTCTGTAAAAGAATGGACACTTAGGGATACACTCGAAAGGAGCAGGTATCTGTTTTCTAACATTAATGAGCAACTTCAGGATAAGACAAAGGAAAATTTGAAAGAACATAAATGGAAGAACAGTAATGTTGTGCAAAAGAATACATGGAATCAGCGTAGGTGCTGAGACATTGACCTACAGCAGGCCCAGTTCATATGTGGGAATTGTTCATCTGAAAGTTTAGACCTGGATTGTTCCTCCAGCCCAGATAAGAAATTAAATTACAAGCAGCTTAACAAATTTCCAGGGATTACAAGGTGTGGAGCTGGAGGAAAACAGCAGGCCAGGCAGCATCAGAGGAGCAGAAAAGTTGACGTTTCGGGTCGGGACCCTTCTTCAAAAATGGGGACTCTGAGCTGGGGTAGGCTTGATTTTAGTCCCTGAAGATGACACTGCATTGCTGTGTGCCTGAGGTGCCACAGAGAAAACCATTTTTGGAGGATCCTGATGTTGTGTATGCAGAGGTTGTCGTAGTCAGGGCCAAATTGGGATTGAAAAGTGTAAAAAGTATGCAATACCATCTGGCTGAGGACATGGCATAAATAATATCCGTTCTGAAGTTTAAATAAGGCAAACACAAAAGCAACATGGTGCACTGAATCTGTTTTCTTTAACTCCTGAAGTAAAACAACTGAAACAGGTTCTGTTAGTATATTTTGAGTTTCAGTGAAACTCTCATTTGTAAGTTGTGAAAGAGTGCTTTCTCTGTTAAGTCAGTCGGTAAATGTTGTTCCTATATTATGCAAAGCAAGAGAGGTCCTGGCTCAATGCCTGTTGTTGTGTTGAGATAGTAGATCTTAATTCAGTCAGCACTAGATGACTGTGGCAGACAGAGACATCAGTGGCACTAGGCACCCTTCTCTTCTTGGTCACAGTCGAGCCTCAGCTTTAATATCTTCCATGGACAAATAGACTGCTGCTGTTTATTGCCCAAATAGCCAAATGGAACAAGGAATCAAGATAAATCAGATCATTGCGCTTGTTCGAAAGTGAAAGTGCCTTTGTACTGTGGTGGTCTACACTTCTCAGTCTGACCCAGACTGACTGGAGCATGCTTAGTCAGCCCTGGTGCTTTCTGAATCCTCCTGATACCTGGTTACAGTGAACATTGACAGCAGCATGAAAGCTAACTGTATCTCTGCCCTCAAGGCTGAGGTTGTGAGGAAGCAGGGGGGCATAAAATTATGAACCCAAAGAAGCTGACTGAATGCAGGTGAAAGACAAATGAAAACCTTCATACTGTTACGTTTTTTCTGAAGAAGTGCCCAGAGCCGAAACAGCAGCTTTCCTGCTCCTCTGATGCTGCTTGGCCTGCTGCGTTCATCCAGCTCTGCACCTTGTAATCTCAGATTCTCCAGCATTGGCAGTTCCTAATATCTCTGCTACTGTTACATTGTTTTCTGGTTGGGATTGCTTTACTGTCAATATTTGTGACAGAATTTGCATTAAAAAGCTCGCCATGCATTAGATGGTATCACGTCTCTTGCTCAGGCAGTGTACTAGAATCAAGGTCTGCCATTCCTGGAGTTGTTACAAAATTTGATTCAGCCATGAAATTGTCCAATTCTACCTAAAAGAAAAGAATGTGCACACCAGGCTTTTTTTTTTACAGAAAATAACCACTGTATTTCTATAATCAAACTGTTTTTAACCAATGGTATCAGAGATAATGGGAACTGCAGATGCTGGAGAATTCCAAGATAATAAAATGTGAGGCTGGATGAACACAGCAGGCCAAGCAGCATCTCAGGAGCTCCTGAGATGCTGCTTGGCCTGCTGTGTTCATCCAGCCTCACATTTTATTGTTTTTAACCAATGGCACTGGTTTCCAACAGATCTCTGTAATCTGTGGCAATATCAAGTAAATGAAACAGAACACAAGAGGAATTAGGTTTGAAGCTGTTTCTCCTGGGCCTCCCAACATAAACATTGAGTACCTCCTGTCTTGACAGGTATGCAAGGAATGTGCCAAAAATTCTGATTCCAATTCATGATACAATTGAGTTATAAACTGGTAGAGCTGGTTTTTATCTCCTGCTATCAGATTACCAGTTCAACCTCTGGAATATTTTCTGACTGCTGGTGTAAAGTGGAATTTTCCAGTTTGTCATTAGGTGATATCCTGCATGGACCTGCCTTTACTGTTCCCTTAAACAAATGTTTTTCAAAATGGTTTGTCCATGTTTGTAATATTTGTAACATTTACTGCTGCATGTAGATCAAGGGTGACAAGAAAATTTATCCTAACCAGTTTATATTTGTTCTTCTCATTCATTTACATCTCTTGCTGCATTCACCTTTCCCTTGTTAAATGGCAAACAAGGAAATGAGATGTCCTTCTGCCAATGGTATGCTGAGCAGCTGCTTTAATGGTAGCTGGAGTGTCTTCTGATGGATGTCATGGGTGAGAACTGAACTTGTTGGCATGGATGTGAATGTAGCTGCAAATCAATAGTTGATGACTGAGTGCTGCAGTGCATCTGACTTGCAGAAACATTGCAGTAGCCTTTTACATTTGAGGCATACAAAGATTTCCAATCGGTTAGAGGGATTTGAATACCAGTTCTATTGAGAAGTAAAACTTCAACTACAAATGTTAATTGCCATATATGTCGGTTTTTCCCTTTTTAGTATTTTAAAGTTTTTGTGTTCTTCAAGATGACTGTCAGTGCTGGGAAATGCAGCAACATTCATATTTTGCTATAGAGGGGAAATATACCAAGACACCATGAGCTATCGATCCAGATCAGCTCTATATTCTCACTACACCACATTCACAACCACTATATTCTCACATTTCACAACCAACCAACGTGTCCTCATTATTAAGATTGCCACATGGAGCTCAGTCGTAAGGATTATTGTTGCTCAGACATAATTTATTGCAGGGCCTTGCAGACAGAAAAGAAAAAGACCACATTGTACGGTACATTATCAAATGAAGTTTAGAAGTCCACTGTACACGAGAACGTTCCTGGTCTGCACTCTCTGTTGCCTCAGATTGTTGAATTGCCTCATAACTATTAAAATTCCAAACATTACTGCCTTGGTTTGTATAATCACCCCATATAACTAACCCCTACAGTCCAGATTTTATTCTAGCAAATCTACATTGTATTCCCTGCAAGGTTAATATAGCCTTCCTAAGGTGTGGTTATCAGACCTCTCACAGTGTTCAAGTTGTTATCTTACTGGGTCTTTGTACTGCTGTAGGATTATGTCTATCCCCTTGTATTTTAGTTGTCTAGCTATAAAATCCAGCATTGCATCGGCATTTAAAAAAAAATATTTTCTGTATCTGTTCACAACATCTTAATGGTTGTGTACCAAAACATCAGATTCTTTGAACATCCACTGTTTCTAGCTTTTTACCATTTTGGAAGTACCTTAGTCTAAAGTCAAACTATTTTAGGTCTTAATTGGATGGTCTCACATACTAACATTGAAATTGATTTGCCATTTTTTTCCCCATTCACTGAATCTATTCAAATCTTTTTGTGTCTTGATCTATGCTGCTTACAATAGTCTCGAACTTTGTGTCACCAAAAAACTTGGCTATATGGCTTTGTGTCCCATTATCTAATTCACCATCTAATTCTAATTGTGGAGGTGCCGACATTAATCCTTGTGGCACACCACTAGTTGGGTCCTGCCAATTCTGCCCATTATCCATTTTCCTTGTCGCAACCAGGGCAATAATTTGCTTTTAACACTTTGAAGTTTGACTTTTGGCAAATAGTCTTTTGTGAAGAACTTTATTAAATGACTTTGGAGGTCCTGCGAATATTTAACACAGATAGTCCCTTCTCACCACTTGACCTCTTTAGAGCATGCAGATCACCAGATAGTTTGGTTCATGAGTATAATTCAGTGTTATGGAACATGTGTAGAATCTATTCTTTAAGGAGCTTTGTGAACATTTTGAGGGCCCCAATGGTGATGATTGAGGTGGACAGTTACTTTTAAAGGGGTTTAGAACAATCTAGTTCACATTCTGTGAGCTCAGAAGTTTTCTGAAGAAGGGTCTAGACCCAAAACATCAGCCTTCCTGCTCCTCTGATGCTGCTCGGCCTGCTGTTTTCATCCAGCTCTACACCTTGTTAGCTCAGAAATTATATTGTGATTTATAGGAACATCCCCTGTTCATCCTTTGGGGCAGAAAGTGATAAGAAAGGTTTAAATAGAAGGCTAGATCATATTAGGTGTCCCAAAGACAATTGTTTTGCTTTGAGGAGGCGGGATGAGGTAGTAGGTAGGAAATGGAGGTGTGGCTTGAGGTGGGAGGAAGGGATGGGTGAGAGGAGGAACAGGTTAGGGAAGCGGAGACAGGCTGGGCTGGTTTTGGGTTGCAGTGGGGGGAGGGGATGAGCTGGGCTGGTTTTGTGATGCAGTGGGGTGAGGGGAAGAACTGGGCTGGTTTTGGATGCAGTGGGGGAAGGGGAGATTTTGAAGCTTGTGAAGTCCACATTGATACCATTGGGCTGCAGGGTTCCCAAGCGGAATATGAGTTGCTGTTCTTGCAACCTTCGGGTGGCATCATTGGGCACTGCAGGAGGCCCATGATGGACATGTCATCTGAGGAATGGGAGGGGGAGTTAAAATGGTTCGCGACTGGGAGGTGCAGTTGTTTATTGCGAACCGAGTGGAGGTGTTCTGCAAAGCGGTCCCCAAGCCTCCGCTTGATTTCCCCAATGTAGAGGAAGCCACACTGGGTACAATGGATATAGAATACCACATTGGCAGATGTGCAGGTGAACATCGGCTTAATATGGAAGGTCGTCTTGGGGCCTGGGATGGGGGTGAGGGAGGAGGTGTGGGGACAAGTGTAGCACTTCCTGCAGTTGCAGAGGAAGGTGCCGGGTGTGGTGGGGTTGGAGGGGAGTGTGGAGCGGACAAGGGAGTCACGGAGAGAGCGGTCCCTCTGGAAGGCAGACAAGAGTGGGGATGGAAAAATGGCTTAGCTGGTGGGGTCGGATTGTAGATGGCGGAAGTGTCGGAGGATGATGCGTTGTATCCGGAGGTTGGTGGGGTGGTATGTGAGAATGAGGGGGACCCTCTTTGAGCGGTTGTGGTGGGGGCAGGGTGTGAGGGATGTGTTGCGGGAAATGCGGGAGACGCAGTCAAGGGCGTTCTCGACCACTGCGGGGGGAAAGTTGGGGTCCTTGAAGAACGTGGACATCTGGGATGTGCGGGAGTGGAATGCCTCATTCTGGGAGCAGATGCGGCAGAGACGGAGGAATTGGGAGTAGGGGATGGAATTTTTGCAGGAGGGTGGATGGGAGGAGGTGTATTCTAGGTAGCTGTGGGAGTCAGTGGGCTTGAAATGGACATCAGTTTCTAACTGGTTACCTGAGATGGAGACTGAGAGGTCCAGGAAGGTGAGGGATGTGTTGGAGATGGCCCAGGTGAACTTGAGGTTGGGGTGGAAGGTGTTGGTGAAGTGGATGAACTGTTCGAGCTCCTCTGGGGAGCAAGAGGCGGCGCCGTTACAGTCATGAATGTAACGGAGGAAGAGGTGGGGTTTGGGTCCTGTGTAGGTGCGGAAGAGGGACTGTTCCACATAACCCACAAAGAGGCAGGCATAGCTTGGGCCCATGCAGGTACCCATGGCCACCCCCTTTGTCTGTAGGAAGTGGGAGGAATCGAAAGATCCCTTCCTCCCACCTCAAGCCGCACCTCCATTTCCTACATACTACCTCATCCCGCCTCCTCGACCTGTCCGTCTTCTCTGGACTGACCTATCCCCTCCCTACCTCCCCACCTATACTCTCTTCTCCACCTATCTTCTTTTCTCTCCATCTTTGGTCCGCCCCCTCCTCTCTCCCTATTTATTGCAGAACCCTCTCCCCGTCCCCCTCTCTGATGAAGGGTCTGGGCCCGAAACGTCAGCTTTTGTGCTCCTGAGATGCTGCTTGGCCTGCTGTGTTCATCCAGCTTCACACTTAGTCTAAATTAGCAACAGGTTTTTGCCACAACATATGTGCACCTATTTTCTCACTGTACCTGAATTACAAAGACATGGAGGAGCTAGTTTCCAGGGGTGCTGTAACAATGACTCGACAACAGAAGACAATATGCCTGACATAAAATGCATAGCAGCATTGAAGATTCACCACATGTGCTAAATGAGCCTAAACAACAGGTCATTCCTCAAATCTGTAGGATAGTGTGAGGGCAGATAAGCACAGAGGTGGGGAATTTGCTTCCCAGGTAGAACTTAATGGGCCAAATATTTACTTGAATTATTGTATGTAGCCAATACTTCAGGGTACATCTGACATGACCAAGCATGAATGTGTTCCCAAGGCTCAGTTCCAGCATCAGCCTTCGTTAATCTTTACTTTTTAATAAACACATTGCCTGGAATCAAATTATAGAAATTAAGGTTAACTGTTGATGGTGACTTTGGAACTCAAGCTTTTCCCCCTAGAAGCCATGTTCACTGTGACATGGAACTCATTGTCTGAAATGGTCTCATCTATCCTCGGAGGTCTGTCTGCTCCACCTTTAACTTGTACCTTTCTCGTGCCTCTCATGAACTTACTGTCATCTTAATTGGTAAACTCCTCAACATCATGCTGATGTTGTCTATCTCAGCTTTGATTGGGCAATGATCAATATAGACTGTCTACTGCACTAAAGAATGCTGAGAGTGTCAAAGCGTGAAGTAACCTAATCTCTAAATTTTCCAGCAGTGTACTAATACTGTGGCGTCCAATCCCTCAGGGCACCTTTAATAAATGGATTATAATTAATATTAGGGTTATTTTTGCCATTTCCGTTTTTCTCACAACATTGAACATGTATTTTCCCACTAGTTGGCTTTCTAAAAGGAAAGAATGCATCAGACAAAATGGCAACAAATGAAATCTTCATTCAATGGTAATGTGTCGTGTTTTGTATGATCAGATGAGCTGGTGAAGTGGTGTCTACTAATTCCTGAGTGCTGCTTTAATTGAAGTGCTGCCATAATCAATAATATTAATGGTGTGTATTCAACAGAGCAGTACAAGAAAATAATCAACTTCATGGATATTAGGAACTGCAGATGCTGGAGAATCTGAGATAACAAGGTGTAGAGATGGATGAACACAGCAGGCCAAGCAGCACCAGAGGAGCAGGACAGCTGACTTTTCACACCTAGGACCATGGCCCTGATTCAGCACAGCATCTGTGTAATCATCACCCTGGTCCGTCATCATCTAAAGCTTTATTCCCATTCCTTACAGATATTTTACCCGAGAGTCTGAATGTTTCTGTGTTTCATCTCATAGCTTTGTTCTTATGCCCTCTTTCAGTTTCATGCTTAGTTGAAGATACTAGCTCTTGCCTGAATACAGTTTCATAGGCATGAATGGCCCCCTTGTTCCTTCTCCAAGTGATTCACCTTTCATGTGAGAGGGTAGTATGTTCAAATAGCAAAGTATTTGAACATGGGACGTCATTGTAGGCAAGACTGACCCTGTCCTAAATAGATGGTCAGTTACATATACACACTGGAGGTGACCAGAAGCTGGAAATCGGGTGAAGCACTGTCATGTTGATATAAGTATCAATTGAGAAAAAGCAATTGGTGACCAAATATTTCTCCATTTGAATCACAGAATCTCTAGTGTGGATACAGGCCACTCAGCAGAACAAGTCCACACTGCCCCTGCAAAGAGCATCCCACCCAGACCCACTCCCCTACCTTTTTCCCTGTCATCCAGCATTTCCCATGTCGAACCCACCTAACCTAAACATCCCTGGGCACTATTGGCAATTTAGCATAGCCAATCCACCTAACTTTCACATCTTTGGACTGTGGGAGGAAACCAGAGCACCCAGAGGAAACCCACGCAGACACCAGTATGATGTGCAAACACCACATAGACAGTCACCCAAGGTCAGAATCGAGCCCGTGTCGCTGGCACTGTGAGGTAGCCATGCTAACCACGGAGACATTGTGCCGCCCCCATTCAGAAAACATCTGCCCATAAGGACAGGCTGGACGGGGACATTCACATTTCTACTGCATTCAGGGGATGTGGGCATTGCCCATGGGGATGTGGTGCCAATCAAGTAGCAGCTTTGTCCTGGATGGCATCAAGTTTCTCAAATGTTCTGACAGTTGGACTCATCCAGGCAAATGGAGAATATTCCATCACATTCTTTACTTAGGCCTTGTAGATAGTCGACAGGCTTTAGAGAGTCAGGAGGTGTGTTACTCACTGCAGGGTTTGATCATCTATGACCTGCTCTTGCAACCATAAATGGCTGGCCCAGTTCAGCTTTTGGTCAATGGTAAGCCCCAGGATGTTGATAGTGAGCATTCATTGATGGTAGTGTCATTGAATGTCAAGGAGCGATTATTAGATTCTCTCTTCTTGGATGTAGTCATTTCCTGACACTTGTGCTACTTTGTACTTGTCAGCTAAACCTGGATATTTAAACAGTGAGTGCCTGAGGAATCAGTATCTGTATCTTTAGTATTTCAGCATTTGCAAATGGTGCTGAACATTGTACAGTCATTAACAATCATCCCCATTTCTGGCCTTACGATGGAAAGAAGGTAATTGATTAAGCAGCTGAAGATGGTTGGGCCCAGGGCACTACCCCAAGGGACTTCTGCAGGGATGTCCTGGAGCTGAGATCACTGACCTGCAAAAACCACAACCGCCTTCCAATGTGCTAGGTATGACTATGACCGTTGGAGAGCTTTTCCCCCATGATTCCAATTGACTCCAGTTTTGCTAGGGTTCCTTGACACCACACTCGGTCGAACGTGGCCCTAATGTTGAGGGCTGTCACTCTCACCTCACCTCACCTCATCTCACTTCTGGAATTGAGCTCTTTTATCCATGATGAAACAAGGTTGTAATGAGGTCAGAAGCTGAGTGACCCTGGCAGAACCTGAACTGGACGTCAATGAGCAGGTTATGGCTGAGTAGGTACTCCTTGATAGGATTAGTGAAGACACTTGCCATCACACACTCAGCATTTCAGGTTGAAGAGTGTTGCAAATGTTTCAGCCTTATCTTTTGTTCTGAGGAAGGGTGACCAGACCTGAAATGTTAACTCTGCTTTTTCCTTCACAGATGCTGCCAGACCTGCCGAGCTTTTCCAGCAACTTTATTCCTGATTTATAGCATCCACTGTTCTTTTGGTTTCTATCTTTTGCACTGATGTGCTGGGCTTCCCCATTATTGAAGTTGGAAATGTTTGTGGATCCTCTTTCTCAGGCAAGTTGCTTAATTGTCCACTGCCATTCGTGATCAGATATAGCCCGATTGAGAACAAAGGATTCCTCCTGATCTGTTGGTTGTGGAATCACTTAGCTCTCTGTCTGTCACTTGCTGGTAGTGCATTTTGACACAAGTTGCCGTATTTGGCAACCCTATCAGGTTGACTCCTGATCAGACATAATGGGAACTGCAGATGCTGGAGAATCCAAGATAACAAAGTGTGGGGCTGGATGAACACAGCAGGCCAAGCAGCATCTTAGGAGAACAAAAGCTGACGTTTCAGGCCTAGGCCTAGGCCCACACTTTGTTATCTTGGGTTGACTCCTGCTGTTTAGGTATACCTGGTGCTGCAGCTAGCATGCCCTCCTGCACTATCCATTGAACTTCATCACTTTTCACTCCTATCGCATTTGAAAACCCCATGAAGCCAAAGCATTCACTGAGCAGTGAGAATCCTTTCACATCACCTCTTGTCCAACCCGGAAGTGTGGGAAGTTTTGTGCTCCAGACATCTTACACTTTCTAGGGTTAGTGTGCAGTCAGCGTGAGTGTGAAGTGTTATACTGGTTGTTTTTCTGATACCATTGCATGGTAGTGCAAAAGTACAACAGCGCTCAAGGGGCTATGTTTATTTATTTATATGCCGAGTTAAAAAGAATATGCATTTATATGGCGTCCTATCTTTAGGATGTTGCAATGCCCCTTATATAGAACATAGAACATAGAACATTACAGCACAGTACAGGCCCTTCGGCCCTCGATGTTGTGCTGACCTGTCGTACCGATCTCAAGCCCAACTAACATACAATATTCCATGTACATCCATATGCTTGTCCAAAGACGACTTAAATGTACTTAAAGTTGGCGAATCTACTAACGTTGCAGGCAAAGTGTTCCATTCCCTTACTACTCTCTGAGTAAAGAAACTACCTCTGACATCTGTCCTATATCTTTCACCCCTCAATTTAAAGCTCGTGCTCACCGTCACCATCCTAGGAGAAAGGCTCTCCCTATCCACCCTATCGAACCCTCTGATTATTTTATATGTTTCAATTAAGTCACCTCTCAACCTTCTTCTCTCTAATGAAAACAGCCTCAAGTCCCTCAGCCTTTCCTCGTAAGACCTTCCCTCCATACCTTCATCATCCTAGTAAATCTCCTCTGCGCCCTTTCCAAAGCTTCCACATCCTTCTTATAATGCGGTGACCAGAACTATACACAATACTCCAAGTGCGGCCGCACCAAAGTCTTGTACAGCTTCACCATAACCACTTGGTTCCGGAACTCGATCCCTCTATTAATAAAAGCTAAAACACTGCATGCCTTCTTAACAGCCCTGTCAACCTGGGTGGCAACACTCAAGGATCTGTGTACATGGACACCGAGATCTCTCTGCTCATCTACACTCACTAAAGAGTACGATTGTCCACCTAGAAAATTCCATGGGTCACTGGTTATGGGTTCTGAGAGTCCTTGCCTGGCTGATAAGTCTGATCGTAGATCCTCATTTCCAATCACACATTTGGCAGGTGTTTCCAGGCAGTGGGATTGGTCCCTAGCCTTGAGATCATTGGCATTCATTTCTCCAGTTGTTTTTCCATACTTCCTCATGCCAATGGGTCTTCTCAAAGAATTGTATCGCTTCATACAAGAGTTTCTTCCATCTTCTATTCTTCTGAATGACGGTCTCCTATGCATTGATATCTGTGTTACATTACTTAAAGGGAAGCCTTCAGTGATTTTCTGAAACACTTTCTTTGACCTTCTCTCGATTGAGTGCCTTCTGTGAGCTGGGTGAAGGTGATTTACTTTGGTAATTGGACCTCAGATATCCTAACTACTTGGCTGGTCCAACATAGTTGGTTTCAGATTATCATGGCCTGATGCTGGTGCTGTTAGTGGCTTCAAGGATGCTGATGTTAGTATAAATGTCTTCCCAGCTGATGCAGGCAATCCACCTGAAACAATATTGATCGTATGTCTCCATGGTCTTGAAGTGGTATCAAAACATATTTTCAATTTCGGAGCTATATAGGAGAATCAGAAAAAATGACCGACTTATGTACAAAGAGCTTGGCATCAGCATAGATGTCATGTCTGTTGATGTCTCTTATTCTTAGATGTCCAGAGGCAGCACATGCAAATTGGATGTGATGTTGAATCTCTGCAGTAACGTCAGTCTCAGATGAGAGCTACCTTCCCAAGTAAGGGAAGTCTGCCACATTTGGAAGGATTTCTCTGTTGATCTTAATGGAGGGATGAACCACAACTTGACCTAGAATTGGTTAGTAAGGATTTCAGTCTTCTCGAGGTTCTGGCTGAGAACAATTCTTCACTATGCTTCCAAAGCATTAAATGAGGCTTGAAGATTCGCTTCTGAGAGAGCATGAATGACATTGTCATCCACATATTGACATTCTATTAGTGAGGTTAGTGTCATTTTCTTCTTGAATTTCAAGTGGTTGAAGTTGAAAAGTTTTCCATCCATCTTGAAGACAATGTCCACACCACTGGGAAGTTGTTCTTGACAAAATGCAGAATGCTGGCGATGAAGATGGAATAATGGGTAGGGGCCTTTCTTGACTTCAAAGCATTATGTCATTTTACTGTTGGTGAGGATCATCACCAGCATCTTCGTGTGGAGGAGATGGGCAATGTTGATAAGTTTCACTGGCCCAGTTACTATTTCTGTAATACTGGGTAGGAGATGTCCTCAAACTGTGAATTGAAACACCTCATTATCAGGGCCTGCTTGGCCTCTCTGGCAGCCTTGCACTGATTGCCCTCAGACTGCCTTGGCCTTTTGCTCTAGACACCCATGTTCCTCTTCTGAATCATCATGATCTTATCAAATGAGGATTCCTGGCAGTCCACAATGTTATCTGCCAGTTTTACGCTCATTGCGATGCCAAATTGTGCAGGTAACTGTGATGTGAATTTTCTGGTGGGAAGCATAAGGAGTTAACATACTTTGGAAACTTAGTGTCCCGACAGAGAGGAGCTCTGGGATTTGAGAAGCACGGACACACAGATCAATAAAAGCATAGGCCATAATTAAAGGACTTAAGTTGATTAACCCCTAACATTAAAAACTGAAGACATTCCACAGGAACATCACGAAGCAAAATTTGATACTGAGCAAAATCAAAAAATAATTAGGGCAGATGGCTAAAGCTGAGTAAAAAGAGTTAGGTTTTAAGGATGATCTTTAAGTCAGAAAATAGAAAGGTGGAGAGCTTTAAGGGGGAATTCCAGAGCTTAATGTTGATGTAGCTTAAGTGATCAACTGTGAGACAACTAAAATTATCGCTACTAAAGAGACACAAGTTAGATGAGCAGATATCTTGGAGAGTTGCAGGGCTGGAGGAGATTACACAGAAAGGAAGAGGGCTATAATGGGATCTGAAAAAAAGATGAGAATTTTAAAATCAAGGCATTGCTTGACCAAAAGTAAAGGAAGACCAGCAAGCACTGGGATAATGGGTGAACAGATCTAAGCGCTAGTAAGGAAACTGGCAGCAGAGTTCTGAAAGACACCACCATACAGGATAGAACGTAGAAGAGAAGGCAGGTATGTAGTAGAATCATCAAGTTCAGAAGTAAGAAATCATGAGTTAGGGTTTCAGCAGCAGATAAGTCAAGGAATATTATCAAGTTTGTTGATAATATAGCGTGTAAACAGGGAACCTTAGTCATGGCAGAAATACATGGTGGGAAGCTTATTCGGAGGTCAATTATCTGAAGGATCTTTTTCCACAGCATAGTGTAATGCACAAATTGGTACTTTTCGGGTGAAATATGTTGATTTTACTAAACAAGTCGGTTTATCGTCTCAATCCTGACTGTCCTCGGTAACCGCTGAGCTCGACAATGTAATGTCCGAGTGTGTAACAGCTTGCTCATTGGAAGACCGGGATCATCTTGTTTATAATGACAGGCTCAGGGCAATGCACAATCCCTTCAGTCACCCAACTGATTTAAATACAACTCCCTTTATATTTGCGAGTCACGGTTTGCCTGTTTATTGAAAAATCAATTTTGAAACACGAGGAAGCAGGAAGGCAGTGAGGGTGAAGTTTAGCAGAAGTGGTCGATGAGCTGGCAGACTGGTAGGACAGGTTAAACGAGCACGTTGACTTGAGATAGTTTGAACTGCATATTCCTCATTCACTTAGACTCGCTGATTCTTTCAGTCCGCTTGCTTGCTTTTCTTAAAAAGGAGTAATTCGGGAGTTTTCCTACTAAAATGAAGGTGGTATTTTTACTGTGTGTTTGGATTCCATCTGCAGTCAGTGTCGGTAAGTCAGAAAACTGCAAATTTATGACATTTAAGCTCTTTCTTAGTACAAATTCTTTGTTTGTTCGAATTCGTTTTGTTTCCATAGATTTACTCTTAAAAATGTTCTAAACTAAATGTCGTCTCTTTCTCCATAGTTGTGAATTTCAAACCAGAAGTTCCCTTGACCTCTGACCTTCTAGTTATCCGAACTGCGACCACTATCACTCTGAGCAAGCCGATTTGCCTCTTTCCTAATGGTACTATTGTGGAAGTTTTCGGAGTGCAAGCCAACGCGACCTGTAAGTCTGTAGAAATAGTTGAGATGAAGCAGTTTGTGAAGCGTTCTTTATCGTCGGAGGCGCCTCCCTGTTTCTACACACAAGGAGTCCTAGTACATTTAAATGACCAATTAAGCCATTAAATTAAAATAAGGCGCAAATAACTGGGGGATTTCCAATCAGGAAAGTCATTGCACTATTGGAAAGTGCAATTCACTAAATACGTCTTTGATGCTTGAACTCGTTGCCATCACTGGCATCTGGGGCTCAGCAATCTTTGTGTTTCCTTATTGGGTCGAAGTTAAATTTGGTGCAAGTGCACTTCATAGAATATCAGTAGTGTTATAATGCAAGATGAGACCATTGGGCCCATTAGTGACTGTACAGCCCCTGTGAATGTGCAATGAATTTAGTGCTACTCCCCATAATCCTGCACCACCTTCCCTTTCACATCACGGGCTCCCACAGTCCAAAGATGTGCAGGCTAGGTGGATCGGCCATGCTAAATTGCCTGTAGTGTTCAGGGGTGTGTGCATTATAGTGGGATGGGTTTGAGTGGGATGCTGCAAAGGGCAGTGTGGACTTGTTGGGCTGAAGGGCCTGTTTCCACACTGTAGGGAATCTAATCTAATCTACATTTCCTAATTTTACTTTTTAATGGTTCCAGTGAACCTGCCTCCGTCACACGCTCAGGCTGTGCATGCCAGACCCCAAATGCTTTCTGCATAAGTTTTGTTTTGTCTCGTTGCTTCTTTTGCCCAGTACCATGACTCTCTGTGCACTCATTGTTAAACGCTTCATGGAGGGAAACAGGTTCCTTTGATCTATTTTGTCTAGACCCCTCACGATTTTTAAATACCTTGACTAAGTCTTCTCTGTACCTTTAAAACCCTAGAATCTAGTGTGGAAGCAGGCCATTTGGCCCATTGAGTCCACACTGACCTTCTGAAGAGCATCTAATGCAGACTTACACCCCCTATTCTATCCCTGTAACCCTGCATTTCCCACGGCTAATCCACATCGCCTGCACATCTCTGGACACTACGGGCAGTTTAGCATGGCCAAGCCACCCAACATGCACATCTTCGGCCTTCTCAAAGGTAAAAACATAACTTCAATCTTTCTGGGCAGCTGAAGTTCTTCACTCCTTCACCCATTCTTCTGAACCTTTTTTCTCTATTTTCCTTTAAAGTCTTCACATCATTCCTAAATTGTGGTACCCTCATTGAGGCTGAAATTGTTATACAAATTTAACGCTATCTCCTTGCTATTGTGCTGTATGCACCTGTTAATAAAGTCTAGGACATTGTAGAACATAGAACATTACAGCACAGTACAGGTCCTTCGGCTCTCGCTATTGTGCCAACCTGCCATACCAATCTGAAGCCCATCTAACGTACACTATTCCATGTACGTCCATATGCTTACCCACAATGACGTAAATGTACTTAAAGTTGGCGAATCTACTACCATTGCAGGCAAAGCGTTCCATTCCCTTACTACTCTCTGAGTAAAGAAACTACCTCTGACATCTGTCCTATATCTTTCACCCCTCAATTTAAAGCTATGCCCCCTCGTGCTCGCCGTCACCATCCTAGGAAAAAGGCTCTCCCTATCCACCCTATCTAACCCTCTGATTATCTTATGTCTCAATTAAGTCACCTCTCAACCTTCTTCTCTCTAATGAAAACAGCTTCAAGTCCCTCACCCTTTCCTTGTAAGACCTTCCCTCCATACCAGGTAACATCCTAGTAAATCTCCTCTGCACCCTTTCCAAAGCTTCCACATCCTTATTATAATGCGGTGACTAGAACTGTATACAGTACTCCGAGTGCGGCCGCACCAGAGTTTTGTACAGCTGCAGCATAACCTCTTGGTTCCGGAACTCGATCCCTCTATTAATAAAAGCTAAACACAGTATGCCTTCTTAACAGCCCTGTCAACCTGGGTGGCAACTTTCAAGGATCTGTGTACATGGACATTGAGATTTCTCTGCTCATCTACACTACCAAGAATCTTACCATTAGCCCAGTACTTTGCATTCCGGTTACTCCTACCAAAGTGCATCACCTCACGCTTGTCCGCATTAAACTCCATTTGCCACCTCTCAGCCCAGCTCTGCAGCTTATCGATGTCTCTCAGTAACCTACAACATCCTTTGTCACTAACCACAACTCCACCGACCTTAGTGTCGTCTGCAAATTTATTAACCCATCCTTCTACGCCCTCATCCAGGGCGATTATAAAAATGACCAACAGCAGTGGACCCAACACCGACCCTTGCAGTACACCACTAGTAACTGGACTTCAGGATGAACATTTCCCATCAACCACCACACTCTGTCTTCTTTCAGCAAGCCAATTACTGATCCAAACTGCTATATCTCCCACAATCCCATTCCTCCGCATTTTGTACAATAGCCTATTGTGGGGAACCTTATCGAATGCCTTGCTGAAATCCATATACACCACATCAACCTGTTTACTGTCATCTACCTGTTTGGTCACCTTCTCAAAGAACTCAATAAGGTTTGTGAGGCATGACCTACCATTCACAAAACCGTGCTGACTATCCCTGATCAAATTATTCTTTTCTAGATGGTGATCAATCCTATCCCTGATAACCTTTTCCAACACTTTACCAACAACCTAGGTAAGGCTCACTGGTGTATAATTACCAGGATTGTCTCTACTCCCCTTCTTGAACAGGGAAACCACACTTGCTATCCTCCAGTCATCTGGCACTTTTCCTGTAGACAATGACGAGTTAAAGATCAATGCCAAAGGCTCGGCAATCTCCTCCCCAGCTTCCCAGAGGATCCTAGGATAAATCCCATCAGGCCCAGGGGACTTATCTATTTTCACACATTGTATGCTTTGTTGTCTGGTCTCTGAACCTGTCTGCTACCTTCAGTGACTTCTGTATGTAGACACCCAGGCCCCTTTGCTTGTACATCCTCTTTTAAAATTTGTGCTTCATTTGGTATTGTCTCTCCATGTTTTCCTGCCAAAAGTAATCACCACATTTCTCTGCAGTGGTTATCATCTGCCACCTGTCTGCCAATTCCACCAACTTAATTGCCAACATTTGAAGTTCTACACTATCCTCCTCACAGTTTAAACAGGCTTCAAGTTTTCTACCATCTGCAACGTTTGAAACTGTGCCTGTCTGTCAGAGACTGTCAGTATATGTTGGGACTATATATTTAGGGAAAAAATAGGCTGCTGTCCTTACCTGGTCCGGCTGATATGTAACTCCAGACCCACAGTAATGTGGCTCATTCTTAACTGCACTAGGGACTGCCCTCTGGGCAACTAGAGACGGCCTAGTCAGTGACACCTGCATTCCATGGATGAACAATAAAAGAGATGTAAAGGCCCCAGTACTAATGCCTGCAGAGCACTGGCTTGTAAAGTGGAGCTTAGGAAGAAAAGCACTGGGGAAGGTGTAGGAAAGTATCCCAGAGCTTGGAGCTTTGGCAGCTGAAGGTGTGGTTCAATATTGGGGATTACAAGAAACTAGAATTAGGGGAGCACCAATATGGTGGGGGCCATGGAGTGCTTTGAAAAATGAGAGTAGTTTTTGATTTGGGAATGAATAAAGGCCAGCAAGACATCATGACGATGTCATTGGACTAGTAATCCAGAAGCCAATGTTAATGTTCTGGGGATATGGGTTTAAATCCTACCCCACAGATGGTGATATTTTGAATTTAAAGTAATCATCTGGAACAAAAAGCTAGCCTAAAGGTGAAAATGTCACCACTGCTGATTTTTATAAAAAACCATCTTGTTCATTATTGTAAGAGAGATTCTCCAGCATCTCTAGTTCCCACTAAGATAACAAGGTGTAGAGCTGATGAACAGAGCAGGCTTAGCAGGAAAGCTGACATTTTGGCCTAGACTCCTCTTCGGGAAAGGGGGCTCTGAAATAAATAGGGAGCGAGGGGAAGGCGGATAGAAGATGGATAGAGGAGAAGGTAGGTGGAGAGGAGACAGACCGGTCAAAGAGGCGGGGATGGAGCCAGTAAAGGTGAGTGTGGGTGGGGAGGTAGGGAGGGGGTAAGTCAGTTTAGGGAGCACGGACAGGTCAAGGGTGTGGGATAAGGTTAGTAAGTAGGAAATGGGGTAGGGTTGAGGTGGGAGGAGGGGATGGATGGGAGGAAGGACAGATTAAGGAGGTCGGAACAGGCTGGGCTGGCTCCTACTCCTGCAGCTATTGTCTGTTGTCTATTAGGATACTGTTTGTGGATGATCAGCCATGATCATAGTGAATGGTGGTGCCGGCTTGAAGGGCCAGTTGGCTTACTCCTGCACCTGTTGTCTATTGTTTTGGGATGCAATGGGGGGAGGTGGGATTTTGAAGCTTGTGAAATCCACATTGATACCATTGGGCTGCAGGGTTCCCAAGTGGAATATGAGTTGCTCTTCCTGCAACCTTTAGGTGTCATTATTGTGGCACTGCAGGAGGCCCAGGATGGACATGGCGTCTGCGGAATGGGAGGGGGTGTTGGAATGGCTTGTGACTGGGAGGTGCAGTTGTTTATTGCGAACCGAGTGTAGGTGTTCTGCAAAGCAGTCCCTAAGCCTCTGCTTGGTTTCCCTGATGGAGAGGAGGCCACAACAGGAACAGTAGATGCAGTATACCACATTAGCAGATGTGCAGGTGAACATGTGCTTGATGTGGAAAGTCTCCTTGGGGCCTGGGATAGGGGTGACGGGGGAGGTGTTGGGGCAGGTGTAGCACTTCCTGCGGTTGCAGGGAAAAGTGCCGGGTGTGGAGCGGACAAGGGAGTCATGGAGAGAGTTTTCCCTCTGGAAAGCAGATAAGGGTGTGGATGGAAAAATATCTTTGGTGGGGTTGGATTGCAGATGGCGGAAGTATCGGAGGATGATGCGTTGGATCTGGAGGTTGGTGGTGGGGTATGTGAGGATGAGAGGGATTCTGTTTTGGTTGTTATTGTGGAGAGGGGATGTGAGGGCTGAGTTGGGGGAAATGCGGGAGACACGGTCGAGGTGTTCTCGACCACTGCGGGCGGGGGAGGTTGTGGTCCTTGAAAAATGAGGACTTCTGAGATGTATGGGAGTGGAATGCCTCATCCTGGAGCCAGAGGTGAAGGAATTGGAAATAGGTCATGGCTTTTTGTTTTTTTGCAGGAAGGTGGGTGAGAGGAGGTGTACTCTAGGTAGCTGTGGGAGTCGGTGGGCTTAAAATGGATATGGGTTTCTAGGTGGTTGCCTGAGATGGAGACAGCAAGGTCCAGGAAAGTGAGGGAGGTATTAGAGATGGTCCAGGTGAACTTAAGGTTGGGGTGGAAGGCATTGCTGAAGTGGATGAACTGTTCGAGCTCCTCATGGGAGCACAAGGCAGTGCCAAAACAGTCATCAAAGTAAAGGAGGAAGAGGAGGGGTTTAGGGAAGTGGATGAACTGTTCACTAATGTCCTTTCTTAGGGAAGAAAATCTACTTTACTCACCTGGTCTGGCCTACATGTGACTCCACACCCACAGCAATGTGGTTGACTCTTAATTGTCCTTTGGACAATCAGAGATTAGCAATAAGTGCTGGCTTAGTCAGTGACACCCACATTCCATGAACAAATCATGGCATGATAGGAGAATGAAGCTTGATGCAAGTTAAGACACAAGAAGTAGAATTCTGGATTATGACAGTTATGAAGCATAACATGTGGGAGACCAGAAGTCATGCTCAAACCAGGCAAGTCTATGCCAGAGACAAAAATGTCCTACCTGAAAGCCTTCGAGCAGGGGATGAGCAGCTATGGAGATCCTGTCTGCCTGCTTTAGATAGACGTAAAAGATCCTGTAGTGATATTCTACTACTTTTAGAGAAGAGCTGGTACCCTGGTCAATATTTATTTCTCAGCAAACAGAATATCTGATAATTCACACATTCACTGTTTGTATAGTTTGCTGTCACATTTCTTACATTTACAACTTCAAAATGTACTTTGGAATTATCCAGTGGTCATGAAAAATGTGACATTGATGCAAGTATTTCTCTTAGTGTTCTGGACATAGGAAGTCTTGTTGGTGGTAACAGTATGAAAATGGAAGTTCATCTCAATGTCAGATTTGACAGGTATAAATGGAATGGCTTAACCTCGGACTATTACCAGAGGGAGGGAGGGGAGGTGGTCGGACATATTAGTTAGGAAATGAAGAAATTGGCTTTAGTCATCCCAATAGTGAGAGGAAAGTTCAGCTCCTCCTATTGTAGATATTTTTAAATTAAACCATTCTGAGATAATCCTGCACACCGCTGGAGCAGGTAGGGCTTGAGCCCAGGCCTTCTGGCTTAGAACTGGAGACCCTACCACAATGGCTCAACAGCCCTCACTCCTGTCGTTTTATAAAGGATCTGAACATGTTAGTGTTCTGCCAGGTCTTTAAAATACTAATTAACTGAGTTATTGGTGAGTTTCCATGATTGATATGTCTTGTGGATTAATAATAAAGTGCCTTGAGGTTTTATCCATTTTAAGCAGGAAAACATTCATTTGAACCATAAGCTTTTGTTGTGAGGCTAGAGATGTCCAACTAAACATTTTTTGGGCTACCAATCACCATTGCAAAGTACTCCTATTGCAGTAAGAGTGCTTCATTAAAATAGCATTTGGTAAACCATGTGATAATATTCTGTTAGATAATGGTTAGAACATTTTTATTGGACAAAAGTATATTGTTCTAGAACAAAGGTTGCTTTTACTGTGGTTCTGTTCTTGATCTTTAGGCTTATGCTATTGGTACACCTTGACATTTCTTTCTATGGAAGGGTGCTGGAACAGTAACAACATCTCCAGACTAATAATCCGGATGTCTAGGAAATGCTCTGAGAACATGGGTTCAAATCCCACCATGAGTAGTGGAATTTTAATTCCAGATTTCTTTTATTCAATGAATTTAAAGCTAATCTCATTAATGTTAGTTATTGAAACTATTTTTGATTGTCATAAAACTCATCTTGCTTACAAATGTGAGATGGCGAGAACTGCAGATGCTGAAGTCAAAGATAACAAAGTGTGGAGCTGGAGGAACACAGCAGGCCAAGCAGCATCAGAGAAACATGAGAGTTGATGTTTTAGATCAGGAGAAGAAGGATCCCGACCCAAAATGTCAGCTTTCCTGTTCCTCTGATGCTACCTGGCCTGCTGTGTTGCTCCAGCTCCACACTTTGCTTTCTGTTGCTTACACGTATCCTTTTTTTTAAGGGAAGGAAATCTGCCATCCTTACCTGGGTCAAAGACAGTTAGAGATGGGCAACAAATGCCACCCTTGCCAGTAATGCCCACGTGCCATAAAAGAGTAAGGCACTTTTTTGTAATATCTGCAGTAATGTCCTTACCGTAAGTTAAGAATAGGAACAAGTCCATTTCAATTGCCTGTGATTAGTTGCCTCCTTTTAGCCTACGGGATGGTGATGATGTACATTCAAACAATAAGTTCCGTTTCAAAATTTGCTACCTTTTAAGATTGTTGGGAAAACTAAATAAACCAAACAGCTGAACTGACATTAATGAGACTTCTGTTTGCAGCACTCTCAGATGAAATTGGCACTATGATCAGAAATTATCAACAAACAAGAGGAGGAGCAACTGGGCCATACCGTGCTGCAAGCTTTGCCATCGCTACCTGTACCTCTTCACCTTTCATGGCGAGCACAGATCCGACAAGAATCCAGGCTGAGATTGATGAATATCTTTTCAGAGCTGGAAATGATGTCCAGTGCTTGAACCAAGTTAGCAACCCTCCAGAGATTTGTAATGCACCACTCAAAGCTGGTGCAACATACAGGTAAAAGATCTAAATCTTTCCTCTTAGTGGGAACTGTGGGAAGAATTTTACACCAGTTCCAGTAGACAGAAATGTTCCTGGTTGTTTAACTGTAGCGAAGCTCTTTATACAAAAGCAAAATACAGTATCTGGTTGGGAAATTGGAAAAAAAATGTAATTGGAGACGCTAACTGAATGAGCCAAAGGCTGAAATTGGTTCAGACTAGGAATTTGGCACAGAAGGGAAACAATGTGCTTTTAAGTACTGATTGCTGTGTCTGTCTGTCTCCTTGGCTGTTGTACAAGGTCACCCAGATCCCTTTGCACATCCACATTTTCCAATACATCACCATTTAAATAATACTTTGCTTTTCCATTTTTCACACCGAGTATATAACTTCACATTGTGTCATATGTTTACCCACTCAGTCAACTTGTCTAAATCACCTTGAAGCCTTCTTGCATTCTCCTAGCAACTCTCAATCCCACTCAGTTTTGAGTCCTGAACTGACTTGGAAATGTTGCACTTGATTCCCTCGTCATTTATATACATGGTGAATAGCTGGGGCCCAAGCATGATTCTTGTGGTACCACTAGTCACTGGCTGCCCTTTGGAAAAAGACACATATTTCCAATCTGTTGCCTGTAGCTCTCACAATTCTTAATCCATGCTAATATAATACCCTCTATTCCATGTGATTTAATTTTGCCCGCTAACCTCTTATTGCAACTTAAATTAAAAGCCTTCTGAAAGTTCAAGGACACAATATCAACTGATTCTGTCTGATCTATTCTACTTATTAGATCCTCAGAAACCCCAGTAAATTGGTGAAGCATGATTTGTCCTTCATAAACCCACAATGGCTTTTTCCAATCCCATATTTGTCTAAATGCTCTGTATTATGTCTTTTCTAATAAACGCCAACATTTCTTCATTACTGATGTTAGGCTAACTAGTTAGCCTACTTTTTTAAAAAATTCCCTCCTTTTTTAAAGAGCAACGTGACATTTACTTCCAATTTGTAGGAATCACAGCCTGGTGTACAGAATTTTGGAAGATGACCACCAATGCACCCAGTATTTCCAGGACCACTTTGTTAGTATCCTGGAATGCAGAATATTAGGCCCTGGTGATTTTGCAGCCTTTTAACCCCATTAATTTCCCCAACACCATATACTTTCTAATATTGACATCCTTCAATTCCACCCTCTCAACCTTGGATCCTCAAGTCTTCTGCCATTTCTTTGATTCCTCCATTATAATTTCCACAGCTTCTGAATTGTAAGGACCTACGTTTGTATTCACTAATCTTTTAGTTATGGTTAGTTTTTATATTTCCTGCAACTTCTCTCTGTCTCGCTCTCGCGTCTGTCTGTTTGTCTCTCTCTTGATGAAATGTTTTGTACTCTTTTGATGAATTCAAAAATGTTCCCAATCCTCTGGCTAGCATTTTGTTTCTGGCAATTTTCTATATCTCTTTGGATCTAATGCTATCCCTAATTTCTGTTGTAAGTCATGGTTAAGCCACTTCTTCATTTTTGTTTTTATTTTTTGCGCTAGATACAAATGAATAATTGTAATTTGTGCGCACACGCACATGCTTTATATATTAGCCATTGTCCAGTCATCATTAAACTGTTTAATAAGGCTCCCTAATCTATCCTTGCCAATTTGTGCCCCATATCCTCCTGGTTCCCTTTATTTGGATTCAAGACCCTAGTTTCAAATTTGACTACTTAATACTTCATTAAGATGGAGAATGCTATCATATCATGGTTGCTGTGACCCAAGGGACAACATTGTTAATTTATCCATTTTCATGGCATAGTACCTAATCTGGAACAGCCTGTTCTCTGTCTATTTCCTCAATGTATTGGTCCCAAAAAAAAATCATGTATACCCTCCAGAAATCCTCCTTTATGATAGCATTGCTAGTTTGGTTTGTCCAATCTACATGTAAATTAAATTCACCCATCATTACTGGTGTACTCTTACTGCATGCCTCTCTGATTTCTTGTTAAATGCCTTCCCCTGTATCTCCCTTACTGTTTGAGAGTCTATAGACAACCTGCAACAATATTTTCTACCCCTTGGCATCTCTTATGTCCGCCTACAAGACTCTACATTATTGGAAGGATTGACTAACTAATGGAAGACTGAGTTGGGATAAGAGATAACAAAGTGTGGGGCTGGATGATCACAGCAGGTCAAGCGGCATCTTAGGAGCACAAAGGCTGATGTTTCAGGCCTAGACCCTTCATCAGAAAAGTGTTGGGATAAGAGGGCATTTTTACGGTGGCAACCTGTAACTCAGTGGAGCGTCCCATGGATCGGTACTGTGGCCACAGTTATTTGCAATGCTTGTTGGTGACTTGAATGTTGGAAGTAGATGTACTGGTGCCACATTTGTGGATAATGGGAGTAGGTGGGAAGGCAAATGGTGAGAATGATAGAATCTATAGAAGGAAATATATTGAATGAGTGGTCAAAACCTTGGTAGGTGAAATATAAGATTGTGCATTTTGCTACAAAGTGTAGAGAAGCTGAACATTTTTTAAAGTGGATTAAAACTGCAGAAGACTGCAGCCCTGTGGGACTTTCTCCATCTTGGTGCCCAATCACAAAAAAAACTGGCATCCAAAATTAGCAGTTAAGAGGGAAGGCAAATAGAAAGTTGGCCTTTATTTCAAATCAGAGTCATACAGCACAGAAACAGAACCTTCAGTCCACGCTGACCATGTTCCCAAAATAAACTGGTCGCGTTTGCCTGCATTTGGACATATCCCATATTCCTCCAAAGCTTTCCTATTCATGTACTTAACAAAATGTCTCTTTTGGAGTATTACAGCATGGAAACTGACCCTTTTATCCAACTCATCGATTATTTGTGCCGACCAGATAATTCTAACCTGATCTAGTCTGGTAACTATACCCACATCCACCAATTCCTCTGGCAGTTCATTCTACGCGTGAACGTAAAAATAGGGAAGTGTTGCTAAAATCAAACCAGACACCAATTAGATCACAGGTGGAATACTGCAAACAGTGTCAGTCTTCTTGCCTAAGGAGAGAGGTATTGCCGCTGGAGGCAGTCCAGAGAAAGTTCACTAGGCTTTTATGAGGAGAGGTTGAGAAGGTTGATCCTGTATTCATTGGAGTTTAGAAGAGCAAGAAGTGACCATATTGAATCATGTACGATTCAGAGAGGCTATACAGGGTGGGTGTAGAAGATTGTTTTCCCCAGCAGAACAGAGGGCACGATTTTAGTGTAAGGCTAGTCATGACAAATGGTTGTTGAGTCTGGGTCATGAAATATATGCAAGGCTGAGATAGACAGATTTGTAATCATTAACGGAATCAAGGGTTACAGGGAAAAGGCAGGGAAGTGGAATTGATGAAGATCAGATCAGCCATGAGCTCATTATGACTCAATGGATAGGCCAAATAGCCTTCTGTTTTTACCTTGCATCCATGTTTTAATGTCTTTGAATCAGAAAGCACAGGAGAAACACAGTTGATCTGATATCCGAGGTAGTAGGAACTGCCAATGCTGGAGAATCTGAGATAACAAGGTGTAGAGCTGGATGAACACAGAACGCCAGGCAGCATCAGACGAGCAAGAAAGCTGATGATCTGGATCTGGACCTTTCTTCAGAAATGATTTCTGAAGAAGGGTCCAGACCTGAAACGTCAACTTTCCTGCTCCGTTGATGCTGCCTGGCGTTCTGTGTTCATTCAACTCTACATCTTGTTATCATCAATCTGATATAGTTTGTCTAGATGGAAAGAGAATAGCCTGTAATGGAACTGAAGAAATATCAGTCAACTAGATGTTAACTCCATTTGACTTTCTACAGATACTGCCAGACTTGTCAGTTTCTCCAGAACTTTGTTTTTTATTTCGGTCTTTAAAGATAACTTTACAGACGTCAAATTAAAATCTATTTTGACCTAATTCAGTGATAACGTGAATGGATAATGCTGACTTCAAATTACTTCACATAATAGACAACTCCTTCTATATTAGTGCAACGTCATTACTGTCACTTTTGGATCAGGATATAGGTGTTTTGGACTAGAATCATCATAACTTAGCTAAAAATCCATTTCCTAACATCTTGTGGCAACCTGAAAGTAGAATGCATCAGTAATACATCTTTCACCAGTGAGCCCCAAAGACAAAAGTAGGATAGGATAGGTGAAAGAACATATACCAAGTCACCCTTTATTTACACATGGAGAATCCTTGATACTGATCCAGCTTCATCACAGCCAGCTCAGAGTGAGCAGAAACTGTGACACCCCTGTTTATATCGGTCAGCTCCCTGATTGGAGCTGTTAATCTGGTCCAGTTAGAGAATCCATATTCTCAGGTCCACTTGATACAGTCACTACAATAGGAAGAGGAGACATTTCCAGCTAATCATTTGGATTGATAAATATAACAATCACTTGCAGAAAAACAAGCTTTCCTGTGATAGTACGTAGGTGCAGTAGCTTTACCTGGCTGTAGATCAGAGGCATGTACATTTTGAGCATTGATTCTTGGTTAGCCATTGATTTAGTTTTATGGCATGTCAATGTGTGCATCTACTTTTAATCTTTTCTCAAATCTCACAGATTCAAGTATGCTGTACGAAATGAATCTACAAGCGCAATTGAAGTTGAAACACTCTGGTCAGACTCCATCTCTCTTCTCCAAGGTTAGTGTTCCTCTTTGGGTATTTGTTCAGTTTAGCAAGCAACAGCTTGGCCTGATCACATCAGTTTAATGAGTACCGGTTAGTAGTACAAATTTGAAATGTACAGTTTTTATTTCCCTTCTCGTCCAACTCAGTCATAGGCTGGTAACTTTAGTTAGTCTCTTAAATTAGGTTTGTTCTGAAATTCTGTTCTTGATTTGTGCCAGTCTTGTGCAGGAGTTTCAACTGAAGCTCTCTATTCCAACTCTCTCAGCGTTGCACTTTATTTAATTTCCATTTAGAGTTTATAGCTTTCAAGCAAAATCCTTTCCTCCCGTATCTCCCTTTTTATTCTTCCATGGCCTTGACCTTTTAATAGATACTGATGCCTAAAAGTGGTTGCTATGTTCCAAATGTGCCTGACCACTGCTAACATGTACAAGTTACAAAGAAGATCGTTCTTTTTGAATAGTGTAATGTTTGAACCTATCTGTCCTATTTTCTTCAACACTGACAAATTGGGCTGAAGGGTCTGTTTTAGTGCTGTATGACTCTGACTCTATAAAGCTGGAACTGCTTTAAATACTCCCACTGTAGCCTAAGCAAGCATTATTTACAAGTTCAATGACTCCTGTAAAACTAGGAATGCCTTTTGACTTGAATTTTTCTGATTTCATTCTTTTGCCATCGGAGATTGGAGGGAATTTTGCTTTTGACCATTGACATATAATAAGTTATGTCACGTTGTAGTGCTCTGTGGATTTTGTTTCAATTGATGACTCTGACTTCAAAAACTGGTATTGGACGGTTGTAGAGTTCTGCTTCCTGCATTGCATGTTGCACCAATTTCTGTGCTCACACCACCCCCTATCTGTGAAATCATTTTGGTTCCTGAACTCCCAATGTCTGCAATTTTTAATTCTTATGTTTAACTTCTGCCATTTGTTTTTTTTTAAATTCCTAAAATACACTGTGAATTTCTCTAGATTGATGACTTTACATTTTTGTTTGAAATCTGTGTGTTCCAACCAGCAAATCTTTACTTGAAGGATTTACACTTAAGTTTTAATAAATGTTTACACAAATTTGTTTTTAAAAGAAACTACATCCTTTGTTCAGTATGAATCTTTCGGTGAGTTTTCCATCTGATTTTTTTTGAGTTTTTTTTTGCTACAGTTGCATTGAGTAGTTCTGAATTTTGGTCTCAGTTCCATGGAATCTCTGGAATTTGGGTGTTGATTGTTGACAGTTTGTATTAAACTGCTTTGTGGCTCCAATATATAAAGCTTCAGGCCCTGAGGACCTGACTGACCTGGACTGCGCTGCTTAGCTGTTCTAAACACACAGGAAGCATTTGCTGTTTTTTTCATTAGTGTGGCCAGGATTCTTGTACTTTCCCAAGTGAGATAAATTAACAAAATGTGCATCTAGAAGAAATCTGGGTCAAAGCTCATCTGTGTGAAGCTAATTGGATGTAAGCAAAAGCCTGGAGAACCGAGGCAATAACTTTGCAGCACCGGATTTTACTTGGCTTCTAGCAGAAGACTGAACATTTTGTCAAGTGAAATGAAACAGGGGACATAGCGCTAGAAATCTTTCAGAGTTATCTCATGCATATAATGTGCTGCTACAGACGTGCCTCAGAGTTTCTAAGTCTTTGGCTAAACTTGACACCAAAGTAGCCTGAAGACTGCATTGTTTCACAATTGCTGTACAGATTTTGAATTATCTGTAGTAAACCTTCTTCGAGAATCTGTTGCTAAAGAGTTGAATTTGAGATGACTGAACTTTGGAAAAGAGGAAATGGGGATCAGTATATTGATTATAGTTGAGAAAGTTGGTGCTGTGCAATCCCATGGGAGCGGTGCAAGGAAGTGCTGTGGTTGGTTGGCTGGCTGGCTGAGCTGATTTGTCAGTTCGCAGACGTTTCATTGCCCTGCTGGGTAACATCATCAGTGAAGCCTCTGATGAAGCGCTGTTGTGTTTTCCTGCCTGGTATTTAAACTCTGGGGTCTGTTGGAATTTTAAGTACCACCGGAGCTACACTGATGATGTTACCCAGCAGGGTAATGAAACGCTTGCGAACTGATGAACCAGCTCAGCGAGCCAAGCAACCTCAACACCCACAACCCAAGCTACAAATCTACTCAAGAACCTCGGGTGCAGGGAAATATTTCAATTATAATTACAGGATGAATTATTTGAAATAGCTGAATATGTTTTAAAGTTGTTTTCGTTTTAAAAGAAATTGAAATGTAGATTATTTTTACAGTTTAATTAAGTCCTTCAAACAAAATGAAATTTGGAATTATTTCTAATGTTTGTATGCAGCATGTGTAAAGGTTAGTTACAGCGTAAATGTTAGGAGTCTTCTTTTGACAGAGTCCTGCCCTGAACTCTATTCTATTTGTCTTTCTCTGCGCCCCTTCAAAAAAAGCCAGCATCACTATCACCAGGGATTTGTTTCACTTCTTAAATAGCTATGTTATTTCATTTCTTAAGACTAATTCCTGAATGTATCCAGGGTGCAAGTGTTTGTGTATGTGATCAGTTTGTAACACTTACTACTTTTCTTTGTTTCCAGTGGTGGAGCCTACTGTTTTCAGCATTTCACCAGGTGGGAGGACTGGAGGAATGGTGGTGATCACAACAATTCTTTCCATTCTCCTCTTTCTACTTCTCTGTAGCCTCGCCACCATGCTGATCTTTAAGTTATGGTGAGTATTAGGAAAGCAGTATGGAAGAACAATGTTAACGTTTAGGGTCTGGTGACCCCTCCTCACAACGGACGAAGGGTCACCAGACCTGAAACGTTGACTGTTTTATTCCTTCACAGATGCTGCTAGACCTGCTGAGCTTTTCCAGAAACTTTGTTTTTGTTCCTGATTTACGGCATCTGTAGTTCTATTGGTTTTTATGACGGAACAGTGGGCAATCTTAAATGATTGCATTCCCACATAATTTGTAGAACATGGAAGATTAACATATTGTGATGTAATGTGATATTTAGAAAGGAAGAATGGAGACATGGAACTAAATAGGAAGCCAGACACACTCTGTTGTGGCCAAATTGTTGTCCTATTTTCCTACAACCTCTTGCTTATCAGCAAAGCAGCTGCATTGCTTTCAAGATTGACCTGGAATTCATTTGCAAGCATCTTTGGGTAATTGAACTTGGGCAAGGTACAAGAACCCTAACCAGACAAGAATGAAGAATCAGCCAATCTTTCTTCTTGTGCTTAGAAAGTGCTGGGAATGCAGCTAAGCTTAACCTGGCCCTCAAGAACTCATGTATAAAAGCCTTCAGAAATCATGCATAATGACCAGAAGGAAAATCCTGATTTTCTGTGCACATTTTTCTATCTTGTCTTGAGTTTAGTTAGCAAGTATTGCAGATTTCCTCTTCGAAAATGCATTGATAAGCCACATGGACAAACTGGCAGCTGTACAGTCACTATTGCAAGATTGCTTTTGGAAACGTTGGTTAAATATAAATTTTGCAAGTGTCATGCTGGGATGTTAATTCACTTCTACTGGATTTAGTCCAGTTTTTAGGTTATTAATCCAATAACACAATTACTATACTACTGTATCCATAGAGCAGTTGAAGCCTTCTTTTACTTACCATTTTAGCCGTGTTTAAACTGTTTATTTCTGGCTGTGATTAGTCAGCCACTGATGTATCTATGGTCGCAGAAATGTTTTGATTTGACAGTGAGGTTATATTTCAGTCATTTCTAATTTTTCCAGGCTGTATATGTAATGCTCAACAGTCAGTTCCAGGCATGAGGTGTGGGAGCAGAAGGGACCTCGTGAATCATACTATTAAAAATTGTGGGCAGTGAAGCTTTTTGTCCAAATCCATATGTCTATCATATCTCTACTGACTCATTGAAACAACGGATTTACTGAAGTTGTACTTTTCAGTCCCTGTGTAATCTCTCTCCTACAGGGGGTCAAAAGAATTAGTTGCAGTGGAGCAGCCGATTCCACGAACCTACACCACTCATGTGAGAAACCAGGGCTATTCTGATCGTATCTATTCGCAAGCAAGCAAACCTGATGCTCCACAACCAACTGACAAACCGCGTTACCAGTCTACTATTGAGCCTGCTCAACCTTCAGCATAACGTGCTATAAATCTCCAAGTGATGTAAGTATGTATATAAGATAACAAAGTGTAGAGCTGGATGAACACAGCAGGCCAAGCAGCATCAGAGGATCAGGAAGGCTGACGTTTCGAGCCTAGACCCTTCTTTCCTGTATTCATCCAGCTCTACACCTTGTTACCTCAGATTCTTCAGCATCTGCATTTCCTACTAAGTATGTATATGCCTTGATTTGCTATTATGTGCTCATGCTGAGGATCTCCCCTGTTTTGGGCAAGTGCTAGGGGCTTAGGGATCAAACCTTGCATTTGGTTTAAGAGAACCCATCAGTACTTTGCAGCATTCTGGATCTACTTGAATTGCAATCTAAGTCATCTATCCAAGATTCCATTTTACTGAAACAGTGACACTTACCACTGTTGTGAAGACCTCATAAACTTGGCAGTTCCATTTTATTTTGAGGATGATTCAAGGACTTCAGTTCTTGAAGCCTGATTTGAAAACCCTTGTTTTGGATCACTTCAGAAAATTAGCTATTCAAATGATCTGCTCTTCCCTCCTTACTGGCTACTGCTATGACACGGCCCCCTCTTGCCTTGCTCATGTAGCTATTATGCATGAGAAATACTACAGACCAGAGCCTGAAATTTATCCCTTTTGAGTTGTATACTTTAGCAGATGTGACTACTGAGGGGCTTACTGAAACAAATGAAAAATCCCTTCCTAATTTGGACATTGGGATGGATTTATACTGACACGGCTGAAATAATCAATTCAATGCAGACTGGTCAACAGAAATTTAGGTGCATGAGATGGAGGTTTACCTCTGCCTGATTTACAAAAAGAAAAGCCAGGATAGAGGCTCTGGTGATGCTGTGGTAGTGCTACTTCTGGGCCAAAATATCCCAAGTTTATCTCATCGTTGTTCCAGATGTCATAACTTAATGTGTCCAAGCAGGAGCCTCTTGTGGCTATTGTGTCCATACCTCTGGGCTCAGGTTCAAGTTTTAACAACATGTCTGAACAGGTCATTTGTTTTCTTACAACAAAAAGCCTTTTGTTTTAAAAAGCTGTTCTATATTTCTATGTAATGCTTGATTCAGTTAGGAAACTTGTAACCAATCTGGTTAGGTTGATAATGTGCCCAACTGGAAATACTTGAATGTTACTTGACATCCAGTGGTTCTTTAGGGCCACTCAGACAGGGGCTGGGGAACCTCTGCTCCTGCCTTAACTAGTCCACCAGACAATCAAAGCCACTGAGCTGTTATCTTGGACTTGGTGACAGAGTTTATAAATTTTTGTTTAGTCGTTGACATCAAGTAGTTATTCACATTTTTAAGTGTGAACCAATTGAGCTTTGTTGACTTAAGCTGGAGAAGGTAATCTACTGCCATGGAATTCGTGTTCAGAGTTTTTGATTTGTTACGTTTACAAATAGATTCAAGTTTGAGAGTTGTAGGATATATGTCGTGAAATGAATTCATGTTATTCTTGAACTCTGCATGTTAGGACACACATGTCCGGGGTTGGCAGAACTTGACCCTGGACGTTCCAGACCAGAGTTAGAGATGCAGTCATTGTGAGAGGCTGTCAATTTTTTTTTAAATTGACCTGCTTGTACACATTTTAACCTGTGGGTGGAGGCTTCCACCTCAATCTGTAAAGCAGACATGGAAAGTGGCTTCATCCAGTTTTTAGGAAGTTCTGAACACCATTAAAACCCAGCTTGTTGTGGTACTTCACCAAAATTAGACAGCGTGTTTGATTTTCATCAGGTGGGAGTTGATGTTGTTTCATATTGCACTAAAGCTGGAATGCTGTCTCCAACCAATGCCTATTGTATAAGTATCCATCTGACTGGATATATACCTTGGTCTGAGTATAGTCTGAAGATATTAGGAAGCAAAGAAATGAGAGTTGTTCTTTGTTTGAAGGATTGGGAGAAGACCACTTTAAAATAATATATTTCTTTCCTGTTCAAGGATGGTAATTTAAAAATGAAGACGAAAACGGAGGTCAATGATGGAGGAAGTAATGATCAGCACTCTGGATATCCTTCTGTTAATGCATAATACTGGATACCTTCTAACACAATGCATAATTATTGGAGCCCAAACTTGCTTTTCCAAACCCTATTGTTTAACAGATGGTGACTGTACAGGGATCGTTAAATTTCTAACTGTGACTTGGCTTAATTTTTGTATGTTATTTTTCATGTATTCATTACTTAAAATGCAAAACAAAATATGTTTTTTTTTCCTCCTGTGCACTTGAGTCATCTTTGCAATGGCAGTTTTTCTTGAATAGCAGTATATGGTAAGAGCAAGATACTATAACTACTAGAAATATGACAAAAGGGTATTAACCTGAATTGCTACCTTGGCATCTCTCACCAGATGTTACCAGACCTGCTGGATATTTTCAGCTTTTCTGCATTTGTATATCATCATGTTGTGATGACTGTTTTTCCAATTTCATCCCCCCACGCCCCAAAACAAAAGACATGAGTTTCTTGCAGGGATAACCTTCCACAGTTTCTGTTTTCCTGCTGATATATTCATTAAATAATTCATACTAGTAACTTTGGATGTTTTGGTAAGTTTGCCTCTAGGAGCATCATGACAACCTTAATTTGTTCTGGTTAAAACAGTTGATTGTTGCGTGGAGGCCAATAATAATTACATAGGAAGCCTGGCTTTCCCCACTGATACCTACAGCATCCTTCAGCATCTGCAAGTTGCTCCCAAAGCTTCACACACCATTCTGACTTGGAACTGCTTTTCTGTTCCTTCACTTTGAGGCAAAATACTAGCAGTCCCTTTTGAATACCATGAATAGCTTGTAACCATGTTATGTGCACAGCATGGACTACAGTGATTTCAGAAAATGGCTCACCATCGATTTTTTGAGGGTGTTGGGCCTTGCCAGTAATGCTCACGTCATGATTACCTGCATTTTTAAAAAATTCATATTAAGGGAACTGAAACCACTTCCCTGTGGGACAGCTGTATCTGCATATGTTGCATGTCCTTAGCTGGCTTTTAAGAATAAAACAGCTTGTGTATTTTTAATTCTGTTTTTGACTCTCAGGCAGTGATTTTTTTTCAATTTTTAAAAAAATAGACTGTAATGCTCTCTTAGAGGGATTTCTTGGGAGCAGGAGGAAGAAGAAATAAGAACTGATTGATATGCTATCGAAATGGGATTTGGAGACTGGGTTGCAAATTGGAAGGTGATCAGACCAAGAACAGCAGGTGGTAAACATTCATGAGTATTTGCCAGTAATTGTAAAAATGGAAGAAAAGATGTGGGACAACTATCAGGAGAGAATAGGAAGTGTGTTTGCTATTTGTTTCTCAGATACTGACAATATTATTGAACAACTCTGCCGTCTAAACAGTTGATTCCTAGTCTTTAAACATTGACATGTTTTGAACCAATGTTGTTCCTCTTGACTTCAAGTCAAGTACATTCTGTATCCCAATTAGATAGTGATGTATTCTCAAAAGGTTATTATAGAAAATGCTTCCTTCTCCACCCACAACTATTTATGGTTCATTAGAATGGAGTTGATGGCATTTTGATAATTTATTTGCATTTAAGAAGCATAAACAAATCTCTTTGTTCTTTGCCTTTCCTACCCACTCTTCCTGACTTTCCATTTAATTTAAAACCTGGGCACTGCTAATAAGTTTCCAATTCTGTTTAAAACCTGTCACAAAACATTAACAGTTTGTGTTTTCACAGATGCTGCCTGACGTGCTGAGCACTTCTAGTGTTTTCTTAATGATGCATTTGGCTAATCTGTGCACAATGAGCTAACGCTTCCTCCTACCACTTGCTATACTCTTAAAGGATCAAGTTTTATAATTTTGCACAAAAGACGACCATCCATGTTAGTTAAGCAACTGAAATAAGAAATGAAGCAAAAGTGCAAGAATAAACTTGGCAGGCACTGGGGAAATGAGGTAGAAGGCATGGGTCTTATGATTGCTGTCTACTCTATAAATAGAGGAAGGCTTACTAGAGTTTTTTTCTTAGTATATGGGAAGGACGTGGACTTTTTTTAATTAGAAAGGAAATTATCAAATAGAACTTCCACTCCTCCTGATGTAGTGTTCAGTAGCATGCTAGAAAGTGTGTAGGCATCAATATTAGGTGCAGATAGAATCCACTTAGCTGTGAATTGCTTGTATACCTTGCCAGCCTTGCCGGTACACACACCATTGAAGAGAGCTCGGTCAGAACCCCTGGAAAGCTAATTTAATGCCAAAAAAGATGGCCACTCAACAAAGGGCTAGGACATTCGGCACCAATAACCTAAAGCTATATTATAAGTGAAATACCATGAAATCAGTTGAAAATAACTAACTGATGCAGGACAAATTCCCACATCAAAAACAGACCACACTGCCCCATCTATTTCTCGCTGATGAATAGTCACTACAGGTGCCGAATAATAGCTTTGTTTAAAATGCTTGTGGCTGTATTGATAAAGTTTTATGTCAATGATTATAAGATACATCTTGTGTATCTCCAGTGGCGCACCATTTGGCATGCTGCCTTCAGCTGCTGCTCTGGAGTTCTCTCCTTAAGTCTTTCCAGCACTTCAAGCTCACTACCTCCTTGAAATTCTTTCCTAAAACTTCTCTTTGACCAAGCTGTTGGTTGGTAATCCTACCAAAATTTATGTTAGTAATATTCCTCTCACCTGTCCTGAGACTTTCTTTTATGTAAAAGGAAACTTGTGATTGCAAGTTGTTGATATATACTGAAGATGCCCCCAGCATGATGACTAGTTTTATTTGAGATTAGCCCATTTCATTGTTTTGCACATAATTTTGGTTCAATATTTTGAAAAAGCAAGATCTTGAGGACTTACTGCTTGTTTTTATGGTTGGGGTGTTATATGTGGTTACTGGAATCTAAGTAGTGAGTAGAAAAGTAATTGTTGTGGTCTCCAAAACTGCTTTAACTGATGCTGTGAAGAAAGCACACATACAGCAGAATTTGACGTTTCTGACAGAAGGGTTGTTCTGCCTGATGATTCCTTGAACACAGATTTTTGTTTCAGCTAAGGAAACAATAGCATATCTAACTGTAAACCAGGGGAGAGCAGTGCTTTTTGCCAAGTGAATGTAGGATTATTAACAAGAGTTACTTTCACTGGATGAAAATTATCACCTTGTTTCCTCTAAGAAGATTTCTCCTGTCTGAGGTCCGTTTTAAAGTGGTTGAAAGTCATGAAAAATTTCAGTAGAAGAATGAAGGTAAATTGCTTTCACTGGCTGAAAGAGTCATGAGTAACAAAATCGTAATTTAATGCTTGGCAAAAAGACCCATGGGCAACATGATTGAACCACTGTTGCATAAAAATATTCTTTTAGTAAAGAATTTTTCTTGGATTGAATTGCACTCTCACTGAGCTGAGTCTCTACTGGATGTTAATGGGCCTCCTAAAAAAATAACAGCACTGCAGATGGTAGTACTAAGACACACTGCTGGATTCAAATGGCCCACACTTGTAAAATAAATTCATCTCCTAACCTTCCATCCACCATCGTGACAATATTCCTGAAGTAGCCAAATTTACATTTTTCTTAAAGCAACCTCTACTTCTTTTGAGGGTTGCGTATGTACCAACTAGTTGCATTATTGCCTAAGGTGTTACCTATACATAAATCATGCATACAGCACTATAGCCAAAAATATTGAAAAGCTAAGCACCAACATTGCTGACCTGCATAGGCTCCCAGCCAAGAAATGCTACATTTTGATTTTAAAATTCTAATGGTTGCTTTCAAATTGTTCTGTACCCTTGATTTTCCCTATCTTGGAATTTTTCTTCAGCCCCAACAACCCTTCAAAATATTTGCATTCCTCCAATCCTGGTATCTTGTGTTTCCACAACCACTCTGCCACCAGTGGCTGTACATTCAGTTCCCAAACCCCAGGCCTAGGATTCCCTTCCCATATTTTTCAATGCTCCTTTTCTTCGAGACATGATGAAACTTGCATCTTTGACCAATATCTCCTTTTCTGGCTTGGTGTCGTAACTTGTTTTGTAATAAACCCACAGGATTATGATGGCACTGATCATTGAGCCCATCCTATCCATCCTGGCTGTCTGAAGGAACAATTGACGTAACTGACATTTTCCCTTCCTCTCTCTATTTCCCTCTCCTTTCTTCCTTTACAGATATTTTTTAAAAATGTAGAAAACTTTATGACACAGAACGAACCCACTTTGCCCGTTGTGTCTATGCCAACTGAAAAATGAACTCAGCCTATTCCTGTTGTCAGTACGTGGGTTGTACCCTTTGAAGTTATGGGATTTCGGGTGAATTAATGAGTTGAGAATTCTTCCTCAACTATACCTTCAGGCAGTGAATTCCACACCCTGTCAACCATGTAGATGAAAATATTTCTTCTCCTCTATCCTCTAATCCTTCTCTTAATCGTGTTAAATCTGGGCTCCCTAGGCAATTGACCTTTCATAGGCACATGCCAACCTTATCCATCTCAATCAAATTTCTCCTCCGCCTTCTCTAGGCAGGGGAAACGAATCTCAGTCCATCCAATCTTTCCTCATAGCTGCAATTTTTCAGCCCTGGCAACATCTTAATAAATCTGTATGTTTCCTCTGCTGCAATTACATCCTTCCTGTATGGTGGTAACCAAACTGCACTCACTCAATATATAACCACACTACTCTTTCATATTACGTTAACATGACAGATCTGTTCTTTTATGCTCTAGCTCAGGTGCTGAAGGGAAGTATTGCATCAGCCACCTTAACTCCCTCATCCCTCTACTTTTAGATCCTTTATTATCCTCTTCATAACTTATTTTCCTAACCATCGTTGTGTCATTAGCAAGTTGACAAACCGTAACTTTGTTCCTTGCATCCAAGCCATTGAAAAACAGTTGAAAATTTTGAGTCCCCAGTGCTGAATCCTCTGCTCTTCCAAAGCTTATGAACCTGAAAATGACCCCTTTTTTTTGCATATATAACAGAAGGGTCCCAACCCCAAATGCCAACCCTCCTGCTCTTCTCCCAGCTCCACACTGTGTTATTGCTGTCTCTAGAGTCAGCATTTCTTACCACCCTTTTGTTTTTGCATGTTGTGTATTCACTGTTCACAAAGTTAGGGAAATTGAGATAATAACAACAAGGCTAGAAATGTGTCACAAGTTGATTTTACAATTTCTGGCATGAAGTTATTTTAATCACCATGTTCAGATATGTTATGATACACATTCGTGAGATGTGTAACGAGAGAAAGGATGTGATTACTACACCTCGAGACCACACTGCATCTCAAGACTCTATGGTGGGCTTGTATATTTAAGCTATTGAAATCACCTGTGACATACTGTTCTCTATTCTGATTTTGACAGTTTTCTTATGATCTGTTCTCATTTTGCACAGGATTTAGCTTAAATCCTATAAGCTAAGGCATACAAACCAGCTCAAAAGACATTGCCACCTCCAGGCTTATATTGCTTCCATTGAGGGAATGTGACCTGGAATAGAAAACAGGGTAATCATCCCTGAATCCATCTTCTGCAAAGCAAATCTATTTGGGATCTGTCAAAGATTTTGATTTAAGACCTGTGCTTGTCTTTTACCAACAAATTTCTTTCAAGTAAAAATGTCGTGCTAGCTGGTGATTGTTCTGAATTAAAAATGGTTTTGGCCATCTTTCAATGGCCCCACTTTCTCAATCTTTTTCTCATCTGAGGTAAGGCAACCCTCTGATTAAACTCAGCACTTGTCATTTTTCTCCTCTGAGAGGGAGTAGCCTAATGTTCAGTGGGACTCTGCTGCCTTTTACTTCGTTTCTCTTAAATGGTCACTATGCTGGTTTGATGTGAGACCCTCAGGTCCCATTGGTTCCCAACTCTCCCACAAGGGGACATAACCTTTTCACATCCAATGTTAACTCCTTTAAGAACCTTGTATGTTTCAAGAAAGCCAACTCCCATTCATCCAAATCTCAGCAGGTGCAGACCCAATCTATTCAACTGTTTTTCATAAGACAGTTCCTCCAAACAGTTTAGTCTTCTCTGGACTGCCTCTAATACCTGTATACCTTTCCTCAGATAAAGGGCCCAAAACTATTCACAGTATTCAAACTTTGTTCTAACGGGTGCCTTATATGGTTTTAGCAAAACCTCCCTACTTTTATATGCCACTCCCTTTGAAATAAAAGCCGGCCATCCATTTGCCCTTTCCTCTAACCTGCTGAACTCATGTATTAGCTTTTTGGTGATTCATGCATGTCTTCTCCCAAATTCCTCAGTTCTGCAGCTTTCTGCAGTCTTTCTCTATTTAAATTGTACTCAGTTCCTTTCTTCTCTCTGCTAAAATGCGTGACCTCACATTTCCCCACATTATATTCTATCTGGCAGGTTTTGGCTCAATTACTTAAACTGCCTATGTTCCTCTGCAGTTTCTGTGTCATTCTCACCAATTGCCTTCCCATCTTGTAAAATGATAAATAAAACTATAATTCACTGAATTGAGTACAATAAATGAAAGTATAAGTGGATATTAGACAAGAGTGACTTAGATGTTGAACTGATTGTTACTGAGAATGTTTGAACATTGATATGACCAGGTGAAGAGAAGTGAAGTAGTTTATCCTTTTTAACCTTTTCATTTGGTCATGCACAAAATTTAAATATTGCTTTAGCATGCAGTTATGTCCAACTTCAGATAAAATGTAATTAAATAGCAAAAATAATGAAGCTCCCAAATATAAAGTTTTCTTGTGAAGAGTAGAGCAATTTTACTATTTATAACCAGGAGAAAAATCATGGCCGTAACATCGAACAGACACAACACATGCACACGCTTTTAGAAGTAATATTAATTTTCATCCAGCAAGTGGTATGAGACACTATTATTTAAAAAAACTTAAAAAGCTAGAAAGCACTAAAATGCTATAGAATAGCTAGTACTCCAATTTAAATCTTTATTCAAGAATTCAATGAGGCATTACAGAAATAGTTTAAAAGACTGAAAACTAAAAGTATTACTGTGCAGAAAACTACAATAATTCAATTTAAACAACAATAATGAACACAAGAATGCAAACTTAAAGAATACCATATTTCAAGTAATATTGAAATGATTTTGCAGTATGAAGAGTCATCAGCACGCTGAGAAGGAGTCGGAAAAATCATACAGTACTAAAAGTTGGACTTAATTGAGGAAATAGTGCTTGAGATAGGCATTGCCTCAAAATAAAATGCTAAACGCAGAAGCAGAACCCAGCTGCCAAATATCAGTAAAGGAGAAAGTTACACACAGAAGGACCTCGATGTGGTATAGCTTTAGAATGGATAACCAAGAAATTTATCGGGGAGTTTAGTGATCTCATGACCTGGAATTCACAGGACATGTTTATGTCGATATACATTCTATTGCATTTAAGATTGATAGCGGTGCTCGGGTCACTATCCTTTCAGACCAGTTACCGTGCTGAAGAAACAGATGGCACAATCTACAGAAACGAGACTACATGGGATCAGTGACATAACTGTCAAGATCATAGAAGCAGTACAAGTTGCACTAAAACCAAAGGAATGCTGCACTACTGAAAATGTTTACACAGTTCACAGTCAGAAATCTTCATTTTTGAGCTGATACACATGTCACAACCTAACCTTCATTAGGAAAGTTAGGAATTTGACTACCTCCCGGACTACTAGTGGTCCAGAGACAGACAGTTGGTAACTCAGTTGGTAGACTCACAGCAAAAAGAAGAAAAAGTCTGTTAAGAATAATAATATTGGGTGTGGCTGAACAGGAGCAATAATTTCCAAACTAAAAGAGACTTAATCAATTTTGACAATGAACAAAAGAGTAACCAAGACGGTGCTACCATTCACCAATATTGTTTTAAAGGATGGCCAGATTTAAAATTCACAAAGTTGTCCAAGAACACATATCTTGAGCACTGACATCACATCTCAATCATGGATGGCTTATGAGCATTTGATGAAGAATAACTTATTCCAGCCTCCTTTCAGGAAGTTATATTTGTAAAGAATAGATTGGGGACTGGTCATTAGCTGGTGTACAACTAGTGTTTAACTGGGTTGGCCAGAAATCTCAAAAGAAGTTGAAGAAATCATTGCAGTTTTGTCAGACTTGGAAAATATTCCTGTCATCACCAAAGCTAAATCAGAAGCTAAAGCTCAGCAAAGTTTGCAAAAAAAAGCCAGAACTGAGAGCAGAGTGAATGGTTAAAAAAATGGTGTTTTATAAACATTAACATTTGGGAATCTAGAGGGAATATGTCATAGTATAAAATAACAGATCAAAATTAATATCTACAAAGAACAACATCTTCCATGAATGATATAAGAGGAAAAAAGTTCCAATCAGTGGAGAAATAATCCACAGATCAGGAATAAGGTCAACACTCCTCAAACAAGAGACCTACAATTTTCCCAAAGGAAAATGGAAGTATAATGCTGATGTTACTGGGCCAGGAATGGGTTTGTAACCTAGGTAAATGTTTTGGCAACATAGGTTCAAATCCCAACACTTTACTGTTGGTATTTAAATTACATTTATAAAGCTAGTTTTGGTAATGGTTACTATGTGACCATCATTGATTGTTGTAAAGATCTTTCCCTTCGTTGATCAATATCTTTGAGGGAAGGAAATCTGCCATATGAGTCCAGACCCACAGCAGTGTCATTAATTTTCAACAGTCCTCTAGAATGGCCTAGCAAGCCACTTAGTTCAATAATAGTCAGGGACAGACAGCGAATGTTGGTGTTGCCAGTAATGTCCATGTCCCATGAAAGAATAAAGAAACAAATCAGAAGAAAATACATTTTGAGGCAAGTGTGAAATGTGCACACCAAGTTGCATGAACTTGGAGGGAGGTGGGCTAGTGGTTTAATGTAGTTTTTATACATGATTGTTTACTCAGTCAACTATGGGCAAGATGCTTATCCAATTGGTTTTGAACGGGTTAATGTGCATGTTACTTTGGCTCTGCTTATTCAACTGATGTCACAGACAGTTCTGAGGGAGCAGAAAAGGAATTCCAATCTAGCTTTCAGACTGAACAGATGTATCTGTACCTGGTCCCTAACATCCTTGTAATTATGGCCAACCATATGTAGATTTACTTCCTGCTATCATGTTATTGCTAACGCTATCACTGTCTTGTTACCAAAGAATAATTTGGATCTTTATGATGGTGTATCTTCTATCATTAATCACGGGATAGACCCAATGGAAAGCTGTATCAAATTCTACGCCACTACTCAGTGGCAGTATGTCTATTACTCGAGGTAGGGTTGTTAGACTGTATTGCTGATTTCTAATAAAATTATCTCTTGTGCCTCTTAGTGATGACTCAAGACAAATGATTTATTGAAAATTTCAGCTTTTTATGTTCTGAAATGACAAGCCAAATGTCACAATCGTACTTTGTGAATGGTAATCTTCTTTGAGAGCAGCATCATTGTGTTATGTGCTTGTAGAGAACAGATAATTATCCTTTGTAAGGGCTTTTGGAATTTATAAGGTTTTATATAAGTCCTGGTGAAGGGTCCTGACCGGAAACGTCAACACTCCGGCTCCTCTGATGCTGTGTGACCTGCGGTGTTCCTCCAGCTCCACACTGTATTGACTCTGACTCCAGCAGATGCAGTTGTTGTTATCTCTAAGGCTTTATTTGGGAGCTGCTGTAGAATGGTAGACCCACATATACTCACTTATCAACAAATTAATGATAAAAGGGACTCTACAAATATATTGAGGACAAAAGAGTTACTAGGGAAAGGATAGGCCCCTTAAAGATAAGAAGGCCTCCTATGTGTGGAATAGTAGGAGATGGGGGAGATACAAAATGAGTATTTCATCAGTGTTTATTCTGGAGAAGCATTTGGAAGATAGATAACATGGGGAAATACATTGTGATATCTTAAAAGAATGTTCTTATTACAGAGGAGGAGGTGCTGAATGTCTTAAAATGCAGAAAAGTGGATAAATCCCCGGGACCTGATCAGGTATATCCTAGAGCACTGTGGAAAGTGAGGGAAGTGATTGCTGGGCCCCTTGCTGAGGTATTTGTATCATCGATTGCCATGAGGTGGTGCAGGAAGACTGGAGGTTGGCTAATGTGGTGCCACTATTTAAGAAAGGTGGTAAGGAAACGCCAGGGAACTGTAGACTGATGAGTCTGATGTCAGTGGTGGGCAATTTGTTGGAGGGAATCCTGAGGGAGAGGATTTACATGTGTTTGGAAAGGCACAGAATGATTAGAGATCGTCAATGTGGCTGTGTGTGGGAAACCGTGCCTCATTAACTTGATTGAATTTTTTGAAGAAGTAACAAAGATGAGGGCAGAGCGCAGGACCTATAGGGACTTCTGTAAAATGTTTGACAAGTTTCCTCATAGTGGACTGGTTGGCAAGGTGAGATCACATATTAACAGGGTGTAGAGCTGTATGAACACAGCAGGCCAAGCAGCATCAGAAGAGCAGGAGAGCTGATGTTTCAGAAGCAGGGTCTTGGTCCAAAATGTCAGCTTTCCTGCTCTTCTGATGTGCTTGACCTGCTGTGTTCATCCAGCTCTACACCTTGTTATCTCAGAATCTCCAGCATCTACAGTTCCTACTATCTGTGAGTTCACATGGAATTGGGGAGAAATAATTTGGATGCAGAACTGACTTGAAGGTAGAAGGTAGAGAGTTCTGGTGGAGGGCTGTTTTTCAGACTGGAAGGCTGTGACTAGCAATGTGTCACAAGGATTGGTGCTGAGTCCACTGCTTTTTGTCATTTATATTAATAATTTGGATGTGAACTTAGGAGATGTGGTTAGTAAGTTTGTAGAAGACACTAAAATTGGAGGTGTAGTGGACAGTGAAGAAGGTTACCACAGAGTACAATGCAATCTTGATCAGATGGGCCACTGGCCAAGGAATGGCAGATGGAGTTTAATTTAGGTAAATGTGAGGTGCTGCATTTTGGATCAGGGCAGGACTTATACACGTAATGGTAAGGCCCTGAGGCATATTGCTGAACAAAGAGACCTTGATTCATGGTCCCTTGAAAGTGGAGTCGCTTTTATTGGTCAGTGCATTGAGTATAGGAGTTGGGAGGTCATGTAGGAGCTATACAGGACATTGGTTAGGCCACTTTTGGAATATTGCATGCAATTCTGTTCTCCCTGCTGCAGGAAGGATATTGTGAAGTTTGAAAGGCTTCAGAAAAGGCTTCATATTAGATTAGATTCCCTACAGTGTAGAAACAGGCCCTTTGGCCCAACAAGCCCACACTGCCCCTTGGAGCATCCCACCTAGACCCATTCCCCCAATAGCCCACACACCTCTGAACACTACATTTAGCATGGCCAATCCACCTAGCCTGCACATCTTTGGGCTGTGGGAGGAAACTGGAGCGCCCAGAGGAAACCCATGCAGACACGGGGAGAACATGCAAACTCCACACAGACAGTTGCCAGGTCCCTGGTGCTGTGAGGCTGCAGTGCTAATCACTGAGCCACCATGCTGCCCATTAACAAAGATGTTGCCAGGTTTGAGGGGGGTTTGAGCTATAGGTAGAGGCTGAATAGTCTGGGGCTATTTTCCCTGAGGCATCGGAGGCTGAGGGGTGACATTGTGGAGGTTTACAAAATCGTAAGGGGCATGGATAGGGTAAGTAGACAAGGTCTTTTCCCTGGGCTGGGGGAGTCCAAAACTGGAGAGCATAGGTTTAAGGTGAGAAGAGGAAGATTTAAAAGGAGCATAAAGGACAAGTGCAGATGATAGTGAGTATTTGGAATAAGCTGCCAGAGGAAGTGGTGCAGGCTGTTACAATTATGACATTTAAAAGGCATCTGGATGGGCAAGTGAATAGGAAGAGTTGAATGGGATATGGACCAAATGCTGGCAAATGGGACCAGATTAATTTAGGATATTTGATCAGCATGGACAAGTTGAACCGAATGGTCTGTTTCAGTGTTGTATATCTCTATGATTCTATGACTTTATGTAGCAATTGAGCAGTAGTAAGACCACCAATAATGTTCAAGCATTTGATGTAGCCATTGCTTGATGGGATCTAGTACTTGTCCATTCTGTGGTGATTCAGATAATGCTTCTGGAAAGACTACTAGAAGGATTATATGCTTTCTACATAGTAAGGGCTTCAAACCTTATTTTTCAGTTGTTTCATGACCAATTTGTGATTTTTTTGCATGTATGGGAGGTAAAAGGGATGGGTTTTAAGTTTTGTTAGCTCCAAAAGAATATACTTTATGATAAAATATTAGAAATGATATCCACAGTAGTGATTTAGACATGCCAGTATGTTTAATGCACCTTAAAATTCTGTTCACAATTAACCAGCAAGCTGACTTGTTGACAGAGCTGCAATGAAAAAAATTGGGATTTTTTGCTACTTTAAAAACACTATATAAATGCAAGCTATTGTCATAAAGGGATTAGCATCTCATTAAGGATAGAGCCACATGTTTTCCACTTAGTTAGATAGCTTTAAAACTAATGACTTCTTTGGGCAAACGGTGATAATGTGATGAGCAGCAAAAAGCTTAACAGTGCCATGTGTTGGCGAGCTGTGTAATGTTGGTTTCAGTCGATCAGTAGTACCACTTGTGTACACATGGGGTCTCTAAGTCTTTGCTCTTGCCAACCTATGTTCCATTATCTGACAGTAGGTTGCTTAAGCATTGCCCTTATGAAGAGGGTATGCACTTCACACCTAACAAAGAGGGAATGCAAGTCATGTCTGGGGTATGGAAATCTATTTAGAAGAATTCTTTAGTCACTTAATTTGGAGATTCTCAAGCATTGTGATTGGAGTTCGTGTGGTGATCAAACAAATTACAGACCATATTTTTAAAATTGATTCAGTAACTAAATTGATTTACAGTGTTGAGAGTATAACGCATTTCACACAGCCCTAAGTTGCTGTCATATTTTATTTAATTCCTTGCTGAGTTTCACTAAATGCATTGACTCATACTAGGACCTGATCTATATTCCATAGAACCTCTCTGCTACATCACACATTTGATTGTGAAAGTCAACCCCCTATCCAGATCACAGGCAGCCCTGTATTATGCTGATCTCAATTCCTAGCAGCTGCTTAGAAATATGCATTTCAGGACGTCACTAGATAGCAATCTGGAATAGACACTCTTGTTCATTTTTGACTACACTGATTCAGGTGTGCTGAATCCAATAGTAGCTTCATCCCCTGCTCTAACTGAGATTGGCACAGAAAAGGAAACCAAATAAATGCGCTGATTTTGTGTGGGTGGTCAGGTGGTGTCAGTTCAGGGGAATTTGCTATTGTTAATTTGTAAGTAGAATACACGGTGCAGAACATATATTCTTAAGCTACCTGCAGCCAAGCCAAACACAAGTATCACACAAGCCTAACAAATATCCCCTTGAACCAATGGAGAGTGAGATAGCAAATTGAATAGGGATTATATTTTGGGTGGAGATTACTGAAAGGATATTATTTTTACCTTGATCCAGTTGTCATAATTTGTTTTTAAATTTGCAGATTGGAATTTCTGGTTAACATCCATAAAATTGGATTGATTATTAAGTATGTTTCTGATCAAGATATTGAACATAATTCTCAGGCAGACGATGCTTTCTAGTTCTAGAATCCCCAACCAGTGGAAATAGTTTATGCTTATCTAGCCTGTCTTTTCGTGTAAATATCTTGAACACTTCAGTCAGATCACTCTTTAGCCTTCTAAATTTTGGAGCACACATCCCTAATTTGTATAGTCATTCCACATAAATTAACCCCTGAAGGTAAGGTATTATTCCTTAATTGTTGAATTGTTCTTACTACTGTACTGCTGGGAATGTGTCTAACATAAACACATCAAATAAATTGAAATCAAATATGTCTCCTTGGTCTATTCTTGCTCAGTTACATGATTCTACTTTTATTATTTTACTTTCATCTCAATCATGATGAAATATATGGGTTTGAAAAATTCAAAACACCCACAACCCTTCAAATTATTGTAGGTGATATCAGTAGATGATTAATCTCAAATGTCTTATATGAGATTCTACTGTCAGAGAGTTTTAGTGGAGGTGCTGTCTATTTATAAGAATTGAGACATCCCTGTGTTAGCCTTCATAGGTTATTATACAAATACATAAAGTGTGATCATCTAATATTTTGACCAGCAATTTTTAAACATTATGGTGTATTTTCTTCCTTTCACTGGCTGAAATTAATTCTAATGGATATAACATGAGCTCTAACATGACAAATAAAGTAGCTCTAACATGAGGTGTAAAAGAATCTAAAACTGTGTGTAATGGATCCATCATTATGTGTAATGGGCCCTAAAGTTATGTGTAAAGGGCTCTAACACTGTAAAGGGCTCTAACAAGGTGCAACAAGCTCTAGAACTAGGTATAATATGATGTAATGCACACTGTAAAGAGCTCTAATACCCAGGCATCATGCCCTTCCAATCAATCCTGTCCTAAATCACAGAGTTTTTCAGTGAAAGCAAGAAACGGATTCTGGATCATTTATTAAATTTTGAAGAGCAAGACAAAGGTTGTGTATTCTTGAAATTCCTGGATAAAATGGTTTAATGAATCAGCTCGATTGGGCCCTGCAGGACCACTTCAACACAGACCTGCTAGAAGTATGGGAGTATGCTCCAGGCTGGCAGAATGTCAGAATTCATAAAGTAAGGTATTATTGTGTCCATCTACAAGCTGGGGGTATGGGGTTGTAGCAAAGAAGAGAGAACTGAAATTGGCACCCATTTCACTTCTGAGAATAGATTACAAATTTCTATCCAATTGAGTCAAGTGTATTCTGAAGTTTAGTAAGCCAAATGGATCAGATCTGTTTTATACCTGGCAGGAAGATCTCTGCTAACCTTACACTATTGAGGGAAGACTATTGCCTCTGTTCAGCATGTTGGTGGATTTATCATTCAATCACTTGGGCCAGGAGAAGACTTTTCATAAAGTATTACAAATAGGTTTTGGGAAGAAAATTTGTAATTGGATTCAACTATTCTATTTCAGTACTTCACCAGTAGTGAGGTTTAATACAGGTAAGAATCAGATAACTTTCTGATCAAATTTGAAATTAGCCAAGGCTGCCCTCTCTCCTCTGTTCTTGATGGTGTGTTCTTTTTTGCAGAGTCTATTAACAAGGATATGGGCATAAGAAGGTTGAGTATCCCAAGTGGCAGAGACATTCAGGTCAAGGCTTTCCTGCCCATCAACAACATCACCAAGATAATAAAGCTGGATGATTGTTTGGGTCAACCGTTGATCTGAACATAGATGAGCATCTACAACCAGTTAAAACCAGAGTAAATTGCTGGAAAATTGAGACAATGTTCCTTGGGAATTGGGCCAACTGATCTTTTGTTCCCTTTATCAGGTCAGATTATCTGAAGGCACTCAGTATACAGTTCCAGGACTCCAGAGTGTGCACCAAGAAACAGGGAAGAGCACAACTAAAACCAAGGAGAAACTGAAATGTAGGGACAATGCTTCCCCTTGATTATAGGTCAGAATCTTATCATCAGTTATATGGGTGATCTCAGTATTTGTGACACAGATCTGATCATACCCTTCTCTCACACATTGATTAGCCCCCAAAACATCCCATGATGGTTCAGTGGTTAGCCTTGCTGCCTCACAGCATCAGGAACCTAAGTTTCTTTCCAGCCTCAGTCTGTGTGGAATTTGTACATTCTTTCTGTGTCTGAGTGGGTTTCCTACAGGTGCTCTAGTTTTCTCCCACAGTCCAAAGATGTGCAGATTAGGTAAATGTAGAGTTGATCTGCATTGTAAATGAAGTAAGGCATCTTGGAGTACAATGGACTATATTCTTCCTAACTGACAAATGCTTCATTGTGTAGACAATCACATTTGTTACATGTTAATAAAATTACAAATTTTAGTATATATTTTTAGAAGGAAAAGCCTCTAACAGTGGATGCAACTAGACTCTAGCACTGGGCACAATTGAGGTTTGACATTGTGTTATTTGGAATCTAGTGCTGGATGTAATTGAAATCTAGCATGGGGATTTAATACTGGACATAGTTGGGACGTGGTAATTAGCATAGTGGGATCTAACACAATGTATAATTGGGATCTGATGCTTCTTATAATTGGGATCTAGCATTGAGGCCGCTAGAGATTCAATGCTGGGTTTAATTGGAATCTAATGTTGTGTGGAATTGGTATCTATCGTTAGGTGTAATTGGGAACTAATGCTGACTGAATTTGGGTTATAAGACCATAAGACCATAAGACATAGGAGTGGAAGTAAGGCCATTCGGCCTATCAAGTCCACACTGCCATTTAAATCATGGCTGATGGGCATTTCAACATCACTTCCCTGCACGCTCCCCGTAGCCCTTGATTCCTTTTGAGATCAAGAATTTGTCAATCTCTGCCTTGAAGGCATCCAACATTCCGGCCTCCACTGCACTCTGCGGCAATGAATTCCACAAGCCCACCACTCTCTGGCTGAAGAAATGTCATCTCATTTCAGTTTTAAATTTACCCTCTCTAATTTTAAGGCTGTGCCCACGGGTCCTAGTCTCCCCGCCTAACGGAAACAACTTCTTAGCATCCACCCCTTCTAAACCATATGTTATCTTGTAAGTTTCTATTAGATCTCCCCTCAACCTTCTAAACTCTAATGAATACAATCCCAGAATCCTTAGCCATTCATCATACGTTAAACCTACCATTCCAGGGATCATCCGTGTGAATCTCCGCTGGACACGCTCCAGGGCTAGTATGTCCTTCTTGAGGTGTGGGGCCCAAAATTGGACACAGTATTCTAAATGGGGCCTAACTAGAGCCTTATAAAGCCTCAGAAGCACATCGCTGCTTTTATATTCCAACCCTCTTGAGATAAACAACAAATTATAGTGCTACGTGTAACTGGGATCCATTCCTTGAAGTTATTGGGATCTAACACTGGTTGTAACTGGGATTTGTTGCTCACTCTAAGTGGAAAATAACACTGGATTTAAATGGTATCCAACATTAGCTGTAATTAGATTTAATTCTGGGTGTAAATATGGTCTGGTACTAAATGTAGTTCAGATCTAATGTTAGATATAATTGAGATCTAGTGTTTAGTGTAATTGGGATGTAGTGTTGGTTGTAATTAGGATTGAACACTGGATCAAATTATGATCCAGCACTGGATGTAGTAGGGATCTTCCACTAGCAGTAAAACATTTTCCCTGGAATTACTGGGTGTATTAACCTTTTTTTCTGGGATGTTGTGCTTTAAGAAATTGGATTGCTTTAGTTTCCAGTTCTATAAAGTGAGATTTAGATCCTCGAATACTGGGTTCGTTTTCTAGGTTAATTCCGTCTATCCCGAGATACTGAACAGCAGCAGCATTCACTTGGGATGGATGGGTTTAATGAGGTTACTATGTTCTGGGAGATTAATTTAATTAGACAGATTTGTCTTCTGTTAAGACAATTTTTCATTATTACCATAGCTGCATTAATGCTCGGATACTGAATATACGTTCATGTCCGGAGGTTTCCCCGAGACATTAAACTCCCTAGTACATGCGGGATCGAGACTGTCGGTGAAGTCCAGGCCTTTGGATTTGTCCCAGGTTATTAGAGCTGTAGCTCTATCCAGGATAATAGAGCAGGATCTGAGTGATTGGATTATCCCAGGAGAGGAAACCCCAGCTCCATCAGTAATGGGATTATCCCCAGTCACTAGACCTTGTTGGTTATGGAGATAATTCCGACTGGGAAACTCAGTTTAGTTCCTTGAGTCTATTCTGGTAGTTTGAGTTGGAGCCTCGTCAATAACGCGGTTGGCCAGAAAGATTAAACTCTGATGTTTTGTGTGTGTGCTACGTTGACCTCTGCTGTGTGTTTCGGAGGATTTTTTTTCAGACTGGGATGCTTCTGTTGCCCTTGACGTCATGTGGCAGAGGAGGTTCAGGGCTCGGTTAGACTGGAGATGGCGGCTCGCTTCTGATCACCAAAGGTGCATCTCTGCTGACCAGAAGCGGCGAGACAGGAGGTGCAATGCTGCCAACGCAGCGGCGGTGAAGCAGCGGCTCCTCCTCATTCCCATTCTGAGCGTGTGTGAGCAGGCTGCTCTCTGCAGGTACACACTCAGCCTGGCACTTCACCGGACCCTGGGAACACACACGAGCCACGGCCATGGCTGCTGAAGGCGAGTTGCTGCAGATGCAGAGCATGGAACATTACAAAGCTGAGATCGAGAGGTTGGCCAAGGAGCTAACGGAGACGACCCACGAGAAAATCCAAGCTGCAGAATATGGGCTGGTGGTTCTGGAGGAGAAACAGTCGCTGAAGCAGCAGTACGACGAGCTGGAAAGCGCCTACGAGACAGTCAAACATGAGCTGGAACAGCTGAAAGAGGTGGGTAGGGAGGAAAAGAGAGGGAGCTTAGAGGAACGCCCAGGATGGCTGTCTGGTGTTGGCCTTCTCTCAACCAGCTCACCTTGTGAGTCTGGCTCACAGGCAGTAATGGCGAGAGAGAGAGAGAGAGAGAGAGAGAGGGGGGGGGTGGTACAAGATCAGGAGTTTGCTGGACCCAGCCCCCACCAGCTGGGTGCAGAGCGGCAGTTTAACAGCTAGTTACATTTCCAAACAGCCCGTTAATGTGGGAACAGGCTTTGGCCCCTGTATTTCGGAGAGGTAACGGGCTGTTTATTGAGAATCAGTGAAGCTGAATCCGGCAGTTTTTAGATGGGGGAACTCTGTGGGTTATTCTGTCAGATGGTACTGTAATACCATGACAGAGACATGGAGCTGCTAAAAGACTGAGTCAGTATTGTTCATGATTTTATTTAAAAAAAACCCATTATGGCTTTCGGATTGTGAATATTACTCAAAACCAAAAGGATAGACCTTGATTTCTCACGCCTGAGCATTAATCACTGGAATCGATCCGTCACTGTTTACTCCGACCGGCTCCAGAACGCCAACTCTCCAGCTCTGCAGAAATGCAGTCAGAGCGGAGAGGGGCTGAGTACAAGCGGACAGAGCCAGTGGGAGGGGAGGTCCCATCCCTTCACCCAGTTCAGGGATTGAGGAGCCGTGGCGTCGAGCCATTTTAATTGACGTTTGAGTCTTTCGCCGAAGGTGTGTGTGTGTGTAAAAATAATCTATGTGAGTGTTGATGCAATCAGCATCCCGCTCAAACTGCCATCTATCGCATCAGTTCCTTCCTTGCAGGTTTGGGTGGGAGGGACAGATGATGCTGTGCCAGGCAGCAGGGAAACCGGAACGCTCCTGCTATAGAAGAGCAGATGCGATTTTCACAGCTAACCCCTCCCTCAAACTGCTCACAGGGGAAAGAAACACCATGAACAGTGTGATTTCTGCGTGAAGTCTGCCACTCGACATACGATTCTTCAATCTTCTTCAGGTGTTGTCTTAATCCTGGCGAGACTACCTTCACTAGAGGATCTATCTTACTGACACGTTACTGGGGTTCGGCACTAAATAATTGGTATCTCGGGAATCTGTAATTTAATGGAAAGGTTTAAATGACAAATGTGAAGATAGAGGGGGTTCCAGCTATCCTAAAATTGACTGCTCCCAATATTGCCTTACTGTTCATTATAAATCAGTGTCATCACATTACTGCTGTGAATGCCTTACCTACACCAGCAGCATTTGGTGCAGAGGGTCTTGATGCCTGATATTTATATTGGGAATTAATCTGTAGTTAGTTACCAAGATAATTCCACATTTAGTTTGTCCCTTCTCTATTTAAGGTAAATATTGTAATCTTATGCACAGTACCGATTGCTTACAAGCAGGCCGATAAAAGACTGCATTAATTAATATATTAATTATGCAATTTCCAGGCAGCTGGATAACTAACAGCAATAGTGGAATATAGGTTGCTATTTGCACATTCAGAATGTCTTCCATAATGCTCTATAATGAAATAAACAGATCGTTATTTATCAGTATAACAGAGTTTTTGATGAATGGCAGAAGAAGCTTCTTAGTCCTGCAGATCATACCATAAAACAACTTTATCTGTCCTCAGTGCTCTGTCGCTGGTGCAGTATCTTAATTGGGAGACGTCTTAACCTACACTTAGCCCATCACTAGATTAGTTCTGCAATGAAACTGGAATATTTCATTTGGGATGAACAAGTAGAAACTAAATCTTGGAGTGGTGCAATCCCACCGAATGAAGGCAGCACTTGCTGTCAGCCACAATCGGAGGGGTATTAATTGTAGAATATAGATAAGCATTCTAAAAAGAAAAGCGTGGTGGAAGGCAGAGACTTCAGGGGTTTAAAAACCCTCAAGGGAATTGCAAATTGGAGAAATAATGCAAAACTGATTTTGCTAATTTACATGTTTGCATCCTGGCAGTGATATCTTCGTGATTAAAACAAGTGGTGATTATAAAAGACTGCATATTTTGTTTGGAGGGGCGAGAGAGAGAGAGAGAGAGAGAGACAAATACATCATCTGTTGTGGAACTGAAGCATGCAAGTCAGTAAGGTTTAAGCTTAGTCTCCTAGTCTGTGAGAAAATTCCCTGGGAGTCCCTGGGACGCTGATAAATACATTGTGACCCCTTGTACCTCTGTAGATACGATGTTGAGTGAGAATGGGAGCTGGCCCTGTTCTGATGCTCTATGTGGTTAAACAAACAATCATTGCTCACTGTCTCGGCTTACACACTTTGCTACATGGTCAAGTCTCTATAATTGTCTGCAGGGTAAATTGGCATCAATGGAATGAATAGAGAAAGCTGGGGCAAAGGACTGTAATTCAGTTAAGAGATTTTGTTAATGAGAGGTGATGCAAATACAGCAGGAGAACCAATCATTGAATTAAACTGACTTTATACTTGTAATATGTAGATAGTTTCAAATTGTTTAAAGTACTTGTTTTTCATTTCTTCTTCAGCAGCAGCAATGTGACACATTTAAAAGCAAGTAAAATTAGAGATAGAGCTGACATAAAAGCCGATGGTAAGGGCAGTGTGAATCATACTAAAGCAAAATCAGCCATTTTGTTTTCTCATTTAGAAAAAAATCTAAGTATTAAACGAATTTTCACATATTAGGACTCATTCTTTCATTTTTAGCAACAACGCAAAATATTTTAAACCAGCAATGTCCTTTCAATTTTAACAGACATCCTTTTGGTTTAATCCCATAAATTAGGGATACCATGTATTTGAGTTCCTAGTCTATGGTCAGTTAGTTAGTCTCAGCCCATGTATATTAGGTCATGTGCCTGAATGGTTGGTTTGCACTGCAGTAATACCAACAGCATGCGTTCAATTCACAGACTGGCTTAGGTCACCAGAAGGATCCTGTCTTCACAATCTCACCTGAAATGTTTGACCGTCAGGTTAAATTCACCACCAATTGTCTATCTTTAACAAGAGAGTGGAACAATGGTGACTTTACTTTTAATGTATATACCGCAAATGTAGCTGGTGTCTGTGGGTCAGGGATGAGGGGAAAAATTGACCAGAACTCCTGCTGGTTGCCTTTCAGCGACCCTTGCAGGAAGTGTACATAGTCAGCATTGGGAGAATAAAAGATCCAGATCAACCTCGTTGCCTTTAGCCAGCAAGGGTAGAAAAATAGGTTGGAAGCGAAGGCATGAAATATGTGCAAGATCATCTGAATCTTATGTTGGTTTTTGAAGGTGACATTGGGCATTTGGTTGAAAGCATGTTTCTGAGATTTCTCCTGAAGAACAGAGGCCTACTCGGTGCGAAATGCTTCCCAGCCAACGTTTCCATCTTTGAAGGGTGGAGGAATAAAGGTCAAGTTTACCGAGCACCCAGGATCTCAATTGTACAATCGTAAAGACTTCAGTATTGGGGCAGCATCCGTAGAGGGCTGGAATATTCCTTATCACCCACTTGGCAGGAATTGCGTATATTGTGGATGATGCAATAAATTTGAAAGGAACAGGATGGCGTTGACTGTATCTTCTGATTAGTTGGGTTGTAGTCCTTTGCAATATAAGGTAGAAGGAGATGAGACTGAACTGCGGTCCTCCAGTTATTAATCCAAACCTAAGTATTAATACATTGGAAAACCAGACATGACATACACCCTTGCAAGGAGACCGAATTGTCATAACCGCTAATTGTACATCTCCTGCTCACTTGAGCATCAGTAACTGTCAGGTCCTCTAATGCATTAACAACATATAATAGATTTGAAGTGGGAAGATTGGGAAAATATGTTTTCATTGAAAATGTCTATCAAAAGAAACAAAACGTTGTTTTCAATCATAGTGTCTTGTCATTGCATCATCACAGCAGAAATAAAATTAAGATCTGAAGATGGAGAGGTGAACTTAACAACTATGTCCTAGTCCCTGTAATTAGAAACTACCATGAATTTTAGAGCCTGTTTTAAATTGTGCAATTGCACACTTGCCAATTAAATGTATTCAGATATTGATTTAAAGGCTTAAGACATCAAAGTCTCTGAAGCCACAGTGGGTCATTTCAGCACTGTGCCATGGTGCCCTGGGTACAACATCAGGCTCAATAACTGCCAATAAATTGTTCAGTGTTTTGATCATAAAGGCTGCTGACTGACTGGGTATCTGCAATTGATGAATCATTCATTGCTGAAAGGTCAAGGAAGTGTAATTATGTAAATAATTGTCTGATATTAAGCATTCTGAGGCATTTTTTTGAAAAAAAATCTATATTTTTGCTTCTCAGCTTTTTGCCTTCTCAAGCTGTATATGAGAATAATTGTTTGTCCCACTACTTCTAATGTGAAATTGTACAATTAGGCAGCATTAGGTTTGTCCCATAATTTTGTGAAAAAGATATTTGGCAAGATTATTTGAGGGTGGCGTGATGGAGAAATTCATTGTTGTTGGATTGTAAATTTTGCTGTTTTCTCCTCTTTTTGTAAGTGCAGATGTGATATAGTTAGGTTCACAGATGCAGCTCTGTGGTACAATGGTACAATATCATACGTGACAATTGGTCTCTCAAATCTCATCCATTTGCCTACTCTCTCTCTAGAAGCCGGGATAGGCAATAATGCCCAACCATTTTCCAAGGCACATAAAGGGTGGCACTGTGTCCTCATATGTGTTCTAATTTAAACCTTATTTGAAACCTTATTTTCCAGTAAGTCATTCTCTATGGAGAGAACAGAAAAGTGGATGTTTTAGTTATAGATTTGTTAACTGGAGGCTGGCTACGTTCTCACAGCGAAGGCAAGATACATTATATAGAGGAGACTAAAGAAAAGGGATTCAGAAAGAAAAGGCAAATGCCTATCATTTCACTCAGTTCTTGACGCTAAATTAATTTTGCCAATTCTGATTCAAATTGCACTCAACGTCTCAAGTTTCCAATATAGCTCTTCTATATTTCTAACAGGACTAGACAGGATATACATTAAAATTTCCTTCCTAAATGCATTCACTGTTCCTGGTGACCACTGCCACTCTTAGCCTAAAACTATGACCCCTTGTTCTAGATAGCCTGACAAGGGGAAACATCCACTCTGTGTCTGCTTAGTCATATTTACCTCAATCAGATCTCCTCTCATTTTTCTAGACTCTAGTGAGTGCTAGCTTAAACGACTTAGTCTCTCCTCAGAAGACAAGCCCCACATCTCTGAAATTATTCCAGTGCACCTTCTCTGAACTGCGTCAATACAATACATCCTTCTTCAAGGGAATCAAAAATGTACTTAATACTCTAAGTGTAGTTTCACCAATACTTTGTACAGTTGCAGCAAAACTTCCCTATTTTTACGTTCCTTTAGTGATAAATGCAAAAATTCCATTTGCCCTTCTTATGACCTGCTGTACCTGCATACTAGCTTTCTACAATTCAATCAAACCCATTACCTCAACCTCACCTAATCACCTTCTTATCTCTTCCTGTCAGTCACCTTTTTCTCTTCCAGTTCACTACATTAAAATCTCTCGTCAGCACATCTGGTCTTGGGCCTTACTTTTCTCCTCCTTGCTGGTAGTTTCGTCTCTAACACTTGCCTCGGCTCATTTCATCTCTGGCTGCAGTAGATGACCTTCCCATTTCAATCCTCACTCAAATTCCTTCTTCTGTGCCTGCGAAATCTTTGCTGATTGTTCTGGTGTCTGGATTTGTCCATTCTCATTACTCCACACATTAATCTCAACATCCACATCTTGACAACATCTAGTCACTGTTTCTCTCAATGTTCCTCAAATCGTTACACTATGTGACAAGTGCAGACTCTGATACAGCTCTCTTGTAGATTCGGTTTCAGTGAGCCTTTTCTATCAGATGCATTTCTTTCAATAACTTTTACAAACTTAATCCATTCCTTAACTTCCAATTCCATACTTCTGACCCCAGATACTGGAAATAACTCACTTTCTCCAAGTTGTCAACCAGACACCTTCGCTCTGTTCCCCTTGCTTAGGCTCAAACTGACAGTCCATAAGTTGGGTCAATTGAATTCAGTTTTTGAATTTTCTCCTTGTCATTTTCCAGTAAACCTGTTCCTGGTTTGTCCCATGAAATTAATGAGACAATCACTGGACCATGCATGCAAACAGTCAAACATCTTTCTTTGTTTTCACATTTGACCTTTTAGATAAATGAATGTTCAGTTGGACAGCTGAGAACAAAATATCACTAGTTTCAATTTGCATTCCACTCCTGGCAATCTCCATCAGTGATCCAACGCATGAACATTGCCAATTTGATGAACCTGGATTCAATTCAATAAATTGCAGTTTTCAATTTAGATTTATGGAGGGCTTCCCTCTGCAAGGCCCTGCATGTTTTACTATGCTATCATTTCAAGTTCACTCACCATGTTGCTACCAAATGATCACAAAACTGCCTGATTTTACCACGCACCGTAGGAGGAAGCACTCACCACTGTTGGGATGTTCCAGGATGCCTGGCTCCAGAGCCATATTTAAAAGGTGTTGAAAAGAGTTGGCAGACTGGAGCTGCACTGCATGGTTTGAGACATTTGCCCCAGATGTGGAAGACAATGGGAAATTGGTATACCATTTATAGACAGTGACTTGGGGGTCCTGGTGGACAGGTTACTGCAGAAGAGAACTGTCCTCTTACCCTCAGGTCCAACAGATGTGACCATACCACAGACCTGCCAGTCTAGCCTTAGACCGCCGTCTGGCTCAGTGTGGTCTTCTGGATGAATCCCCAACAATTGAGCCAGGAACGTCAGAGAGTCCTCCACCTCACCATCTTCTCTCTGTTACTGTACCCACATCCCACCAAGGCTCATAGTCTACTACACTCACTATTGCTTGCAACGTCTTCTCTCACTCACACTCACTACAACACCCCAGATAAACCTGAATGACTTCTGTGCCTCCTCACTCAGCACTCCTCACCACCTTTCCCCATGTGCACCAACAGTAAAGGCTAGCCAGCTATTTTTGAATCACTCAATTCCCTCCTTGTATCTTGTTCCTGGAGAAAATATTCTACACTAGGGTGAAGAGAGCCAATCTGGGTGATGAGGTGCCCACCCTCATTCATAAGACATTGATCTTGTCATCCACTACGAGGAGAAGATTCTGATTGTGAAGCACCTCCTCCCTCCCGCCAAGTGGCCGATGACCATATCAACTTGCAAGGACTGTAGAAGACAATGTCTTGAAATACTTAGCTGGGACCACCTACCTGAAGGTATCTCCCTTGATTGAGGATCCATTCTAGGAAGTTTCCCATTGTTCCACTAGTCAGACAGAAACGAAATGCTGAGAATTCCCATCATGAAAGTCAGAGTGGTTCCTGGTAAAACCAGCTCACCACCTGCTTCTATGGACCTCCATCTTGGACACAGAGTTGAGATGTCATGGTGAGGTTGTGCAGGACATTGATGAAGTTTCTTTTGGGGTACTGTGTATAGTTATGATTACCCTCCTATAAAAGGACATTATTAAATTGGAGAGGGTTTGATTTATTATTGTCGCATGTACCTAGGTATTGTGAAACTTTTTGTTTTGCTCTAGGTACAGGAAGATCATGCTACATAAAGTGCATTAAGGTATTAGAATAGATTGAGGAATACAGTGTTATGGCTGCAGAGGTGGTGCAGTAAATTTAAATTTAAAGTTTTAAGGTTCCATCAAGAAGTCCATTAACAATGGGGAAGAAGTTTTTCTTGAATTTGTTGGTTTGTGTGTATCTTCTGCCTGACGAAGTCATTGGTAGAGATTATAACCACGGTAGGAGGGATCTTTAATTATGTTGGCTGGTTTTCCAAGGCACTGAGGTATATAGTTGAAATCAGTGGATGGAAGCTGTTACTGGGATGGGAGAGTTTGAGTTTCAGGGAGAGGCAGTATAGGTTGGGACTGTTTTCCCTGGAGCACAGGAGGCTATAGTGACCTTGTAAAGATTTATAAAATCATGAGTTGTGTAGATAAAGTAAATAGAAAATGTCCTGTCCCTAGGGTAGGGATGTTCAAAATTAGAGGGAAAAGGTTTGAGGTGAAAGGGGAAGGAGTTAAAAGGAACATGAGAGGCAACCTTTTCCACACAGAGGGTGGTGCATTTATAGAATTAAGTGGTAGAGGCAGGTACAGTTACAAAATTCTTAAAATTTGGACATGCACATGAATAGGAAATGTTTAGAGGGAATTGAGCCAAATGCGGGCTAATGTGACTTGTTTAGTTTGGGGAGTCTACTTGGCATGAACGAGTTGGACCGAAGGATCAGTTTCCTTGCTGCATGACTCTAAGTCAGGACACCCACATACATTGATATTGACATCCTGCATGTACCAGTCTAACTATATTATCATAGCACGTTGATCCTAGTCGAGTTCTGCACTTCAGTGCTGAATTTTGAATGGCAACTTTCATTAGAATGTTGCTGCAAGGTCATTTTTCAGATAGGGAAAAGCACTGGCCTTATGATTTGGACCTAATTCAATGCTCATAGGTTTGTCCTTTTGTGTTTTGCACTGTCATTCGGAGCTAATGTGCTCACAACACCTCTGTCTTTCCTTACCTTTCAGTACAGACACAGATCCAGACAGTAGCCAACAATCCAAGATGTAGACACATCACTTTCATATTTGCATCATGTAGTATATGTGGCAAGCACCCTGCTTGTTCTTCGAACAAATGGTCATGTCCTAAAGTCTTGTATGGCTGACTTTCCACGTTGTTCAATTCTAATGACATTATAAACTCTGGAGTTCACTATGTACCTCCACCCATCTTGAAAGGTTTTCTTGATCTTGAGTTCAATAGCTTCTCCTAATCCTTTTATTAAACCACATCTATTTTGTACAACGTCGGACATTTGGTGCATTAGAGATGCTGCGTCAATAAAACTGAAGGTACTGCCAGTATTTAGGCTGCACTGGTGATTCTTGCAAGTTTTTAAACTTAGTGTGTGAACCCACGCTATGAATGCCAACAGACTGAAGAACCAGGGAAGCCATTACAATCAAACATAATCTTCTATCACCTGAAGTCCATATACTTTTCAACAAGGCCCATTAAATAGGAATCAGATGATGGACCCTAGCTCAAATGTTGCTGTCATGTGCCCAGTGGTATTGGGACTTGCACTGCGGATGAATCATAGAATCCCTACAGTGTGGAAGCAGGCCATTCAGCCCGTCAAGTCCACACCAACCCTGTGAAGGGCATCCCACCCTGACCCACCACACTACCTTATCCCTTCAACCCTGCATTTCCTGTTGCTAATCCCTCACACCTGCATATCCGTGGACACTACGGGCAATTTCGCATGGCCAATCCACCTAACCCGCACGTCTTTGGACTGCAGAAGGAAACTGGAGCACCCAAACGAAACCGATGCAGACACATGGAGAGTGTCTCCACACAGACAGTCACCTGAAGGTGGAATCAAGCATGGGCCCATGGTGCTGAGGCAGTAGTGCTAAGCACAATTGCTACTATACCTCCCATGAAGTTGGTTAAATCATTGGAATGGCTTAATATTTAGTGCTTAAGAACAATCATTGGAGCTCTATCTGCATCTTTGACTGAAGTATTTAACGTGCAAATCAATGGATATGTGTAGAAGATGTCAGAGTTCCAATGTTTATGTTTCAAGAATCTTGCAATTTTGTCCGCATGTATGGTTGTGCTTTCAAACGTATCTTATTCACTGTCAGAGACAGTAAGAGCTGCAGATGCTGGAATCAGAATCAATACAGTGTGGAGTTGGAGGAACACTGCGGATCAGGCAGCATCAGAGGAGCAGGAAAGCCAATGTTTTGGGTTTACACCCTTCAGCACTTGGGAGGGGGAAAGGAGCTCAGCAATGAATGGGGGGTGGGGCTAGGGGAATGTAGGAGTGATAGTGATATGTGGATGCAGGTAGTAGGTTGTGGAGATAGGTCATGGGAAGGGTGGTGCGAATAATTGGGGAAGAAGACGGACAGGCTATGCCAGGACAAGGAGGCAGGGACCAGAGGGAGTGTTGGACATGGGATGAGACTGGGGTGGGGAGAGTTTGAAACTGGTCAATTCTATGTTGAGGCCATTGGGCTGTAAGCTCCTGAGGTGGAATATGAGTTAAAATGGTTGGCAACTGGAAGGTGTTGTAGATTATAGCGCACAGAGTGCACATGCTCCACGAATCGGTCACCGAGCCTGCTCTTGGTCTTACCAACGTGGAGGAGACCACATTGGGAGCAACAGATACAGTAGACCAAGTCAGAGGATGTACAGGTGAATCCTTGCTGGATTTGGAAAGTTTGTTTAGGGCCTTGCATGTAGGTGAGGGGGGAGAATAAGGGGAGGTATAACACCTCCTGCGGTTGCAAGGAAAGGTGCCAGGCGTGGGGGGGTTGGTGGGGAGTGTGGAGCGGATGAGGGAGACCTATGGAAGGCAGATGGGGGTGGAGAGGGAAATATCTCTTTGAAGGTGGGGTTGGATTGCAAGTAGTGAAAGTGGCAGAGGATGATGCGCTGGATGTGGAGGTTGGTGGGGTGGTATGAGAGGACAGGAGGGACTCTGTCCTTACTTTTGTTAGGAGGAAGGGTTTTGAGAGTAGAAGTGCTGAAAATGCAAGAGATTTGGTTGAGGGCATTATGAGTCACTGGAAAGGAGAAGTTGCGGTCGTTGAAGTAGGAGGTGTTCTGAAGGAGCAACATCTCTGTGTTCCTGTTGTTCACTATCCTTCCTCCATGCATCCTGCACAAATACATGATGGCAGAAAAGCCTGCATTGAGTAGTCTGTTCCTCCCTTGGAAGAGAAAATGCTTGACAAAACTACAGCATCATTGGTGGAAAACAGTCATAGCTAAATATTTAATTATTTATTGTTATTTGTCATAATTAATATTGATACTCATTGAATAAATATTGAGGGAATCCTCAAATGATTAGCTGACCCTTTGTTGAATTTTGTGAAGGCACTGCACTACCTCTTTAGTTGTACTGTGAAGTCTTTTATTTTTCCATTTTGATTTTGACTTTCTTCCTTGTTTTCTTCCATTCTGTCTCTCGAAGTTGTTCTGTCATGCTGAGATGATTCCAAGGATCCTAAAAACCTTTCCTGGACTAAAGCAGCCATTCCTGGTTGACAGTATATGCCTTAAGACCGTTAATCATAGACAGTAGATAGAGGCAAACCCAATCAGGTCCCTATTTGGTGGAATCTCATATGTTTACAGTCTAGCAAGTACCTGGAGAGCAAGCAGGAAATTGAGCATGTTTACTCTTCCCTGCTGTGGTTCTCTGGTCAGTAATCATACCCCTGACTATAGCACATTTTGAGTTTAGCTAACCCAGTTAGACCACCTTAGCTGATAAAGCGACGTGTCTGCTCTGTGTCAAGTCTGTTGGCACATCTGACAGCTATATGAGTTCTTTTTCACACTCTGAGAACTTTTAAATAAAAGTATGCATAAATGTTTCTCTGAATTCATCCTCCCTGTGCACATGAGTCACCATCAGGACAGCTAAAGGAAGAAGTATTGGAGGAGAGAATGGAAACACAATTTTTGATTTAATTTTGTTCATGGAATGTGGGTGTTACTGCCTATCTTTCAGATGGTAGTGGCGAGCTGCCTTCTTAACCTGCTGCAGTGTAAGGGGCTGGGTGAGTGGTAGGTAATTTTCTAATGCTATTAGGAGGGGATTTGCATGATTTTGATCCGCCTGATATTGTCTAAAATCTGTCAAATCTTAATGTCATGGGACTTATTGGTTTCCTTTTCCTCAATCTTTCATGTAGTTTTATTTTCTAAAATATTTAAATCCATGTTACAAATTAGAATACACTTTGACATTTAATGCATCTTGCGCGTTAATGGTCCAAGTCAAAATCAGTAACATCTATTAGGCTGAGTCATAAATTGATGAGTCATCCTCTTTCCAATTAAGCTTTAATGTTACTGGAATTCTGAATGGACATGCTACTTCCTGCCACTGATTATTCAATCTTTGCTTCTTCATCTGTTGTCATGAAGGCAGTCTGAAAATGATTATTTATATGAGGTCATGGATTTTATTACACACTGTCATCATTGTTCCAGTGATAGTCACACAGTTTATGACAGAATTGTCATGGTGCAGAAGGTGGCCATTCAGGCCATCATGCCTGCACTAGCTGTGTGAGCATTTTGACTTGGTGCCAATGTCCTGTCTTTACTTGATAATCAGTGTGTTCTTTCTATTTAAATAATCATCTAATTCCCTCTTAAATGCCTCAATTGAACTTGACTTCACCATGCTTCCCGGCAGTGTATTCCAGCTATTCACAGTGTGAAAAATATTTTCTCAGCTTGCACTTCTTCTTTTGCAATACCCTTTAAAGTTGTGCCTGCTGGTACTCAGTCTCCCCACAACTGCAAACAGTTTCTCTGTATCTGCTATCTCTAGCAGCCTCATGCTTTTGAGAGCTTCTATCAGATCTCTTCTGCAAGGAAATCGGTCCTAACTTGTCCAAACTGTTCTCATAACTAAAGTTTCTAATTCCTGGAATCTTTCTCTTAAACCTCTTCTGCACTCTCTCCAATGGATCCACATCCTTCCTAAAGTGTGGCATTGTCTAGAGCAAGTAGAAAGAGCTGTTAATAAAGCATAGAATATTCCAGACTTCACTAATGTGGTATAGAGTACAAGAGCAGAATGTTATGCTGAATTTGTTTAGGGCACTAGTTCAGCATCAACTGGGGTATTGTGTCCAGTTTGGGTTTTGCCAGAGCTGCTTAGCTCCTGAGTTCCTTACAGCCTTGGTTTGAACATGGACAGAAGAGCTGAATTCTACAGGTGAGATGAGAGTGACTGTCCTTTACATCAAGACTACATTTGACTAAGTGTACCAGCAAGAAGCCTTAGCAAAACTAGAATCAATGGGAATCAGGAGCAAACTCTCCACTGGTTGGAGCTGTACCTAGCACAAAGGTAGATGGTTGTGCTTGTTGGAGGTCAGTCATCTCAGCTCCAAGACATCTCTGCAGGAGTTCCTCAGGGTAGTGTCCTTGGCCCAACCACCTTCAGCTGCGTCTTAACTTATTTATTGTTATCATGTGCTGGGATATAATGAAAAATGTTGTTTTGCATGTTACACGGGCAGACTGTGCCATAAAAGGTGCATCAGGGTAGCAGAACAGAGTGCAGAATACAGAGTGACAGCCGCAGAGAAGGTGCACAGAGAGAGATCAGCATTAACATTCGAGGGGTCCATTCAAAAGTCTAATAGCAGTGGAGAAGTTCTTGAATCTATTCGTATGTGTATTCAAATTTTTATATCTTCTGCCTGATGGAAGACGGTGGAAGAGAGTATAACCAGAGTGGGAGGGGTCTTTATGTTGGTTGCTTTCCTGAGCCAGCAGGAAGTATAGATAGAGTCAGTGGATGGAAGGTTGGTTTGTGTGATGGAGTGGGGTGTATTCATGACTCTCTGTAGTTTTTTGCAGTTATAGGAAGAGCAGTTGCCGAGATGCATCTAGATGGGATGCTTTCAATGTGCATCTGTAAAAATTGGTAAGAGTGTTTGTGGACATGCCAAAGTCCCTTTGCCTCCTGAGGAAGTAGAGACATTTGTTGTGCTTTTGCATCAACGTGGTGTACCAGGACAGATTGTTGGTGATCATCATTCCTAGGAACTTGATGCCATTGACCATTTCCACTTCAGCATCATTGATACAGACAAGGCTGTGCCGTCCACTTCACTTCCTGAAGTCAATGTCCAGCTCCTTGATTTTGCTGATGCTGATGGAGAGATTGTTTTCTTTACGTCTTGTTGCTAAGCACTTAATCTCTTTCCTGTACTCTGTCTCGTTGTTTTGTGAAATCCGACCTACAATGGTGGTGTCTTGCTCCAAGTGATTAAGTCTTGCAAAATCTCCGTTATAACAATATACTATTGTTTCTGAACTGCAGTTCTTATTTGTAAATGTATGGAGCTAGATTGAAAGGTTGGTCATTTAATAGTTTCATTTATTTCTAATTTTTTTTCATTTAACTGATCCAACATGTTTGGGTTAGCTGTGAACATTTGGCAAACTGCAAATATTCTTGTTTTCTTCCCTGTGTTTGTATGGTCAGCTGCAAGGAAATGCTTAAAAGAAAGATTTGCAGGCATATATCATTGCTTTCAAGGGAATTAGATAACAAGGTGTAAAGCTGGATGAACACAGCAGGCCAGGCAGCATTAGAGGAGCAGGAAAGCTGACATTTCAGGTCTGGACCCTTCTACAGAAAATACATTTTCTGTAGAAGGGTCCAGACTCAAAACAACAGCTTTTCTGCTCTTCTGATGCTGCTTGGCCTGCTGTGTTCATCCAGCTCTACTCCTTGTTATCTCAGACTCCAGCATTGGCAGTTCCTACTATTTTTTTTCAAGGGAATTGTCTTGTTTTCATTAACAGAATCATCAATTAGTCATGATATGGAATTAGTAAGAGATTTACCTAATGTTTGGAAGAAGGGATTGAAACTCCAATAATCAGACCACAAAATATGTTTGAGCCTTAAATATTAAGCCAGATACATTTCCCCAATTAGTAAAGAAAGAGTTAGCATTCAGTGTTTGAAACTTGGTACTAACCGAAAAACTAGAAGGAATACTTTTGGAAAGGGTAGTGGTGAAATGAATAAATAGCTTATTTTAAATCACAACATTTCTTAAAGTTTCAAGGCCGTAAGTATTTTCTATGATTTTTCAAATCAATGGAAAGCAATATTGCGTTATTACATATTATGCTTACTTCCCTTAATTGAGCTGAGTCGACGATGTGGAAATTTTATACAGAATTTTAATACTGTGAAGCTTCTAAATACTCAGTATGAGGCAATCCAAAAATTCCATTAAATTGAATTAGAGACCTTTTATAGGAAATGTTGGTTGTGATGAATGATAATTGTGGTTGATAAGACACAGGCTGGCACTTCTGCAACTCTTAAATGTAGCAATCAACTTCGGTTCAACTGTTTATATTGACAACTTGGTGTGTATTAAATTTATTTCTTAATGTTAATTTTGCAACAGTGGTTTATGAGGCATGTATTTCATTGCTTGCTCTTGTGCATATCCACACCAGTGTTTACTATGATGAATTAATGTTATTTTTTATAGATTGGCTAAAATTATTTTACAGAGGAAAGTATGACTTACTTGTCAAAACAAAATCTGAATGAGGTAAATTTATAAAACCTCGCCAAAGAACCCGTATCCAATTAGGTTTTGAGGATGCAGTTGTTTCTGTTACTTTCCTGTTTTGCTCTTCCGATCGCTATGCACTCTAACTTAATGTATGATAAAAAGCTATTGTGCCTGTTTGTCTGCTGGAGCCAGTGTATTGTGGTCAGGGTGAGTTCCTACAGTGGCAGCATCCATCCACTCTGCTGTCCGGTTGACTGTTCTTAACTTGAGCACGAATAATGTCCTTGTTACTGAGCACAAGATCGTGCTGTTCTCCCAGTAATCTCAAAGGATATTTTACATAGGTGCAAGCAGTGTGGAGTATGGCTTATATTCTTATCCAGAGAGATAATCTCATTGTGAATGCAGAGCTTCCCCATTGCAACATTGAAGACTCGGGCTAGAGAATATGAATCTGAGGGACTCACCTGCATCCGTAGATTTCAGAAAAAAGAATAAATAAATCTACTTGGCCCAACTGTAAAATATTTAGAAAAGAAAATAAATATAGGAGTTTGACAACAAGAAACCTACAAGTATCAGAGTGTTTGGAACCCTCTTACCTTCCTGTAATTGGAATTATAGAATACAAAAGTAATGAGAAAATGATTAAGCTATTAAATCATTAAATTGGTCACAGAACATTAAACTATTGTTTACTGTCGTAAATAAGTATTAGTGGTGAATCAGTACCTTGTTTGCATTCTTGGCAATGAATGATCAATTCACTAATGAATGTCTGCATTTCCATTCAAGGTGAATTCATGCCACATTGTATCCAGCTTTGGCTGGATTACTTCTGGAAGACTATTAAAACCATGGAATAGGTAATTGATTTACAGAGATAAAATCAGGGATGAAAGGCTTCAGTAGTGAAAAGCAGTGAATATTGTGGGAAAATCTAACATAGCTGCTCAAAATGTGAACATTCAGCATTGTTTCAATTTGGAAAATGGGACAAACAGTTGATATGGTCAGTAAGTCATCAAATTCAAATATCACATCTCTGGGAATCCATTGTGCGTGTGATTTTTAGGTCACAGAATGGGGCCCTGATAAGTGCAGGATTCATAGTAGTTTGGAAATAGAATTGAATAAATATTTGAAAAAGTAAAAGTAAACAGGATGTAGAGAAAAGTTTAAGGAATGGGACATTAAAAACACACTTTCAGAGAGCCTTGGAGACACACTTGATTGCAGAAGTTTCTATGCTATAAAATTGTATCTTACAACTCAGTTATCTCTTGGCAGATTCTGACAGAAGTCCTTGATACAGGGATGTGCAGATGGGTGTATAAGTCAGGCTCATTCTTGCAGTTCATTACCAGCACTAAAAAGACATAAAGCTGTAAGTGTGCCCCTGAGACCATTAGACAAAACATCTGTTGAACTAACAAGATGCAAAGGCAAGTTGAGGAGAAATAATGCTTTGTTGCATTCGTTGACCTGTAGTCATGTTAGTCAGTGTCCTCACACCTTAAGAAGCAACTACCAATTGAAGTTTGTTTAATACATTCAAGTGCACCATAGGTTATGAGGACTTTTAGATGGATTATGCATCGAGAGACAGTTGAATATGGAAGATTAACCTGTGACCTAAGAAGAAATATACATGGAAATAAATGTGTATATTACTATCATTAATAATTGGCATTTAGCATTTAAAACAAATGTTCATTAATTCAACAATTCTGCAGGTCCCTTTACAGAATGAGCAGTCAAGGAATTAGTTGTGTATCTTATTCTGTGTAGGTGTGCATTAGAGTGTAACCAAGAGAAAACATTAAAGCATAATCACTACAATAAACCCATGAGAAAAATATTCATATTCAAAACTATCTTTTTATTTCAAGAACACCAGAAAGTTTTGCTTCAGTCTCAGCCTTCCACCTGTTGAAGTCCACGTCTGTTCCTCTGTCACCTTTTGATGCAAATTATTCAAACAGTTCCTTGATTGGGCTTCCCGACTGGCCCGAAAGAAAATGAACTCATCCAAGCCTTCACATTCACACCCCACACAAACTCACCCCCAAATTTATCTCGCTGTCATCACTGATCCCCCGGCCCCGGGTTTCTAGCCTACACAGTACTCCCTGATTTCTGACTTCTCCCACCTCTGCAATCTCATCTCTCTCTATGTATTCTGGCATTACACCTGCTACTGTTACTCTCATCTGCTGTGTGGTCTTCTTCCAGTCCATTCCCAAACCCATTTCACCAGCAATACGTGAAGCTAAGCTTTAGCCGCTGAAATTTTCTAAATTTTTATCTTCAAGGATCATTTTAAAACCTATCTGCATTCCTGTGGCATCAGACACCTTCCTTAACTTTGCTTGATCATACTTGATATTCTAGGTTACCTTGTTATAAAGCATCAAAACATCTTTTGGGTGCTTTGTTATGTGATAGGTGCAAAGCCAGTATCCCTTGTCAAAATGATAATTTTACGCTGGGCGTCAGGGACAGCATCGTGAGAATCCTCTTGACCTGTGACATGTTCTGGCCACAAAGTCCACAATGTACAGATGTGATGACATAACTTTGTCTCATGAACTAATGTTATTGTCAATACCCTTACATTTGTTGTCACTGAGTCCAAATTCCCTGACTGATGTATTCTCAGAATTTGTTGCCTTGATGAGTTGGGAGGAGGTTGGCGGAATGTAGCAGGCCCTGAACCTGCAGTTGCTCTGTGTCTATGGTCTGTATTAATGAAGTCACGTGCAGTGCTAAGAAAAACACACTGACATTTTCATAGATGTCAGCAAGGCTGACGGCTTGATCTGGACATTTACCCAACAGAAACAATATTTTGAAGGCAAGATTTTCTCTTGCATAAATATGGCCTTGAGGCAGAGATGGCACACAGAGAGAATTGTAGCAGAAAAGAATGTTCCCGTCATCCAGGCTTTCTTATTTGAATATGGAATGGAAAAAGATACTCTTCGAAGCAACTCTCCAATGCTCATATGTCTCAGACTGGTCCACCATTATATGCTTAAACTTCAAATCTCCTTTGGTGTTCCCACCAGCAGAACAGTCAGGAGGTCTTTGGCAACTTTGATCCGAGTGCCATCTTCTCTTCTTGTGAAATGTATGCTTACTGGGCCATTAATTTATTTTTTTTAAAAATGCCCTGCTTCACCAAAGTTAAAAACCTACCTGACTGAATAGCCTCTTTCTTCAATGACCGTCTTCAAGTGGGTGGAGAATTCGTCAGGTGCTGCTATTCAGCACTGGCTAACTTGCCAGATATTATGCTGCTTGGCCTGCTGTGTGCATCTAGCTCCATACTTTGTTATCTCGGATTCTTCAGCATCTCATGGCAGACATTTTAATGTTGTCCGGGCAAAAACACTTCTTGGAATGGTCAAACCATCTATGACTGGTGTTGGAACTTTTCTCCCAATCATATAGACTTATGGTTTTTTCCTTTTATAAATCAACCTGTTCAGATGATTACGACACAGGTCTAGAGCAGATGAGGCATGAGCCCAGGCCTTCTGTCCCAGAAGTAGGAACACTATCACTGCACCAAAAGTGCCCATCTTGGCTTTTTCATTGATGAGCATTATGCTGGCACTGGCTTTGGTCTTCAATCCAGAAAACCAAGAGTGCCATGGGGCAGCACAATGGCTCAGTGGTTGGCACTTCTGCTTCACAGCACCAGGGACCTGGGTATGATTCCACCCTCAGGCAACTGTGTATGGAGTTTGCACATTCTCCTTGTGTCTGCGTGGGTTTCCTCTGGGTGCTTCAGTTTCCTTCCACTGTTCAAAGATATGCAGGCTCGGTGGATTGGCCATGCTAAATTGTCCATAGTGTCCAGGGATGTGTAGATTAGGTGGGTTACGGTGGAATGGTACCGGGTGAGATGCTCTGAGGGTTGGTGTGGACTGGTTGGGCCGAAGGGCCTGTTTCCACACTGTAAGGATGCTCTGATCCATGATGTTTTCAGTGGTGCTGCTTTTAGATCACTGAGTTGCCAGGGGGTGTGGACTTTGTGACCAGAACATGTCACAGGTCAAGAATATTCTCACTTGGTACTGTCTGATTCGTTTTCAGTCTTGCCATGGATTGTTCTCACTGTCATAGGGGATATCCCAAGCATTCTAGCAATTTTGACTCTCATTCTCCTGCTTTGTTTTAAAACATTCAACTTCACTGCCACACTGATCGATTTTCTTGCTGTCTTTGCAGCAGTGAGCTGGTGTTTAAAAGGCTTTGCAACACTTGTGCACTAGTGTGGAATAAGGGACTTTAAAATGGCCCATCAGCCTCTCCTCCTTTCTCACTGGTTTTAGAACAGTTTCCGTGATTTCTCTGCTGCAGACAGGTACTGTGCAGTATTTTTGACCCAAACAAGCCCTGAGACAAGGAAAGCATTCACTTCATTTGTGCATAGGACAGGAAGTGACCTGTCCTGTTACGGGATGATTCCAGATTAGCCAAGCATCTACCTTTTTGAGACATTATAACATACGACATACTGGTAGAAGATGTTTGTACAAGGAATGCAGAAAGTCAGCAAGTAATTAAGAAGGTCAATGGCATGTAGCAAGGGGATTGGAGTGATACAAGTCCTTGTTTAAAGTTGCTTGAGATCACTCTGTCATGGAGTCAGATGTAGTCAGTCAGCTATATGTGTGTGTATGTACAGTAACATTAATAAGCATATAACCCAAACAGGGTGTAAATTGTGAAGTTGTGGCATTCTAAATAGTTAACGCTGTGAATAAATTTCAGATAGCTGATTTGGCAAAACCCAATGGTTTGTGATATTCGTTATGCAAACGAACATTTTTGAAAATAACAACTCTTTTATTTGAACAAAGCTAGGCTTCCTTGACCACAAAGACATGAATTGAATCATTGTGCTAGACATTGCTGCTGTTCCCAATGAAATGTGTTGGATCCGACAGCACAACGCAGATTAAAGCTGACCACCAATGTTAAAACCAGGAGCACTGTTGTCATCAGGACATGGGCCCTGATAAAACACTTAAATCAAAATGATATTCAATAGGACGTCTTTAAATAAAGACTCATGTTACTCCAATCCCTTGCAATTGAAGCCAACATACCATTTGACCTTCCTAATTATGCACAAGCTTCTTGCATTCCATATGCAAATATGATTTAAGTCTTTCTGAACAGCACATTTTGAAGTTTGACGGCTTTAAAAATAAATCTAATTTTCTATTGTAACCAAAGTGAATAACTTCATACTATTTTTTATATTCGCTTGTATTGTGGCCTGGATCAGTACTTATTGCCTGATGTCCTTGAGGAGGTGACAGTGAGCTTCCTCCTTGAACTGCTCCAGTTGATTGAACACACTGTGGTCCTCTTGCTATCCAGTCTGTTTCTCCCAATGAAATAGCATCCTCTTCGCTGAGTTCTCAGACCACAGCTGCTTGAATTACATTCCCTTCTTCCCAGACCACTCCTTGAGCACACAATTAATTCTTTAATCCATTTGACATTCTGTCAGCTGGGTTGTGTTTCAATTAACAATGCAGAGATGATTACCTTTAATGATCTGTGTTTTAACTTGATGCAAACTTAGAATCATAGAGACATACAACACATTATCAGACCCTTTGGTCCAACTTGTCCATGCTGACCAGATATTCTAAATAAATCACGTCCCATTTGCCAGTATTTGGCCCATATCCCTCTAAACCCTTCCTAGTCATAATCATCCAGATGCCATTTAAATGTCATAATTGTACCAGCCTCCACCAGCTCATTCCATACACCCACCATCTTCTGCCCAAACAAAATTGTTTTTTCTGTCCCTTTTTAAATCTTTCCCCTCTAAACTTAAACCTATGCCCTCAATTTTGGACTTGCCACCCTGTGGAAAAGACCTTGTCTGTTTACTCCATCTGTGCCTCTCATGATTTTATAAACCTCCATAAGGCCACCCCTCAGCCTCTGACCCTCCAGGGAAAATAGCCCCAGCCTATTCAGCCTCTCCGTGGAGCTCCAACTCTCCAACCCTGGCAATATCCTTGTAAATCTTTTCTGAACCCTTTCAAGTTTCGGAACATCCTCTGTATAGCAGGGAGACCAGAATGCATGCAGTGGTTGCTTAACCAATGTCCTGTACAGCTGCAACATGACCTCCCAACACCTATACTCGATGCACTAACCAATAAAAGTAAGTATACCAAACTCCTCCTTCACTATTCTATCTACCTGCGATGCTACTTTCAAAGAACTATGAGCCTTCACTCTAAGGTCTCTTTGTTCAGCAACACTCCCCAGGACCTTACCTTGAAGAGTATAAGGCCTGCCCTGATCCAAGATGCAGCACCTCGCATTTATCTAAATGAAACTTCACCTGCCACTTCTCGTCCCATTCGCCCATCTGATTAAGATCCCTTTGTACTCTGAGTAACCTTCTTCGCTGTCCACTACACTTCCAATTTTAGTGTCATCTGCAAACTTACTAACCACACCTCCTTTGTTCACATCCAAATCATTAATATAAATGACAAAAGACAGTGAAGCCAGCACTGCTCCTTTGTGGCACACAGTTAGTCACAGTCTCTGGTCTGAAAAGCAACCCTCCACCACCACCCTCTGTCTTCTACCTTTCAGCCAGTTCTGTATCCACATTGCTAGTTCTCCCTGTATTTCATGTGATCTAACCTTGCAAACCAGTCTACCATGAGGAAATTTGTCAATCCTCTCCCTGATACCCCACAATATCTCCAACTCAGCAACTCTGAAGTTGCCTAATCTGTAGACACTTAGTGCAGATGTGATTATCGGAAATTGCAATGCATTTTGACCAATTAGTAATGGAATACTACCGACTGTCATGTCTGTCCAATCTTATCTGCTTAATTAATCAATTATTTTTTCACTTACATAGCTAAACTAAGAGAAAATTACACCCAGTTTTGGGGAGAAAGGAAGAGGTTTAGAGACTATGAGAACACTGCTATGAGCAATGAAAGCTGAAATACAAAGCTGAACTAAGAGTGCTAATAGGAATTTAAGGTTGAGTAAGATAGAAACAACTAATTTAATTGTGCTCCAAGGAAATGTTTTTGTTGGTGAGAACAAAACCAGCAGGTAGAGAATGACATATTTTTGTACAAATCTTTGAGATGCCCTAATGTGTTTTATGTCAAATAGGTGACTTTGGAAGTGAAGTTATCATCATAATGTAGGTGATTCATCTCTGTGGTAGCCCCATCTCTACTGCTTTTTGCTGCACTTTAGAAGCCAATGTCTGTTGTTTTCCAGGCACTCTCCAGTAACACACACTGTTGGCCATTATTGATGGTAAATGTTGTCAGGTTGGTGAGGGGCAAGTTCCCTGACAAACTCATTTCTCTTTTCATTCAATAATCAAACTGACTTCTGAGCAGGACCTTCCACTTATGTCACTTTCCCTCTCTCTGTCTCTGTCTCTGTCTCTGTCTCTGTCTCTGTCTCTCTCTCTCTCTCTCTCTCTCTCTCTCTCTCTCTCTCGCTCTTTCTCTTTCCTTGTCTGATATCTTTCTTTTACACCCAACCTGTTGCACACAACCAGTTCAGAAGTCAGTGTTAGCTCTAATGCTGCCTCTGCGATCAGTTAACTCAGCAAAACATTAGTGAGCCTTCTGGTTAGCATTTGTCAACAATGAGATTTGACTGACAGAGTCATTCAAGGATTCAGTTTGATGAACACAGTGATTAAACCAACTGATGGTGTTCGGAAGAACAACCTTTTTCAAAAAAGCCTCCTTATCTTATTAAATAATTTTAATCTTTTCTTTTGTGTGACAACTTTGCCCTTTTCATATCTGAGCAGCTACAAAAGATGAATGAAGTATGCAGCTGGGACGAATTACTTATTACAAGCTGAACATTTCAGACAGCAATGATTAGGCAATGGAAATGGAGCTCAGTGGCAATGTTATCGTTGAACACTGCTCTGTACCAATTGGTCCTGTGCATGACCAGAAATTTTCTTTGCTTATCAAAGATGTGATTTCTTTAGAACTGTGCTTCTCTTCGTTTTCTCCTGAAGCCTCCGAAAGATGTTTTTGTTTGATTAGGCCTGGATGTTTTGCTATGCTGAATTGTAGCACCGATTCGAGTTATTGTTGACTAACAACATTGTGTGGCACCAGCAGCTTTCTGGTAAATTTACAAAGTGATTACTCTTTGTGCATGAGGATAGTGGGGGGATATCAGTAGTTATTTACTCTTCAAGAATACCACAGAGAAACGTGCTTACAGTTCAGCTGATTTCACCATTTCCCTCCCATCACTTTCAGCATTGCAGCATTGAAGCAAGTTGGACCACTTCAGCTAGTTGACATCTGATAGCATTCCAGGGGTGGGGAGCTGGTTGATGTCTCATATTTTAGTAGTGACAGGCTTCTTTTCAGATCCTCTGAACCTCTCCCAATTTTGGTTATTGGCTTCTCTTTTTTGCGCATTCCCCCATTCCACCCACGCACTTGTGGCCGTGCTTGGTAAGACTCTCGGTTGTACCAGCCTTGCCAAGAAAAATGGCTGCCTCACCCTGTAACCTTGTCTTGCCCAGTACCTCCCCCCACCCCCAGACTTTGGCCTTGCTCATCAGTTTACCTCTCTCCTCCCACCCCATCCTGCCGTGGACTTCACTAACCTGGTACACAGAGGAAATACTTCTGTTTTCTTTTGGTAGGAGTCACATTTTGGCTGCAAATTTATGATGCCCAGGTTGGTGCTCTTGAGGACTTTTGGTGTACATTCACATCCTGCTGCATTGTGCAGCCTCAAAACATGAGCATGTGGATCCTTTCCTGCAACCCGATTGGCTTTACTCATTCTCGTGGTTTTCAAAAGGGAAGGAAAAATGCAACAATCCATCACAATTGTCATACCCTTCCTTGACAGTTAGATGCTGATTGATTTGGTAACCCAGTTAGTTTACATTTTCAATCAATAAAATATCAAAACCCTAATGGAATTTCAGATATGTAACTTAAGGTGGATGAAATTGTTTGCTTACACTAGCTTGCAGCTTGTGTCAGGACACCTTGACTGTGTCTTTGTGTAGCTGGGTAGAAAAACAGTTGTGGATTCTGGTGAAATAAACAGCTTACAAACAACTGAGCCCAGCTGTACTTACCTAGGGAATAAGCAGGCTGTCTATTTTAATACTCATTAATGGTCCAACAGTAATATTAAAATGGGAAGTCTGTCATTCGTTCTGTGTTAAGGTTTGATGGCTGAGCGCTGCTGATTCGAGGCAGTGTACTTCCCTGCTAGATACAGCATCAGTGATGCGTCGCACTGTGCCTGTCGCAATACAGGAGTATATGCTTTCTCTATGCTGAGCTATTGCGATAGATCCATTCCTGGTTAAAACAGCAATTCTGCTTCTGCAGCTACTGGGCCTTGTAACCAAGGCTGGGAAACATACAAACCACCTGGATCCTTAAAATGCCTCTGTTTCTTATGGGACCTGAAAAAAAAATCTTCATTGCTTGATATTGTCTTCTGTATGCATTGACAGCTTTTCGTCTTTATTTCCTGTTTTGTTTTCAAATCTTTTCTATTTCTGTTGTTCTTTAAGGATTCCCGGGAACCATTTCATGTTAAATCTTGCTAGTATGTGCTTAGAATCACTGTAGCAGCAAAAGTAAACATTGCCATGAAGATTGCTTTAAGATATCCCGAAGGCTGGTGTATACAGTTCTTGTTCCTGAATACCTTTCTAAATGCTACCCTGGCATCTTTGCTTCAACCTGAGTGCAGTTTTTGTGACAAAAAAATATAATGTTAAGGCATGGGCGAAAGATGGGTCCTCATTGATGTCAGAATGCAAAATAAACTGCATCTGTATCATGACATCCAACAGGGGAACACGTTCCAGAAACAAAATTACTGATTGTTCCTTCTCTTTGCGATTTTGATTGAATGTTTTCAATGATCATAGCTACAAATTTAAAAAAATATGCTTTTACTCTCTTACCAAACTGTCTTATATGCTTACTCTGCTCAGGTATTCTGATCTTCTGACTGATTGTCATGTCATAATGGACAAGGGGTTATTGGGATCGTTGGTGCTGCTGCAATAGTAAACTAATTTCTGGCAAATTTTTGCCAGTAATGGAGTTTGTAGGCGATTTGGAAGTTGAAGTAGATCAAATGTAATAGGAAGGCTTTCACAAATCTCAACAAACTGTTAGTGCATTGGTCGAGAGGAGATTAAGTCTTTGAAAGCAAGCCATGTAATCCCAACCTTAGTCGCAAAAAGAAGTAAGAGCTGTATTACTATTGGACTACAAAGTGGGGTTGTTGTACTTCAAATCTTTTCACAGGTAATTACAGGAAATGTTCATGTTACTATCTCTTGTAATCCTTCATTTTTGCACCAAACATTTATCCACCTAATCCACAAGGAATTTTAATATTCATTATGTTTGCAGCCAATGAAATAGAGGCCACAGAGAATCTCCCCACTTCTTCTCAGTGCTAACTTGGCATTACTGTTTCCTGTATGATCTTGTGCTACATCAAACGCAAGTACTTATTTGTTGAATTTACAGCAAGCATGATTAATTAGACAACTACAAATTCATACTGTGCTTATGCTCCATTTAGACTGGAAGCTCTTGTAGTTATTGTCATACTTGACTAGATGTGAGCCTGTTTTAAGTAAAATACTTGTAATGTTCAAAATAAAAATAGCAAATGCTGGAAATAATGAGCAGGTCTGGCTACCACTGTGAAGGGAGAAACAGAGAGAATGTTACTGGTTAATTACTGTTTGTCGGAAACTGTGCTGCTGAAAGATCACAGCTTTGAATTGTTATCTCTATTTCTCTTCTATAGATGCTCCAAGGTTTGTTAAGTGTTTTCTGATTTTAGTTAGATTTTCTGCATCCACAGTATTTTCCTTTTACCAAGGCAAGAGCACTTGCAGGCACCTTCAGCTAGAAGTGCTGCATGGATGATCTATCTCTGCTTCTTCCCGAGGTCCTCACCATCACAGACACTGTTCTGCTAATTTGATTCACTCCACTTAATATCAAGAACTATTTGCAAGCACTGGACACGCCCAAGTCCATTGGCTCTGGCAAAATACTTGCTGATACACTTGTGCACCAGAAGTAACTGTGTCTCTAACCAAGCTGTTTCAGTGAAGCTACAACTGGCATCTAGCTGACAACGTGGAAAAAAGACCGGAGATGTTCTGTTCTCAAAAATTGGGACAAATCCCATCTAGCCAATACTACCCAGTCAGTCAACTCTTGATTGTCAGAGTGATGGCAGAGGTCAATGACAGTGTTATCAAAGCAGCATTTTCTCAGCAATAACCTGCACACTAATGAAAACCAAAAGAACTGCGGATTCTGTAAATCAGGAACACAAACAGAAGTTGCCTGAGAAGCTCAGCAGGTCTGCCAGCATCTGTGAAGAAAAAGCAGAGTTAATGTTTCAGGTCCGATGATCCTTCCTCAGTTTCTTCACAGGTGCTGCCAGATCTTTACCGGCAGCGCCTGCGCACTGATGTTGGCTTCAGTCAGGGACTCTTGCAGCCCAATGCTATCAATGTGGACTTCACAAGTTTCAAAATCTCCCCTTTCCCCACTGCATCCCAAAACCAGCCTAGTTCGTCCCCGCCTGTCTAACCTGTTCTTCCTCTCACCTATCCCCTCCTCCCACCTCAAGCCGCACCTCCATTTCCTACCCACAAACCTCAACCCGCCCCCTTGACCTGTCCGCCCTCCCAGTACTGACCTATCCCCTCCCGACCTCACCACCTATACTGTCCTCTCCACCTATCTTCTCTATCCATCTTCGGTCCGCCTCCCCCTCTCTCCCTATTTATTTCAGAACCCTCTCCTCATCCCCCTCTGTGATGAAGGGTCTAGGCCCAAAACAGCGGCTTTTGTGCTTCTGAGATGCTGCTTGGCCTGCTGTGTTCATCCAGCTCCACACTTTGTTATCTTGCATTCTCTAGCATCTGCAGTTCCCATCATCTCATGTCCTTGGGCCATATATCTTCAGTTGCTTGGAGAGCCGAAGGGCCTGTTGCTGTGCTGTAATTTTCTTTGTTCTTGACATTTAAAGCCATTAACACTTTGAATTACCCACCACCATTATCAATGACAGTTAGGAATAGACATTAAAATTCAGCCTGGGCCAGTGATGAGCGGTTCTTTGAAAGAATGAGAGATGTTTTTCTGATCCAACCTTGACTGATTTGTAAGCCTGCATCTGAAATGATGATAATATCTTGACTTTTACCTCTACTTTGGCCACCAGCTCAACTATGATATTGCATAGTGACCTTTACTAATTGTCTGGGAATCTTTTTCTTTTCGATATGAAAATGTTTCTGTCTTATGTTTAGAAAGAATTCAAATTTCCTTCTCCTTTCTGTAGGGAAATGGTTCAATATCATATAACACAATGCAATCAATCAAATTCTAATAGAGTCATACTGCAGAGAAAAAAAAAGCCCTTTGGTCTAACTCATCCATGCCAACATAGTTTCCCAAACTAAATTAGTCCCACTTACCACAAAAACAGAAGTTGCCAGAAAAGCTCAGTGGGTCTGGCAGCATCCAGGAAGAAAAATCAGAGTGAATCTTTCGGTTCTGGTAACCCTTCCTCAGAGCTGCTGGGCTTTTCCAGCAACTTCTGTTTTTGTTCCTGATTTACAACATACGCAGTTCTTTTGTTTTTTTTAGTCCCACTTGCCTGCGTTTGGTCCATATCCCTCTAAACACTTCCTGTTTATGTACCTATCCAAATATGTTTTAAATGTTGTAACTATACCTGCATCTACCACTCCCTCTGGCAGTTCATTCCATGTGCAAACTACCCTCTGTCTGAAAAGGTTGCCTCTCACGTCCCTCTTAAATCTTTCTCTTCTTACCTTAAAAATATGCCCTCTAGTTTTGAATTCTCCTACCCTGGGGAAAAGATATGTGCTATTCACCTTATTTATGCCCCTTCATAAACATCTATGAGGTCACTCCTCAACCTCCAAAGCGCTAGTGAAAAAAGTCCCTGCTCCTTCTTATAACTCAAACCTTCCAGTCCTGGCAACATGCTTGTAAATCTTTTCTGCACCTCTCCAATTTAATAATATCCTTCCTATACAGGACAACCAGAACTGTACACAGTACTCCAAAAGTGGCCTCTCTAACATTCTGTACAACCACAATATGATGTCCCCATTCCTATACACAGTGGTCTGAGCAATAAAGGCACTGTGCTGAACATCTTTACTACCCTGTCTACATGTGACACAACTTTCAAAGATCTGTGTTCCTGAACGCCTAGGTCTCTCAGTTCGACAGCATTCCCCAGGGCCCTACCATTAACTCTGTACACCCTGCCCTTGTTCATCTTTCCAAATGCACTACCTCACATTTACCCATCTGCCACTCCTCAACCCATTGACTTAATTGTTCAAGATCTCTTTGTAATCTTAGATAACCTTCTTCAGAGTCAACTAGATCACCAATTTTGGTTTCATCTGTGAACTTACTAACCATGTTTCTTAAATTCTCATTCAAATCATTTAGATAAATAACAAACAACTGTGGAGCCAGCACCAATCCCTGGGGAGCACTGTTGGTCACAGGCCTCCAGCCTGATAAGCAACCCACAACCACCACCCTCTGTCTCCTGCCATCAAGTCACATCTGTATCCAATAGCAACCTCTTCCCAATCCCATGTGATTTAACTTTACTAACCAGTCTACCATGCAGAAACTGTCACAGGCTTTACTAAAGTCCATGTAGAAAATGTCTACTGTTCTGCCCTCATTTATCTTCTCGGTCCTGCCCTCAAAAAGCTCAATCAAGTTTGTGAGACATGATTTCCTGTGCACAAAGCCATGCTCACTATCACTAATCACTCCTTGCCTCTCCAAATTCGTGAAAATCCTGTCTCTCAGAACCTCTTCCAACAACTTACCCACTACTGATGTTAGTCTCACTGGTCTTTAGTTTCCAGCTTTCTGCTTTCAGCCTTTCTTAAATAAATGCACAACATTAACTATCCTCCAATCCTCTGTCTCCTCACTCGTGGCTGTAGATGATGCAGGGTCCTTGCAATTTCATGCCTTGCTGCTCACAATGACCTGGATACACCTGATCAGGTCCTGGAGATTTATCCATCTTTTTGTTTATGAGATCTTCAGCAAGAGCAATATGGAATATTGGTAATTGGGGTGGGTAGAGGGTGGGGTTGGAGGGTGTTGGGAAGGTAATGGCCTAGTGTTATTGTCACTGGACCGGTAATCCAACAAACCCAGGTAATGGTTAGCAGATGGAGAAATTTGAATTTAATAGAAATCTGAAATATCAGCGGAAGTCTCCTAAAGTACTAACTGGAGACATTGTGTTGTTGCTTGATATTCATTTGGAGACAATACAGTGCAAGTCACGTATGACAGATAAACTTCATTCTCTTTCTTCCCATAAAATGAAGTGGCGTTTCCTCAAGAGAAGCAAGACTGTTGTTTCATTACAGCACAGCCAGCTGAGTAGCCTTCAAAAGACTGAAACTTACAGCACAGCTTGAATCCTGTTGACTGAGATGTCCAGCTTTTTATTCCATTTTTGCTTGGCCGAGTTGCATGGTTTTTTTAATGGTTGCTGCATTCTCACTCATTTCTTGTTTCTACAGCAGTTATTTGCATCCTTACATCACTAGATTAAAGTGCACTTAAAAACACCATTAGTGAGTGATGGGATATCATAATGGACTTCGTTCATATGGCTATTTTTGCATGACTAAGCGATGTATTCAATTTCTCAACCAGGTTAAGATAATGACTGTTTGGCAGAAGTTCTGCGGAAATATGCCATAACAGTGGTAACACTGGAGATGGGAGAGTGCAAAAACAGTTTATATCACAAGGCTGCAGTTACAATGACAAAACTGCTATTGTTTCAATGACCTCTTCTTGTAACATATCCTCATTGACAATAAAACCAGAAGGAATATGGCCTGCCTTGAGCAGGATGTGTGTTAGTATGCATGCTTCATTCCTGTCCATTGAATTAACTAAACAATACGTAGGTTCTGAAGAAGGGTCACAGGACTCAGAGCATTAAGTCTGATTTCTGTCCACAGAGTTGCCACTCCTGCTGAGTTTTTCCAGCAGTTTTTGTCTTTGCTTCTGATTTCTTGCATTCACAGTTCTTCCTTTTAAACAATACTGGACTTGTCCTCAAAATGTAATCTGCAAAAACCTATTCAATTCCTATTGATCTTATTGGAAATGTGTATTGGAAACTACAACTCACCAGCATTGGCTATCATCTCATTGGTTGGCTCAGGGTTACCAGATACCTGAGATATTTTGAATGTTTGTACACGACAATGTTTAGCCTGGCACTAATGGTTGCAACTATCCCTCTGGATTTTTAATCTATTAATTCAGGAGAGGTTGTAGAAACTGACTCCTCTCCCAGCTGGAATGCTTTGTGCCTTCATTCTGTAGATGTTTCAAATTAATATCAAATATGGACAACGTCCAGGAAATCAGTTGGTTCCTTGGGAGTTTGAGCATGCACTGAATTTACTCCATGAAGTATTGAGATTTTCTAACTGTTGGTCTGCTTGGTTGGCCATTCCAGAGGGCAGTTAAGAGTCTGTCACATTGCTGTGGGTCTAGAGCCACATGTAAGCTAGACCAGGTAAGGACAGCAGTTTCTTGTCCTTGAGGACATTAGTGAATGAGAGGGGTTTTTAAACAGTGATTTCCTGGTCATCATTAGACTTTAATCCAGGATTTTACTGAGTTAATATTCCACCATGTGCTGTGGTCGAATTGAAACCCAGGTCCCCACATCATTTCCTGGATCTCTGGATTACTGGTCAGTGACAATACCACTAAGCCATCATTCACTACCACCTTTTTAAGGGCATCTAGGGAAGGGCAATAAATGCTGGTCCAGCCAACAACACTCACATCCCATGAAATGCAAAGAAAAGTGTTAATCTTGAAAGACTGCCTTGTTCCAGCAGGGATTTCTACTGCAATTTTAGTGTTGCTTAGAGGCAGAAACGGATGTGAACCAACTAGCCACAAAACGACATGACCCACTATCACTCGTATCCTTACATACAGATAAGGAAGGACACCACTTTGATTGGGACAACACATCCATCCTAGGACAAGCCAAACAGAGACATGCACGAGAATTCCTAGAAGCATGGCATTCCAACCGGAACTCCATCAACAAACACATTGATTTGGAGCCAATCTACCATCCCCTGAGAAAAAGAACAGGAAATGACATCACCAACACAGGAAATGACATCACCAACCCAAGGAAACCTAACCAGATAAATAGAAAGCGGGATATAACACCAGCGCTTTGTCGGAGGCTCACTGATGATGTTACCTAGAATGGTGATGAAATGTCTGAAAACGAACCTTCCAGCTCAGCGAGCAAACTCACATCCAGAACCTCAACCTGAGCTACAAATCTTCTCAAAACTCGGATGTGTACCAAGCTAAAGTCATAGCATAAGTCCACCATTGCTCCAGAACGTAATTTGTCTTTGTGCTGCAATCCCAGTGGTGCTACCAAGCCTGCAGTGATTTGCCAAATGCTAGTCAGGAGGTCCATGAACCCAAGAAATGCATATGGAAGTGGAGTGATATTCCTTCATAGAGAAGATCACAATTAAAGTTAGACTTTCCCTGGTCTGAGCACTGTTGCCAGCAAGTGCCCTTGGTGACTGAATCGGGCAGGAGTCTCCAATTGTTTCTCCACTCAGATTGGAAGTACAAAAGCCAAATGCTGTGACTTGGACTGAAAGCTCTTCTGTTTGTTGGAACAATTCCCTCATTGTTTTAAAGGGTATGGGTTGGGCTGGGGATTTACACTTGTGTCATTGTTCCAGCATAAGTCATTTTGTTTCGGAGCTATGTCAAATTGCAAAGAGGAAGTCCTAGTTGAATTTTGATCTGGAAGGTAGATGGTTGGAGCCGGAGAAGAGTTTCCTCAGTAGTGTTAAAGTGCCCTGCACAGTATTTCCCCAATTTAATAAATGTTAAATAGTGGAAGTGTTAATGTTTTACAGAATGCCTCGTAATTCTGATTACCGTAATGAATAGTATTTTTTAAGAATGCATTATGTGTGGACCTCTTTAGTGCATTAGGAACTGTTTATCCAAGGGGTGGATGGAGGTTTGGAGGTATTGGTTACTAGAAAATCAAAGCAGAGTGATGCAAACCAGTATAGGGAAGGAATTAATGGATTAATGAGGGTAGAAATTGTATTTTCAATATAAAAATTCTTATGGAAGTTGGAACTTAAGACGTTCTGGATATCATTAAAATGTATTATCATGGGTGAGTACTGTGCGTGGTGCTGTAATATAGTTAATCTTTCGTCAAAAACCATTTGTTTTTAGTCCTTCAATTCTTGTTGAAATACGTTACTAATTTTACAGCGCGCGTGAAATGTATTTGATCTTCCCTGCTTCAATGGAAGGTTATAATTTCATCACCTAAGACTGGATTTCAATTTTTTTTAATGAAGTCAAACACCACCTTTTGATTGTGACAAAGTCATTTGAAGGACCGGTATGATCTCCAAACTGTTTGTACTTCGGTAGTTAAAGATTTAAGTTCATTACAATTGCATTAACAATTGCCTTCTGCACCAGCCTTTGTGTAAGAATCCATGTAAGAACTGACCAAACATACCTGCACTGACAGTTACAGGCTGCCACTGCTTTTATTTAAGAGCAGTTTCTGAGTTTTGAATTTGTTATTGAAAGTGAAAGGTGGCAATCTCTTAATAAAGTTCTCCAGGATGGTTATTAAGTGATATCTTGGCAGTTGCCATGGATGAACCAGGAGATCCACTCCCTTCTGAAGTCCAGATGTTCAAGTCTGGGCAACCCTGACCTATACAGGAAATCCAATTATGACCTTTGTAGGGCCATCAGAGATGCTAATAGGCAATATGAAACGAAGCTTGAGACCCAACCTAACCACACAGACACCCGTTGATTGTGTCAAGGCTTACACGATATAATGGGCTGCAATGTGAAGTCAAACAGAATCAGGGTAACATCCCTACCCAATGAGTTCAAGGCATTCTACACTCAGTTTGAACAGAAAGTCAATGAAATGATGCCACCTATCCCAACAGTCTCAGATGCACCTGTATCCCCTGTACCACCTGTACTGCCACAGACATCAGATCAGCCTTCTTGAGAGCGAGCACATGGAAAGCAACAGGCCAGGATGGAGTACCCACTATGTACACAGATCCTGAGTGGACCAACTGGTGGGAGTATTCGCAGACATCTTTAATCTCTCCTTACTACAATCTGAAGTTCCCACCTGCTTTAAGAAGATCACCATCATCCCAATGCCAAAGAAAAATTATGCCATCTGCCTCAATGACTACTGCCAGATGGCTGTTCAAAATGATGAAGTGCTTCAAGAGGTTAGTAATGGCTCCCGTCAGCTCCAGCCTATAAAATTGCCAAGCACTGTTGGGTAAGTTGCAAAGGATCAGCAGATTCATGGCAGCTGCTGTCTCCCTGGCCCTACATTCATCCTTAGAATGTCTGGATAACAAGGATACCTACATCAGCCTCCTACCTATTGATGATAGCTCCACCTTCAACACCATCCAAACAAACTTGTTTGTAAACTCTGAGACCGAGGTCTCTGCTCCCCACTTTGTAAATTGATCCTCAACTTCTTGACCCATAGATCACAATCAGTAAGAATAGGCAACAACACCTCCACCACCATAATCATTAACACCAGTGCCCCGTTAGACCACCGACCATACTCCAATACGTTTACAACGGTGTGGCCAAATTTTGCCCAATTCCATTTACAAGTTTGCTGACGACACCACCTTTGTAGGCCAGATTGCAAACAACGATGAGACAGTATACACAAAAGAGATTGAGTGCTTAGTGACATTGTGTAAAGACAAGAATCTCTTCATCAACATCAACAAAACGAAGGAGCTGGTCACTGTCTCCAGGAAACTGAGTGGAGGGCGCACCCCTGACTTCATTAAAGGTGCCGAAGTGGAGATGGTCAAGGGCATCAAGTTCATGGGAGAGATGATCACCAGAATCTGTCCTGGTCCATCCACGTTGACACGACTGTCAAGAAAGCAAATCATTGTCTGTACTTCTTCAGGAGGCTGAGGAAATGCAGCATGTCCACAAAGGCTGTTAGCAATTTTTAGAGATGCACAATCAAAAGCATTCTATCTGTATGCATCACATCATGGTATGTCAACCTTTCAGGTGGGGTGACTCTGTCTCTCAACCTTCATGGTCTTGACTCTCTCATAAGCATGTGGTAATACTCATTATCACCCCAACCTGTTCGAATATTGCTCACTGGCTTGGTTGTGTTCATCAAAAGCAGATATATTCAAAGGCTGAGCTAAATATAAATGAAATGAGTACCTGGCTGGGTGGACTACATTCTCCAAGCTTTGATGAGTACAGACTTGTTCAACTACTTGACTCTCTCATAACCAAGCCATTTCTTTGTGCCTACCCTAAGTGTAAGGAATGAAGGCTGACTGTGCCCACAAGCCATCCAAGGGAGGCAGCTTCAATGGCTGACCTGACCACAGCAGATCAGCAAAGCTTGGCTGAAAAGGGGACTTCTGAAGACAAGTCGTTCTGGTCTCAAAACATTAAATCTGCTTCTCTCTCCACAGATGCTGCCAGACCTACTGAGTTTCATCAGCATTTTCTGTGTTTATTTCAACTGAAAAAGAGGTCAGAGCGAACAAGGTGCTCCACTGAAAAAGGTACACAGAATGGTGGGCTGAGTGGAAAAGAACAGCAGGAAATGGAACTTAAAGGTTGTGTCTGTCAGGAGCACTGGAAGGATCCTGGAGAATGGAGCAGACGGGGATGAAGTCAGTATGCAGGGTTTGAATTCCAAGGTTGAAGGGCTGTATCACAGTGATATTGAAGACCAGCTGTTTTTAGGCCCACCACTATATTCACCTTAGAAAGAAATAAAATTCCACCCATGGTGCTCAAAAGCTGAGCACCACCGCTCACCACCCACCCCATTCTAAACCTTTGAGATTTGTTTTCTTCTATTTTAAATGAAGAAAAACAATCCAGTTTGGTCACGCCCACCAATTTTGTTGGTGGCGGGGATTTTGGAAGCCTATTAAAAGCACGCCAGGTTGCAAGATTGTGAAGAATATAGAATACATGCCAAGAAGTCTCGAACATTCAGAAAGGTAATTGTGAACGTTTTCTCACCATCATCTGTTGCCGAGAGGGGAGTGGGAAGTCTCAGTCTCCCTTTTGAACCCTGCACTGGTTGCTACCTACAGACTATATGGTGAGCCCATACACCGTGAGAAAAGACAAAAATCTCAGGCATGAGTGCAGTTTGTAAGCTGTCAAATGGCCTTACTCTCAAAAGCCTAGTCCCATGTTGGTATGACAGGTCGGCACAACATCAAGGGCCAAAGGGCCTGTACTGTGCTGTAATGTTCTATGTTCTATGTTCTATATGTTAACATCCAGGAATAAGTCAAATAGCTTGTTAAAGGAAGTGGAGAGAAAAGGACATGGGAGCAGAGAAGCTGCATGGGACTAGGATGACTGATCTTGTGGAGGATAAACACTCAGTTGGTCCAGTCAAATGGCCTGTTTCCAAATTTTAATTCTGATGTAATAGCTGTCTTCAGTCTCCATGTGTACACAGGGCTTAAAAGTGGATTTTGGAGTGCACACATATAATTGCAAGAGGCCAACTCAGCACTCAATAATGAATATCAGCAATGAGGGAGAAAATGTGAAATGCATTATTAACATCTTTGTAAACAATATTAGAAACGAGCTGTCCAGGGATATAATTAACATTAAATATTCATGATGTTATTCTGTTATTCTGTTGTCAGAGGAAGACTCTGAAATCTAGTTCTAATTCCAATAACAAAGAACAGAGGATTAATTTCATTTAAACAAAAACTTCTTAATTTAACCCTGAGTATGTGACATTTTATATATTTTGATTGAAACAGTGAACCTTTGTAACGACTAAACTACCTGGAGTTATTAAAGTGACTCATCCGAAATCCCTGTTGATTACAGTTTTCTCTCACTTTGTTTTCCCAATTTTGTCCCTGCAACTTCTAGTGTAGGCAGTATTTTCATACTGAAGGCAATGTGACTTTCTGGAATGCTGAAATGAGTGAATGCTGTTGTGTATCTACTTTTAAAGTAATTATAGTATACGACATCATTGAACTGAAATTTCTCATTGTTAATAAACTATGGAAATAACAGGCAGGAGGACTCCAACTGGTCTGCCACACTGGTCTTGAGCGGTTATGATGCAACGTTCACACACTTTGACTGCCACTTGCCTCATGAAGCAAATATTTTTATAATTTTTATAATACTTTTATTATTTTCAAGACCCCAAACAAAACTTCTCAGCCCATGTTTTTCAAGCTCAAATGTCCCCATCTCTTCAAGTTTATTTGGCTGACTAAGAGTCTTTTACACTCGCTATCAGTTTAATGGCTTTTCACCTCCAGGAACTAGATCAAAACTGCGCACAGTGTTTTAAATAAAGCCTAATCAAAGGCATCCCTTTTTTTTGAATTTGTTACCTATGATAATTATTAATATATTGTTATCAAATTCATTTTATGGCATTGTGTCAAAAGTTTATGGACTGTCAAGGTATACACTATTAACAAGGCTACCATTCACTAACCTAGTATGTTGTTTAAAAAATAATTCAACTAGATTCATGCAGGATAACCATTTCCAAAGGCCATTTTAGGAGATCTCTAATCCTTTCCTCAGTGACTGGAATATCGCAAGGACTATCTGTAGTGATGTTTTCTAACAGTCTGCTTAGATGTGAAGCCAAGCTAATGCTTCTGTTCTATCCCAGCCCCAACTTTGAGCTCTTTTTACATATGATCACTACGTGAGCCATCTTCCATAGTTTGGAAACAATTACAGTATTCAGAGTTTCGTTAAAAAAATGAAACAGCTCCCATTTCTCCGAGCATCCTATGTAAAATATTTTCAAAACCAACCGTTTAAGAGGTTCTAGGAGTCCCTCATCCTCAGGCAGGGCTCTTACTGGATCCATTTTGACATTTTAGCAACAGCCCTATGATGTACTGTTTGTAACTCCACATGATCTTCAGTGGTACAAAGTAGCCATTTAAAACCTTGGCTATTTCTTAGGAATGTTTTCCTGTAAACCCATAAATGCATAACAGATGAGTCACGTATGTGTAATTTATAAATATTTTCAATAAAGTAAATTTGTTGGCCTTTTCTTCTTAAGTTTTACTGCCATGGTGTATTTTCTTTCCCTGTGGCGCACGATTTTGATATAGTAAGACTTCACTGAGGTCTGAAAACTTTGTGATGAAGGGTTGGACAGTAACCCCAGTCTTTCTTTGTCGATAATTACCTTTCCACACGGTAGCTCCCTGCTCCCATCCACTGCTTCATAAACAAAAGGTGAATTAAATGTTACAAGGGGAATGTCTCTTGCCTGTGCTCTGTGCAGCCATTACTTCCAGTCCCAGTATTCAAATCAATTCCAGTTCAGGCCTGAGGGAGTGATTGGAAAACGTTCTTTTCATTTGATGGAGAAGAGTCACTTTGCATCATCCTTGACCCAGCATGGCATGGGGGAATATGACTGTGGTTTCACATCATGTAACAAGTTTGCATGATCATATACAAAATTATTTGCAAGTGCTCCTTTGGCAGCCCATTGCACCACTGGACTAAATGACTAATTCTCTTCCTTAGATTTTTTTTTAAGAAATGCAAAGGAGCCAACAGGGAGGTTGCAATTGCATTTGTTATGTGTGTGTGATTTTATTGCCTCTTGGTGTTTCTTAGCCATTTGAAAAGTGATGCCCTCAGCACAATCTTTCTTTTCAAAATAAAAATATAATGTGCTAATAGGTTTTGTGTCGGCAGATGGTGGAACTGGTCCAGCAGCAACTGGGAGGCTGAGTCAGGATGTAGAGTGACCAAAGCAGATGTTTCAAGCATCTCATAATGCTGAGATTATGTATGGGTTTAATATGAAAATGAAGAGTTGAACTGGGGCTGGGCATAGCTTATTCTATCTGACTAATGTGCAAATAAGTGCAAATACCTGTCTGACAACACAGCACACCGAAAGAAAATCATTGTTTCCTGCTTCATCCTTTAGTTTGATGAGAAAAACACAATATTTAACTGACCTCCCTTAAAAATGAAATGTATGATACTGATAAATAATAAATACAAAGCAATAATTGAGTGCATTGAGCTGCTTATTGATTCATTCTTGGATTGAAGTCTCAGCCCTTCAGAAGGTCAATTGAATTTTCTGGGAGATTCACAAAATGTGGATTTTGAAATAAAATAAAAGTGTTCACCTTGAAACCGGACAAATATAATTCTTTCCTCCCCAGTCTGAAGACTGCAGGAAGCTCTTTGCCACTCTCCCAACAGTGTCTGTTTCAGCAAAAACATACGTACCATCTCTCACTGGCATCATTCTGTGAGCAGCCAAGTGTGGCCAAAAGCTTATCCCTTCACATTCTGACTGCAGTGTAAATACTTACGAGCAATCCTGACTTCTCCAACTACTACTCCCATCTCCTTTTCTCCAAGGAACTCAAATATGACACTTAGCTCCTGAGTTACTTCAGCCAAGCTGCTTGATTCTCTTTGGACAGACTTGCCAAGGTGAGAGTTTCTAGCATAGTGACCAAACTCCTTTGTCCCTCTGTAAATTTCCTCATTAATACCATTTCAAATCAATCTGAAACTGTCCTTTGAGCTGAAGCATAATTCTGACATATTGGTGAAGGATAGCATAAGAAAGAATAGAAACTGGCTGCTCATCGGATTGAGCGATGGTAATTATAAGTGATAGGGTCATGTTGTTTATAATTCTTATTAATGACTGGAATGAATGCAAGTATTACCTGAAAATGTTTCCAGATATCAGTTTGGGTGTATGACCAATTTACCAGAGTATGTTAATCCAAGTGCTAGGGTAGTGGGCAAGGGGATGGATTTCAACATGGATAAGTGTAAAGATTTGTTATGAAAGTATCAAATATAAATTAAGCAATTCCAGTGTAAAACCTTATGTTTTAAATATTTCTGATGTGGGTGGAGTTGGCTGTACATCAACATCGACGGATGACTGACTTAAAACAGTGCCTGTTACAACATCAAACAGGCTATTCAGCCAAACCAGGCCATGTCATTGTTTACTCTCTGAATGAACAGGTATTTGTACCCTCCTTACCTTGTTATCACGTGATTGATTTCAGGCTGGGGCTGAGTTTGCTTCTTCCCTTAGTGAAGGCCTTTGATGCACAGGACCTTGTTAGGATGGACAAAGATTTCAACTTAAATGAGATCCTGTGGAAAGTAGCTGACCATTAGCGGGACTTCTTGTGCCTGGGCTAAATTCTAATCTGAAGGCCTTCTGCGACATTTCAGCTTGCGTTATAGTGGGAGTAAATCAGAAGCCCCATGGAACTTCAGGATCAAAATGTTTAAGATAACAGATGGTAACAAAGGAATTGAGCGTTTTGGTGGCTAGGTCTTAAACTCCTTGGTTCAGCAGATCTCCTCAGGCTACTTTATGAATAAGGATTTCCATTTAGCACATCTTGAATCATTCATTCAGCGAAGTTCATTTTACTATGCGATTTTTCTACAAAGATTCCAGTGTTTATTCCTTCACTTCTCTATTTCAAAATCCACTCCAAATGTTAATCACTTTTTATGCAAAGAACTTCCTGATTAATAAGACAAAATTATTCTTTTATTCATTTGAATTTGTGACCTCTTGTCCTGCTCATGTAGTTTAATTTAAAGCAATAAAGATCTAACATTTCAATTTCCTTAGCTTTTCTCTGTTATTCCATAGGGTCTCCCTTTCAACCGTTTTTATTCTATAATAAATAGACTTACATTTCTCCAATATTTGATGATAATTATGAACTTTGGCATCAACAGTGTTGCTCTTCACTGCTCAAGGATATGAAGAAATTAAATAAAATGATGGGATTCCTGGTGATTTATAAGGGCAGGTAGTAGATATTGCAGTTGAGCTGCTGACGGTGGATTACTGTGTTCTCTTTCTATCTGAATTACCTAAAGCTGGCAAAATTATTGGAATGAGTTCAGGAATCATCAGTGAGGATGTTTCCTTAAGTTTGAGGACTGAACTATATTGAGGGCATTCGTTTAAGATCTTTGTGAGTATGGATTACTTGATCTGAGTGAAGGTCTCTGTTGGGCATGCAACAAGAGGACACATTAAGATAATATTTGTCCAAAGTAAATTGGAGATTTAAATCATGTTGTCACAACTGAAGAGAAAAAGGCCTTTTGGCCTATTGGCTCATGTTCCATGATCTCTGAGCAGCAATCCGCTTAGTCCTGTTTCATTCCGAGATAGCAAGAACTGCAGATGCTGGAGTCAGAGACAACACAACGTGGAGCTGGAGGAACACAGCAGGTCAGGCGGCAGTAGAGGAACAGGAAAGTTGAAGTTTTGGGACAAGATTCTTCTTCAGAAATGGGGGAGCGGGAAGAGAGCTGGGAAATAAATCGAGAGAGGAGCGGTGGGGCTGGGGAAGGTAGGCGAGATGGTGATAGGTGAGTGCAGGTAGGCAGTGGTGGGGATTGGTCGGTGAGGTGGGAGGAGGCGGATAGGTGGGAGAGAAGATGGACAGGTTGTATCAGGTCAAGGAGGTGCAGATGAGAGGGAGGCTTTGACATGGGATGAGGCCGGAGGTGGGGAGATTTTAAAACTGGTAAAATCCATTGTTGTGTTTCCATAGCCCTTTAGGCTTGTTTCCTTCAAGGACCCATCGAATTATTTTGAACTTATTAATCATCTTCACTACCACCATCCTGTAAGCAGCAGGTTACAGGTTTCATTTGGGTTTAATAAAAAAGTTCTTCCTCACATTTAACCTCATCCCTGCAACACATGTCTAAAAATGTTAATTTATGTCCTGTAGTGCTTGTGTGATCAGCTAATGAGTAAGCATATTTAAATAAAAGGGAGATTAATTGATTGCAAGGATGGTGAGCAGAAATCAATGGCAGGTGTAAGATTTCAGGTTTGGCAACCACAGTTCCCTAAATATAGGCAAGGGATTTTGAGGTGGTCTGGTAAGTTTATTAAGAAGCATTAGCTGGATCGGTGGGTAACGTATACAAATTATGAATTGTTCACTGATTCTAGAGTACAAACAGATGGTTCACACAGATTCAGATTCTGCTCTTTAGCCAAACTGTGAGGGAGCTGGTTTTGTTGCATCTTCGATTGGAAGCAGGTGATTGCCTGCTGAAGATTGTTGCATGCCCAGCACAACTTGCTGTCTCTGAGCACTCATTCATGTACTTTTGTTTCTACTGGCTGCTAGCTTAAACTATGGCAATCACTTGTTTTGAGTCTTTTTAAGCACTGCAAATAGAATATATTCCCATATCCATTCATCAGCTGTAGTTCAGTTGGTTTAAATCAGAAGGTACCAAAGTCACTTTGGTCTGAGGACACATTTTAGTTTCCCTCATGTTAACCCTCGCCTAGCCAATTGTATAGATAAAAAGGTACATAGGACACCATCCTATTGACTATTAAAGTGACTCATCCGAAATCCCTGTTGATTATAGTTTTCTCTCACTTTGTTTTCCCAATTTTGTCCCTGCAACTTCTAGTGTAGGCAGTATTTTCATACTGAAGGCAATGTGACTTTCTGGAATGCTGAAATGAGTGAATGCTGTTGCGTATCTACTTTTGAAGTAATTATAGTATACGACATCACTGAACTGAAATTTCTCATTGTTAATAAACTATGGAAATAACAGGCAGGAGGACTCCAACTGGTCTGCCACACTGGTCTTGAGCGGTTATGATGCAACGTTCACACACTTTGACTGCCACTTGCCTCATGAAGCAAATATTTTTATAATTTTTATAATACTTTTATTATTTTCAAGACCCCAAACAAAACTTCTCAGCCCATGTTTTTCAAGCTCAAATGTCCCCATCTCTTCAAGTTTATTTGGCTGACTAAGAGTCTTTTTCACTCGCTATCAGTTTAATGGCTTTTCACCTCCAGGAACTAGATCAAAACTGCGCACAGTGTTTTAAATAAAGCCTAATCAAAGGCATCCCTTTTTTTTGAATTTGCTACCTATGATAATTATTAGTATTCCATTTGCTTTTACAAAAACCTGACAGGGTGGGTTGTGATTGTACAAGCATGAGACAATCTTCCACAATGCAACTGTCCTCTCCCAATCTAAACTTTTCACTCATCCTACAGGATTGTATATTGTTATCAAATTCATTTTATGGCATTGTGTCAAACGTTTATGGACTGTCAAGGTATACACTATTAACAAGGCTACCAACCACTAACCTAGTATGTTGTTTAAAAAATAATTCAACTAGATTCATGCAGGATAACCATTTCCAAAGGCCATTTTAGGAGATCTCTAATCATTTTCAGTTTCTCAGTGACTGGAATATCGCAAGGACTATCTGTAGTGATGTTTTCTAACAGTCTGCTTAGATGTGAAGCCAAGCTAATTCCTCTGTTCTGTCCCAGTCCCGACTTTGAGCTCTCTTTAAATATTATCACCATGTGGGCCATCCTCCACTTGTATAGATAAAAAGGTACATAGGACACCATCCTATTGACTTGGGAATGTCATAATGGATGTGTGAATCATGAGATATTGAAATTTCGAGGGATTATTTGTATTTCCAGATTTCTTCCGATTCCATAAGATTCTTGAATTGTTCTAAGAAGTGTTGTTTATTAGAAATCCCAGAATTTGATCAATTCCTGTTGGTGTTATTAGGACCAGGAAGGAACTGACAAAAGATTTGAAAGGTAGGTCAGAAGGAGCAGTGAAACAAATACAGTGCATGCTAGAGAAACTCACCAGATCTGGTGGCATCAGTGAAAAGAATAACAGTTATTTCAAGAGCATTATGACTCCTTCAAAAGGAGCAGTATTCTTCTTGAAAATGTTCTGAGATTTTGTCTCATGGCAGTGAAACGTATCGGGAGGTTCAAAGCAATTAATTTTGACATAAAACTCATATGCTCTTGCTGTTGATTGTAAGCCCTTTTGAATGTTTGTTCAGGGTTAGCCAGAACACAGTTAACCACAGTGTTCAGCTTTATTCAGAACTGAGCTTCAAACTCCAATACCTAGTTGCTTACCAAGATGCGTACTCCATCCTATGTAGCATTGCCCCCAAATACCTCTTAAATGCACTTTGTATGCTGTGTAATGATCTGTAATTCCAGCTCTGCTTTAGAAGTAAGTAGGTGTTGCACATTTTAGGTCACAGTCAATTATTTTGAATGATGGCTGTTGTTAGCTACTGTAGGAAAATACAGCAATAAACCTGCAGTAACAAGCTCTTGCAAACATGAGATAAGGATCCGATTAACTTGATGCTGTGGTGAGGGAGGCACGTCACTTAGAAAAACGTATCTGTTCGAATGATTAACATTCTATGTCCGTCTGGAAAGGCCAGGACTGCCCATGGTTTATTGTCAAAGTGGAAGATTGCAATTGACAGCTTGAGTTAATACTGATGAAGATTGAGACAAAATGCTAATTGTTAATAAAGTTGCAAAGTGATGGTGGAAATGGCAATTTAAATTCCTTTTGGATAAACATGAAGTAGAACATTTTAATAAGAAGACTAACCTAGGAAAATAAGTCAAGGAGGAGCGAAGGCATGCAGAAGTACAGATTCCCAAATCATGTCAAGGGGCAAGAAAGGTTCACAAGGCCATAAAATGCAAACAAAATACAAGGGCTCATGTCTAGATGAATAGAATTGAAAAGTGAAGAAGTTATGCTTTAGCGGAGAAGAATGCTTGCTGTACTTGGAAAACTGAGCACTATTTGGTTCTCTATGAGGCACCATCTGGAAAGACGGAGCCAGTCTGCAGTTACAAAAGTTGCCCCGAAGCAACTGAATTGAATGCTGGGGGTGCATTAACTGCTCTAAAAGGACAAGTTCTTCCCATTTCTCAGGAGAGCATCCCACCCTGGAGAGCTTCTAGTCAGTTGGATTCTGTGCCAGCTCTGCAGTTCATGAACAGTTTTTGAGGATTAGAATTTGGAAACTGTTATAATGTGGAATGGTTCAGGCAGATCACATTGTTGCACTTGTGGAAGCTAGAAAAGTACATGAGAGATGAAGAAAAATGCTGAGAGATTAAAGTGAGGGCGGGAAGAGATTCAATGGAACACTGACATTTAAACAAACCACTAGGATCAGTTAATAAAATGTGAGGCTGGATGAACACAGCAGGCCAAGCAGCATCTCAGGAGCACAAAAGCTGACGTTTCGGGCCTAGACCCTTCATCAGAGAGGGGGATGGGGAGAGGGAGCTGGAATAAATAGGGAGAGAGGGGGAGGCGGACCGAAGATGGAGAGTAAAGAAGATAGGTGGAGAGAGTATAGGTGGGGAGGTAGGGAGGGGATAGGTCAGTCCAGGGAAGACGACCAGGTCAAGGAGGTGGGATGAGGTTAGTAGGTAGCTGGGGGTGCGGCTTGGTGTGGGAGGAAGGGATGGGTGAGAGGAAGAACCGGTTAGGGAGGCAGAGACAGGTTGGACTGGTTTTGGGATGCAGTGGGTGGGGGGGAAGAGCTGGGCTGGTTGTGTGGTGCAGTGGGGGGAGGGGACGAACTAGGCTGGTTTAGGGGTGCAGTAGGGGAAGGGGAGATTTTGAAACTGGTGAAGTCCACATTGATACCATATGGCTGCAGGGTTCCCAGGCGGAATATGAGTTGCTGTTCCTGCAACCTTCGGGTGGCATCATTGTGGCAGTGCAGGAGGCCCATGATGGACATGTCATCTAGAGAATGGGAGGGGGAGTGGAAATGGTTTGCGACTGGGAGGTGCAGTTGTTTGTTGCGAACTGAGCGGAGGTGTTCTGCAAAGCGGTCCCCAAGCCTCCGCTTGGTTTCCCCAATGTAGAGGAAGCCGCACCGGGTACAATGGATGCAGTATACCACATTGGCAGATGTGCAGGTGAACCTCTGCTTAATGTGGAATGTCATCTTGGGGCCTGGGATAGGGGTGAGGGAGGAGGTGTGGGGGCAAGTGTAGCATTTCCTGCGGTTGCAGGGGAAGGTGCCGGATGTGGTGGGGTTGGAGGGCAGTGTGGAGCGAACAAGGGAGTCACGGAGAGAGTGGTCTCTCCAGAAAGCAGACAGGGGTGGGGATGGAAAAATGTCTTGGGTGGTGGGGTCGGATTGTAAATGGCGGAAGTGTCGGAGGATGATGCGTTGTATCCGGAGGTTGGTAGGGTGGTGTGTGAGAACGAGGGGGATCCTCTTAGGGCGGTTGTGGCGGGGGCAGGGTGTGAGGGATGTGTTGCGGGAAATACGGGAGACGCGGCCAAGGGCGTTCTCGATCACTGTGGGGGGAAAGTTGCGGTCCTTAAAGAACTTGGACATCTGGGATGTGCGGGAGTGGAATGTCTTATCGTGGGAGCAGATGCGGCGGAGGCGGAGGAATTGGGAATAGGGGTTGGAATTTTTGCAGGAGGGTGGGTGGGAGGAGGTGTATTCTAGGTAGCTGTGGGAGTCGGTGGGCTTGAAATGGACATCAGTTACAAGCTGGTTGCCTGAGATGGAGACTGAGAGGTCCAGGAAGGTGAGGGATGTGCTGGAGATGGCCCAGGTGACCTGAAGGTTGGGGTGGAAGGTGTTGGTGAAGTGGATGAACTGTTCAAGCTCCTCTGGGGAGCAAGAGACGGCGCCGATACAGTCATCAATGTACCGGAGGAAGAGGTGGGGTTTGGGGCCTGTGTAGGTGCGGAAGAGGGACTGTTCCACGTAACCTACAAAGAGGCAGGCATAGCTGGGGCCCATGCGGGGAGCTCGAACAGTTCATCCACTTCACCAACACCTTCCACCCCAACCTTCAGTTCACCTGGGCCATCTCCAGCACATCCCTCACCTTCCTGGACCTCTCAGTCTCCATCTCAGGCAACCAGCTTGTAACTGATGTCCATTTCAAGCCCACCGACTCCTACAGCTACCTAGAATACACCTCCTCCCACCCACCCTCCTGCAAAAATTCCAACCCCTATTCCCAATTCCTCCGCCTCCGCCGCATCTGCTCCCACGATAAGACATTCCACTCCCGCACATCCCAGATGTCCAAGTTCTTTAAGGACCGCAACTTTCCCCCCACAGTGATCGAGAACGCCCTTGACCGCGTCTCCCGTAACACATCCCTCACACCCCGCCCCCGCCACAACCGCCCTAAGAGGATCCCCCTCGTTCTCACACACCACCCTACCAACCTCCGGATACAACGCATCATCCTCCGACACTTCCGCCATTTACAATCCGACCCCACCACCCAAGACATTTTTCCATCCCCTCCCCTGTCTGCTTTCCGGAGAGACCACTCTCTCCGTGACTCCCTTGTTCGCTCCACGCTGCCCTCCAACCCCACCACACCCGGCACCTTCCCCTGCAACCGCAGGAAATGCTACACCTGTCCCCACACCTCCTCCCTCACCCCCATCCCAGGCCCCAAGATTACATTCCACATTAAGCAGAGGTTCACCTGCACATCTGCCAATGTGGTATACTGCATCCATTGTACCCGGTGCGGCTTCCTCTACATTGCGGAAACCAAGCGGAGGCTTGGAGACCGCTTTGCAGAACACCTCCGCTCAGTTCGCAACAAACAACTGCACCTCCCAGTCGCAAACCATTTCCACTCCCCCTCCCATTCTCTAGATGACATGTCCATCATGGGCCTCCTGCACTGCCACAATGATGCCACCCGAAGGTTGCAGGAACAGCAACTCATATTCCGCCTGGGAACCCTGCAGCCATATGGTATCAATGTGGACTTCACCAGTTTCAAAATCTCCCCTTCCCCTACTGCATCCCTAAACCAGCCTAGTTCGTCCCCTCCCCCCACTGCACCACACAACCAGCCCAGCTCTTCCCCCCCACCCACTGCATCCCAAAACCAGTCCAACCTGTCTCTGCCTCCCTAACCGGTTCTTCCTCTCACCCATCCCTTCCTCCCACATCAAGCCGCACCCCCAGCTACCTACTAACTTCATCCCACCTCCTTGACCTGTCCGTCTTCCCTGGACTGACCTATCCCCTCCCTACCTCCCCACCTATACTCTCTCCACCTATCTTCTTTACTCTCCATCTTCGGTCCGCCTCCCCCTCTCTCCCTATTTATTTCAGCTCCCTCTCCCCATCCCCCTCTCTGATGAAGGGTCTAGGCCCGAAACGTCAGCTTTTGTGCTCCTGAGATGCTGCTTGGCCTGCTGTGTTCATCCAGCCTCACATTTTATTATCTTGGAATTCTCCAGCATCTGCTGTTCCCGTTATCTCTGACACTAGGATCAGTTGTCCAGTTTACTGTTCTTTAAATGGTATGCAATGATTTTTTACATCCAGCTGAAGCAGTGTCTAACTTGAGAGCTGCAAATATGCTGTGGTCCACTCAAAAATTAGGTATGAAGTCATGTTTGTCAGCTGTTCATTGCCCCATGCACTTCTGCATAAGAGTTTTGTAGAAATGTGGTGAAGACATTTTTCTTCTCTAATCAAGGGAGACCACTAGTCCCTATTTATGCTCCATTGTAATCTTAATAGACTGAAAGAAACTCTACTTGTCTTTCTGAAAGAGTTTTGAAAACTTAATTTGTTTCGTTTTTATTCATGCAATGTCCTCCTCACAGTTTGCTCTTCTTTCAGGGTTTTTGTTATCCGCAAAATTTGAAATTGTCCTCTGCAAACCAATATCAAGATCATTTGTGTGTAAATTAACATAATCAAGGGTCCCAATGCCGACCCATGGGGAGCTCATTACACACCTTCCGTCAGTATGAAGTATACCCATTAACCATCACGCTCTTTCTCAGTTTTAGCCAATTTTATGTTTATATTGCTACAGTTTCTTTTTTTCCCCAATTTCTAATTTTTGTCACATTTCAGTTGTGTGGTGCTGTATCTAATGTTATTTGTAAGTCATGTATATTACATCAACAACATTGTCACCATCAAACCTTTGTTACCTCTTCAAAAACTCCAGCAAATTAGAAACCTCTTTCCACTAATGTGGCTGGCTCCTCTAAATCAATCAGTTTTTTTCAGTGTAACTATTAATTCTATCCAAAATAACTATTTCCAGAAGTCTCCCCACCACCAAAGTTAAACTGACTGATTTGGAATTGCTGGACTGATTTTTGTAACCTGTTTTTGAACATTTGTTAGAACAATGAGAGGACATCTTATTGAAAGGTATAAGATTCTTAGGCGACTTGGTAGAGCTGATGCAAATAGGCTGTTTCCCCTTTTGGTAGAGTCTGCGACCAGGCGGCATGACGGTATGATCACATCATAAGGACTCACTCAATTAAGACTTAGATGAAGAGGAATTTCTTCTCTGAGGGTAGTCAGTCTCTGGAATTCTTTACTGTCGAGCACTGTCGAAGCTGGGTCAAGTATATTCAAGGTTGAACTAGATTAGTCTTCTAATGAGTAAGGGAGTCAAGGTTATAGGGATAATGCAGGGACTGGAGTTGAGGAGTATCAGATCAGCCATGATTGATTGAGTGGTGACGCAGACTCAGTAGGCTGAATGGCTTGTTTCTCCTCCTATATCCTATGGTTTCATGGCATATCTCTGCAATTCTCCATTCCTCAAGCACAACCCAGAAATTCAGAGAAGATTGAAAGATTATGACCAATGGCTGTGCAATTTTGTCTCACTTCCTTTGTTATCCCTGAATGCATCTCATTTGGTCCCAGTGCCTTTTGAAACTTAGGTGACAAAACCAATCCAATGCCTCCGACTTTAAACCTCTCTATAGACTGAGTTTCATGCTCTATTCCCATGGTTTGGGCAGCATCCATCATAAAATGAAAACTGCAGAGGCTGTAAGCACAAAACAGAAACAGAAATTGCTGGAGAAACTCAGGAGATCAGGCAGCATCTTATTGGAATGAAAGCAGCATTAGTGTTATGGGTCCAGTGACCATTCTTCAGAACTGATAGTACCTCAGGAAAGGTAATATTTCTGTTGAAGACAGGGCTGGGAGAAAAGAAGTGAGTGGATTGGTGGAAATGAAGCCCAGAGAGAGAACGACAGTTAAGTAGACAAAGGGATGGATGATAGCAAGCCAAAGAGAAAGAAAAGCTGATATTAGGGATCATGAGGCCGGGGCAATGGGTTGGCTGCTGAAGGAAGCCCAAGTGATGACAGGGCCAGGGATGTGGGAATGAGCAGAGGACATAGAGGTAGGTGTTTGTGTGCTAAAATTTTTGAACTCAATATTGAGTCCTGAAACTCAGGGTCCCCAAAAGGCAAATGTGTAGCTGTTCTTTTAGCTCGTGATGAGCCTTAATGGAACACTGCACCAAACACAAGACAGATGTTGGCCAGGTAACATAGCAACTAAGAATCGTTGTCCATTACTGTGCTCCTGCTCCATTACCAGCCCCACTGTGAATGTACCCATTACATGGCTGCACTTCCACCCCGTTTGTCTCTCTCTCTTGCAGGCACCAGTGGCTATAGCATGGGTCTCCATAATCAAGAGAGTAGCCCTGCAGGACTACCTCTCTCCATCTCTGAGAAAGAAGTGCCATATCCCTCAGAGGATGCCCCAGCAAGGATGCCTCCTTAACCCTACGCCAGCTCAGACAATGATGCCTTGTTGGGTGCTTTATTATTTTAGAGTCGACAGCGTCCTCATCTCTGCAGTTGGCAGAGGGAGAATCTGCCCAGACTGCTGGCACTCAGAGTACACTGGAGCCTGGGCACCTACTCAGCTCTGGGCAGGAGAGGACCCTGTGGTGTTGGCCATCAGGAACTTGGTCAATGGACACTGGAAGGAACAGGAGCAGCAGGCTTAGTCTGGGGCATTAGGACACACAGTTGCAGAACTTTTCTTTGCGCACTGCTGCCTCTGATATGTCAGAGTCTGGCTCCCTCCAAGGGCAGTTTGGCAGCTGCTGTAGAGACACAGGGTTAGTATTCTCAGAATATGCTTTCTATGCACGTAGAAGTGCATCCATCACACAAGCCATTGGCACCAAGATGGATGAAGGTCCTTGATCTCACTCCAGGTGCCCCTTCCTCACAGGGAGATAGGTTGGCACCCAGCGGGAGTGGGAACGACATACAGACCTTCCCAGAGGTGACCTAGCATTCCACCTCCACCCTGCCTCTCTGTGGCAGTTCAACCTGAGCCTCTGGGCAGGACACAATCAGCATACCTTGGGCTTTGAGATATAAATGTTGGCCCCCTCACCCCACTCCAAGGCTAACAGACTTCATGATAGTGCTGGCTTTCTTCACCTTAACTGCAGGCCCCAGGAGTGCACTGAGATGTAGTGGAAGGGAAAGGATGAAGTTGACCTCGTGAGGGCACACCACTGGCAATAGTGACATGCCATTGTAAAATGTTCTCACCTTTGTAAATATGTGGTCACTTGTCACCATCAATAAGTGAACATCTGTCCAGCTGCAACTACAATATTGAAGGTACAGAGGCCAGGCATCCTAGTGCTATACACGGTTTTACAGTCCCAGGTTGGAAGTGAACAGCTCCTACACCATGGAGGCTGTGAGAATTTGGAAGGTACTTGCTAATTTGGCAACTAGGGTGAATTGTTCCAGGCTGCAGTATGTTGCCTGGGCATCCCAATCATTAGTGGGATTGATTCTGGACGCTCTATGATATGCTTATGGCCAGGATGTGAACTGTACACAGAATGCAGTGCTCACTTTCACCTGGACTGTATGTATGTCTTTGTAATGCTGTTAGCCTTTGAGGGCCTGAAACTGCTCGCAATCGAAGACCCTACCTCATAGAATGAAACACTTACCCTGCCTACACCAGCTGTGGTTGCAGATGTATTCAGCTCCACTGCACACTTCTTATTTACAGAACGATGGAAGTAAACAGTACTCACTGCTCACATAGTGAGTCTCAAGTCCACCTTATTAATCTTGCAAACTGCCAAATCTCCTCCTTGGTAGCTGTTCTCATCATCTCCTTTGGCTTTAAATATCCCCCGATCCCACCCAACCTGTCTACCTACATCATCACCTCTTCACTTTGTTAAAAACAGCCCTAGCCCCAGGCACATACAGTGAACATATGATATATAGCTGTGTACTACCACCCCATTCTCCTCATTCTCCCTGCTCCCCCATGGAGGCCAGGGTGCAGCAGATTTTTGATGCCCCCTCCCACATTAGCCCTTTCCCTTCAGTGCTCTCTTGTCTTACTCCCTTCTGTTATTGAGTTGGTCCCATTCACAGCTGTCTGCATCCCAGCATTTTGCCTCCAATCCCCACAGTTAAGCTCCCCCTCCCCAGTATATTTAGTGTGCACACCAAAGCTGGAAGACTGGAGGAGCAAGTGGTGAACTGGAGTCACCAGGTACCTGCTCCGACTTTCAATTTTCATCTAGCCTCTAACCCGTGGGTGCAAGAATGGGGAAACTGCATACTAATGAGATGGGATTAGTTAATAACGAGATGTTAATTCATGGCTTACACTAACGAGAATCTCTTCTCACCATTCACCATTTGGTTGGAAAAGTGGACTTTTTGCTCTGGATGTTTCATTGCCAGACACCACATACCATTTTCCCAACATGTGCGTCATGTGCCATGTTGTTCAAGGCCTGCAAAGGTTTCCCCAATGTGTCTGACTTTGCCTTCTGACAGGAAATAAAATTGTATTGTCCTGTAGGCTAAACTAATATCTGCAATATATGTTACGATTTTATTCGGAGATGAACAGAGGTAAAATAATCACTGTTGCAAATATCTAAATTAATTGCCTTCTACTAATAATGGTGTGTCTCAGTAGACATTAAATTACAATATAACAGAATTATTTCAAATAGAATTGTAAACAGTGAAATCTGACAGATTTGAAACAACAATATAGACAATGGAATCTTGAAACCAGTGCTGACCATTTTCGAAAGAAAAATTAATTCTAAGTAACCCTTTCCAAATCTTTTGTTGCAGATTTTATTTTCGGAGGCCCAGGATTTTGTTTACAAGAATGTCACTGATAAAATATCGCCATGCAGAAGGCACTGATGTTAACTTAACCCTCCAGCCAGGAGATTGGAAAGGTTTGGGGGCTTGTTGCAGTGTCTGGTGTCAGACACTCATTTTACACAATGGGCAGTTTTACATTCCACTGTTTTTGATGGCATGTAAAATTGGACAGAGTGCGGAACAGTCATTCAGTGCACCTCAAACATATGCTGTATATTAGCTTAAAGTTGAGACGGCTGTGTTTGTGCTCGCAAATTCTTAAAAAGTGACTTGTACTTGGAAAAGGTGAGATTGTAGACTTTGTACCTGAGTTCTTGTTATTTTTACTCGTGTTGCTGATGTTTTCTATTTCATACATAAAACACTGAAGTTGGATTCAACTAATCTGTAGCAGATAGAAATTAACAAGGAAATGGTCCACTACCAAATTCACCAGTCACTTAGGACATTTGTTCAGATTGCCTGAACCACAAAGCAACCCCAGATTCAAATTTTGATCCTGAGTAAGTTAGCTTCTGTTAGCTTTAGCTTCTTAACGTTAACCTGAGGGAAATAGACCAGTAACATCAAATGATACCTGGTGAAAATTTGAGTGAATGCACTAGAAGTCTGGTTCTGGTACTTCTGTGATTACCTAACCTCAAAAGCACTCACTGTCGAGGCTCACACAGGAAGAATTGCAAGTCGAATGATGCTCAGGGGGCAACCTGTTTCAATTCAGGACACTCCAGCAATAAGTTCACATCTTCAGAAAAAGGGAGGAGCAAGAATCAATACAATTGAACTTGATTATTTGCAAATACAAAATTTAGATAAATGGCAGGAACAACACTTAAGTTAAACAAGAACAGAAATAATAGTGAGAACAGAAATCTGATAACATGAGGACTAAGAGATAGTGTGTGTGAATTTGATCATGAATAAAATGTTAGGTGCGTAACCTGCAAGTTATAGACTCAATGCGTTACATCTATTGCTGAGTGGGTGTTATTAAAGAAGGTGTTGCAGAATATCTTTTGAAATATTGGAATTTTAATCTAATGTGAGTCGCAGCCATAGCTAGTCAAACATACTGAAATTTAGTTCATTGATGAATGAGATGATGGTGGTGAAACTAGTTGAGACATGGTCTGGAAGTTGCAATATGCACAAGGTTGCATAGGACTTGTATAACATATGGTATCTCCTTGATAACAGGAAGTAGCAGATGGTTAGTTGAATACCTATCATGTTAGCCTAGGTTTGGTCCTGTGACAACCATTGCTGTTTACATTTCAGAATGACCTCCAAATTAATATTGCAAGAGGAATATAAATATCAGATTGATGCGCATTTGTGTGAGAAAGCAGGATATTCGAAATAAAAGTAATTGTAATCAGTTTGAAAGATCTGCATATGTAAACACCTTGCCAAATCAGTTCAAGAGGTATAGAATACTCAGGATGTAATATAACCCTATATTTGATCTTAAAAACTGTAACGTGATCATATCATACAAACATCTAATACCTTATCATAAATAAGTCATAACATATATTGCAGATATTAGTTTAGCTTAGAGGACAAGGTCGTTATTACAGATTTGGATTTGGTGTAGTGCCAGCCTTTCCCTTATGCACTTTGCTTTCCTGTTTCACAGAGAAGTAAATTCCCACTGCCCAGTAACTGAGATCATAGTAGCAGTGCTCAGAATCAGGGCAGTTAAACTCCATTGTTGTTCACATATTATTTTCAAGACAAAATGTACTGAGCAGATTTCAGCCCACGTTAGTGGGAACTTTGTCCTCTATAAAAACACAGAGGTCTTAACCAAAACAAGAATATTTCTCCTGCTTCACCCCTTGCTGCACACTTTTGGGTGCCCCTTTTTAAAAATATATCCCTCTCTGATCCTAAGATCAACACTGAAGTGCAAGGAAATGCAGCGGTATAGTGTTAATGTCACTAGACTAGCAATACAGAGGCCAAGCTAATGTTCTGGGTATAAAATTGTTTCAGAGATGGTAGGAACTGCAGATGCTGGAGAATCTGAGATAACAAGGTGTAGAGCTGGATGAACACAGCAGGCCAAGAACCATCATAGGGGTAGGAAAACTGACGTTTTGGGCCCAGACCCTTTTTTCGAAATGGGTGATTTAGGCCCGAAACGTCAGCTTTCCTGCTCCTATGATGCTGTTTGGCCTGCTGCATTCATCCAGCTCTACACCTTGTACTTCTAATGTTCTGGGGACATGGGTTTAAATCCCACCTTGAAAAATGGTACAATTTGATTAACAGTCTGAATTAAAAGCTAATCTAATGGTCATTTTTCCATTGATGTAAAGACCCATTTTGCTCACTAATATCTTTTAGGGAATGAAATTTGTCACCCTTATCTAGGATGGCTACATGTCACTGCAGACCCATAACAATCTGACACTGAACTGGCCTAGCAAGCAACTCATTTCAAAGGCTATAAGAGATGGGCAATTGCTGACTCAGTTCACAAAATACTCATGATCATTTGACTATCTACCAAATCAGATTTCACCATTGGGCTGTCTGATAAACTAACTCTTAGATTTGCTCAGAGTGCAATTTAGAATTCTCATGGCCAATCTTCACTGTAAGACAGTCGCCAAAGCATCCTGAAACAGCACAGGTAGTCTTGAAAGTGTCAGAACCATTTCTTTACTACAGATCTCATGTTAGCCAATTGTTGGGTAGTTTGGATAGATTTTAGAGTAACTTCAAACACAGCAGAAAAGTGTATTGGTTGAGATTGTCAATCCAATTACCAAACAATAGGAAATCTGCTCGAAAATCATGCAAATTAGTGACATGAAAATTTAATGAAACCTCAATTTTGAAAATACAAGAAGGGGTAATTATTTCATAAACACAAGTTATGAGTTCTGAGGAAGGGTCACTGGACCTGAAACATTAACTCTGTTTTCTCCTCCACGATGCTGCCAGACCTGCTGACCTTTTACAGCAACTTTGTTTTTGTTCCTGATTTACAGCATCCACAGTTCTTTTGGTTTTTATGTAATTATTTCACACCCTGGGCTTAGAGCAGACACCTGTATTTAAATTGTATCTTTCACAGCCTCTCTGTCCTAAAATATCTCACAATTGATGATATATTTTTTGAAATGTACTCACTTTTTAGGATATGAACATCCAGATATAACCAAATACCAATGAAGTAATGAAAAGAAACTGGCTTGGGAGTAGACCATTCAACTCCTCAGGCCTGCTGTCTCATTCAACAAGATCACAGCTGATCTGATTGTGGCCTGAGTTTCGCTCTGCTACCTGCCCCCACAGCACTTCATTTCCTATTTGCTCAGAAATCTTTCTAATTAAACTTTAAATATATTTAATGATCCAGTCTTCATTAGCTCATGGTAAGAGAATTTCAAAGAAATTCCTCACCTCCATCTTAAATGGAAGCCCGTCACATTAAGCTCTGCCCCCAGCTCTAGATTCATTCACAAGTGGAAACCTCCTCCCAGCATCGACCCTGTCAAGCTGTCAAAGATTCTCGTGTTTAAGAAGATCATCTGTCATTTCTCTAACTTTGATGAGTATGGGCTAAAGTTTTCTTCAGAAAGCAACCCCTTCATTTCAGGAAACAACTTTGTGAACCTTCTCTAGTTGATTTCTGTATAAATACATCTCCCATTAGGTTAGGAAATGAAAACTCTTCGCAGTCGTCTAGCTGTGATTTCTTCAAAGCCCCATACAGCTGGACCAAGACGTTGGTCCTTGTATACACCATCCCCATGCACTAAAGGCCAACATTTCATTTTCCATCTTAATTACTTGCTGTCTGTTTAATTACTTGCTCTATGTGCATGATAATCCTTTGTGATCCATGTGCAAGGGCTCCCATGTCTTTGGCAGTAAAGCATCCCACAGTTTTTTTCCATTTAAATAATATCCTGTTTTTCTATTCTTCCCATCAAAGTGGATTGCCTCACGTTTTACCACACTTGTTACATCTGCCAACTTTTTGCTCACTTACTTAACCTATCCATATCTCTTTTGCAGACTTTTTGCATGCTCCTTTCAACTCATTTTCCTGGCCATCTCTGTTTCATCGGCAAACACGGTTACAGTACAGCCTGCTCCTTCATCCAAAGTTTGAGATAGATTGTGACTCCTGCGGCTCTCCACTCTTTATGGTTTGTTGACTGTACTTCAGTTGGCAGCACTCTTATTTCTGAATCACAAGGTCCTGGGAACAAGTCCCATTCCAGGGCTTGAATGCATAAAAACCAAGGCTGATTGCTGTGGCAATTTTAAAACAGCCACTTTTGGACTTGGGTACAGATAATACAGATGTCATTCAAGTGTATCAGTGATAATGGGAACTGCAGATGCTGGAGAATCCAAGATAGTCATCTAGCCTCACATTTTATTATCTGTCATTCAAGTGTATACTGGAGACAAGACTGCTGAGAATTCCAAGATGAGGCGCAGCCTGCATGACAACTTGTAATTACAATGTTTTACAGCTCGCTTGTTATTGACTATTTTCACATTTTTATCACATTCTCTCAATCATAAATAAAACTAAACCAATCATACAGATGTCCTTTGCATGTTCTCATTAATCCATGAAGTATTGTTACCACTGTAGCTCTATATTTCCCTCCTGTCTGCTGTTATCACCTTAAGATATTATGCATCCTGCTATCTTTCAGATGAAATGGTGAATTGAGATCCCATCTGCCTCTTCAGGTGGATTTTTAAGATTCCACAGGATCCCATCCCATTTCAATAAATGCTCCTGATGTTGAGAAACATCTCACACAACTTCTCCCATGACTCTCCCAAATTTCCCACGATAGCCCACTTCGTTAGGGGAAGATTCCACACATTGTCTCTCATGTTTTTTTAAAAACTGGACCTTTGATTTGCTAAGAATTTTATTAAGACAAACAGAGGTTTGGCTTGTGCAGTGGGATGGCTCCATATGTTTAAGAAATGCCACAATAGGAGATTATACTTGTTAAAGCTCTGAATACCATCCTCGAGTATGCCTGCTGAGAGCTGGGACAGTTGTAATGAGTACTACATGGAAATAACAGGGAGAGCTGAGATTGCATCTTGTGATGTTTAATTTGAGACTTGATTAGTGTTGTTTGGTAAGGTGCTAATTGGAGAGTTTCTAGGGGAGGCAGAATGAAAGTTCCAGTTTATCGCTGCTGTTGGCATTTCCTGCATTCTGCTGTACAACCAAATGCGACTGTCAGGAAGAACAAAATGACAAACTGAGCTGGACCAACTACATAAATGCTGTGATTACAAAAGCAGGTCAGCAGCTGGAAAACGTACTGGGAGTAAATGATTTTCTGACAGTCTGAAACCTGCATTCTCATCTTCAGCAGTCTACAAGGTACAAGGCAGAGTCTAGTGGACTACTCCCCATTTGCCTGAATGATACAGCTACAACAACACAAGAAGCCGAATATCATTCCAGACAAATCAGTTCATTTCCTGCTCTTTCCACTTTTCTGCTCCCTGGACACTATTTGATCAGCTGTGTGTTTCCAGCTTCACATTTATTGACTCCAGCTTCCAGCATCTGCTGCCCTTAATGTCTCCAAATCAGTTCATTTGCTCGGCACCTTCTACCACTTAAACAAATTCACTGTTCTCCACTGTCACAGCTCCCACTGTGGCAGCAATGTATGCCATATTCAAGATGCACTCAGAAACTCACAACAGCTCCTTTGACACACCCTTCTTGACCCATGACAATGCCACCTAAAAGGGTGAAAAGGAAGACCATCTCTTCAAGTTCTCTTCAGCTCCACACCATCTCGACTACTTTCCTATTCTTTCACTGTTGATGGATCAAATACCGGAACAATTGAGAGACCACCATGCCATGCCAGGAGCCTGTGTAGTCAGTGTAGAGATGGAGAGCTGTTGCTGGTGAGACAGAGCTAGGCATTGCTAATATACGTGTAGAAATTGATACTATATTCTTGGATGTTCACGTCAAGGGGCAGGACACAAATGAGAATTAGGAAGGTCCCAAACAGATCCATAGGTTACAGCAGAGATTAATACGCAGTAGGTGGAAGGGAACCACTGCAGGTTACTCTGTGGTATGACTGGATTAATTAAATTGAACTGCTGATTCTGGATGTGAGTTTGCTCGCTGAGCTGGAAGGTTAGTTTTCAGACGTTTCGACACCATTCTAGGTAACATCATCAGTGAGCCTCCGACGAAGCGCTGGTGTTATGTCCCGCTTTCTATTTATCTGGTTAGGTTTCCTTGGGTTGGTGATGTCATTTCCTGCATTGGTGATGTCATTTCCTGTTCTTTTTCTCAGGGGATGGTAGATTGGCTCCAAATCAATGTGTTTGTTGATGGAGTTCCGGTTGGAATGCCATGCTTCTAGGAATTCTCGTGCATGTCTCTGTTTGGCTTGTCCTAGGATGGATGTGTTGTCCCAATCAAAGTGGTGTCCTTCCTCATCTCTATGTAAGGGTACGAGTGATAGTGGGTCATGTCGTTTTGTGGCTAGTTGATGTTCATGTATCCTGGTGGCTAGCTTCCTGCCAGTTTGTCCAATGTAGTGTTTGTCACAGTTCTTGCAAGGTATTTTGTAGATGATGTTTGTTTTGCTTGTTGTCTGTATAGGGTCTTTTAAGTTCATTAGCTGCTGTTTTAGTGTGTTGGTGGGTTTGTGGGCTACCCTGATGCCAAGGGGTCCGAGTAGCCTGGCAGTCATTTCGGAAATGTCTTTGATGTCGGGGAGAGTGGTTATGGTTTCTGAGCCTGTTTTGTCTGTTTGTTTGGGTTTGTTGCTGAGGAATCGGTGGACTGTGTTCATAGGGTACCCATTCTTTTTGAATACGCTGTATAGGTGATTTTCCTCTGCTCTGCGTAGTTCCTCTGTGCTGCAGTGTGTGGTGGCTCATTGGAATAATGTTCTAATGCAGCTTCGTTTGTGGGTGTTGGGATGGTTGCTCCTGTAGTTCAGTATTTGGTCCGTATGTGTTGTTTTCCTGTAGACGCTGGTTTGAAGTTCCCCGTTGGCTGTTCGCTCTACTGTGACATCTAGGAATGGCAGTTTGTTGTTGTTTTCCTCCTCTTTTGTGAATGTTATGCCAGTAAGGGCATTATTAAAACAGCAGCTAATGAACTTAAAAGACCCTATACAGAGAACAAATGAAACAAACGTCATCTACAAAATACCTTGCAAGAACTGTGACAAACACTACATTGGACAAACAGGCAGAAAGCTAGCCACCAGGATACACGAACATCAACTAGCCACAAAACGACATGACCCACTATCACTCATATCCTTACATACAGATGACGAAGGACACCACTTTGATTGGGACAACACATCCATCCTAGGACAAGCCAAACAGAGACATGCACGAGAATTCCTAGAAGCATGGCATTCCAACCGGAACTCCATCAACAAACACATTGATTTGGAGCCAATCTACCATCCCCTGAGAAAAAGAACAGGAAATGACATCACCAACGCAGGAAATGACATCACCAACCCAAGGAAACCTAACCAGATAAATAGAAAGTGGGACATAACACCAGCGCTTTGTCGGAGGCTCACTGATGATGTTACCTAGAATGGTGACGAAACATCTGAAAACTAACCTTCCAGCTCAGCGAGCAAACTCACATCCAGAACCTCAACCTGAGCTACAAATCTTCTCTGAACTGCTGATTGCTTAAAGCAAAAGGCTTAAGGAATTGCTAGTTTTTTTTAACCTTTATTTGTTAATGAGATGAGAATGTTGCTGGCTAGGCAGCATTTATTGTCCATTCCTAATTGCCCAGAGGGCAGTTCAGAGTTAACCACATTACTGTGGGTCTAGAGTCACATGTTGACCAGACCAGGAAAGGATGCCAGTTTCCTTCCCAAACGGACATTAGTGAACCAAACAGTTTTTTCCAGACAATCGGCAATGGATTCATGGCCATCATTAGATTCTTAATTCCAGATTTTTATTGAATTCAAATTCCACTATCTGCCGATGCAGGATTCGAACCCAGGTCCCCAGAATGTTATCCAGGTCTCTGGATTAACAGCCCAGTGTTAATACCACTAGGCCATAGCTTCCCCTGACCTCCTGCACAATTCCTTGGTTTTTCAGACAATTTTAAAAAATAAACAGTGATCATGAGCTGCATTTAATATCAAGATAAATGAAAATTATCCTCCTTATCCCCCACTGGCCAATGTATTAAGGCACAATCTGCTGTCATTTTAAGGCACAATGTTTTTGAGGTTCCATTCAGCCCAGACTGATTTTGGGGAGGACTGCATTAAGAAACCAAGGGTCTCACAATTTTTCAGAAAATCCACACAGACTTCCTTTACTGGTCACTAGTTAGTGACCCTTGATGTAAGTGCACTTGCTTAGTCGATGGCTGGGAATATGAGTGAGCTTGGCTTCTCAAATATTCACAGAACAAGTACATGACTAAACATAACCCACATGACAATGTCAAACCAACAAAAACCACGCTGCTGATTCTTAGTGTAGTTTGCACAAAAGGATAATCAATTTTCTTAGATTTTTAACTGGTGATTATACTCTGCATTAAGAGGAAATGCTTATCCTTCCAGGGATTAATATCATGGTTTGCTACCTGAACAGAATCTTTCTAAAAATCTTTGTGTTCTACTCTGAATTTAAGTTAAGGGGCAAATTAATTTTTTTTGTGTTATGGCATAAATGACAGCCCAGACAAGCCTGCACCTTTAAGATAGTTACATGACATCATAACATGTGACCTTTCAATAGAAATGTACCAGCCTCACCTTCAGTCATGCTGCCTGTGTAATTTAAATAGTTGTTAAGTAACGTACTGTTGTAAACAAACTTGAAGAAATCTAACTTATATGTAAGCAGCATGCTGCTGGCAGCATATAGGTACTGGAAGACAGTGACTGTGAAAGTAAACTAAAAGCTCAATGTGATAACTTGTGAAAGGTAGAAAAGTTGGCAACAAGACACAGCTGGGAAAATACTTTTCTCCCTAACAGTCTTCCATGAATCAGTTTTGAGATAAAAGCTGAACTTAGCAAATATAACTAAGACTAACTTGCAGAAAGTTTGTTCTTAGAACCTACAATTATAAGTACCTCACCTTTGCTGAAGATCTGCAGACTCTGTAGTAGCCTGTAGTACTTCTTTGTGGCAGCAGTGTCCCAATTAGAGTGCTCTCCGGGCCCCCAAGATTCCTAACTTAGTGTTAAGCAGCACCTCTTTGGAACTGTTTGTGGTTTGGTGTTGAAGGGAAAAGTACACTTGGGTCCTCATGTCCTTTGATGTCTGTCAGTTCTGCAACTTTATTAAAAGTACAAAACCCCAGAAAAGTACCATATCACTGAGATCTCCATCTTGGCACCAATACTATACAAAGGCACCAGCCTGCTGCTATTAAAGAGAAGCACCAAGGACAAAATATAAGGAAAATGAAGAAAAGAAAGGGAAAAAAATAAGAGGGTTGAAACAAAAACATTTAAAAAAACAAAAATTGTTTTATACTCTACTTTGTTAAAAAAAAGCAAAGACCTACAATTACAAGCCTGCTGTTTTGAAGGGGTAGCAAAACACAATAATAAAAATGGAAAGAAGCCAACGGTAACATAGAAAAGTACTGCACTTTCCATAAAGATTCTTGTGCTGGAACTTTATTGAGCGTAAAGCCACAAAAAGGATGGCAAGCAAATAAACACCCATGGATTATTGACATTCTCTCGGATATCAGTTGTAAGTACCAAACTTAACTTAATGATCAGTTAGCTGATAATGATTGACAGCAGTCAAGCATCTTCTAATTTTGAGCAGTGAAAGGTTTAGAAGAATAAAATACCATGATATTCCTGACAGGGATCACAAGGATTCAGGCAAAAGTTTTCAGATTTTGGATGGTTATCTTAATGTTTAAGACCAACTGCCATGTGAAGAAATCTTTCAATTCATTACCAGGTGTTAACACACTGGTGCATAATGTAATTTTGCCTAAACTAATCTAATAAAAGGCTTATGGATGTTCCTTGCTTTTATATCTATCAAATCATTCTGAAAGGCACTTCTGGACAAATCTAAGGTATGTACCATTGAAGCACTGTTAGAAGTTTGAAGCCATTGTAGCAGGCCAGCAACACAACAAGTACTTGACTTTTTAACAATTAAAGCAGACACCGTATCATGCTGGTGTATCAAAGCCCAGAAATATTTGTGGGCAAATTGAATTTTTGGACATAATGTCTGTTCCTAGAAAAGGACTGCAAACCAAACCTATCCAATGATGTAACATTCAAGAATGGAATTGATTGACAGCTGAAAGATTCCCTGTGTGAATTTCATGCTGCATAGAATGTCAAGGAAACTTCAAAGAGTGAGACTTAAACTGACGGAGGTGTAAGGAAAGCAGGCAAGCATCTCCTGTGGGTTGTATTTCAGACTATTTACATGGTCAAAAGACAAGTTTGTACCCTACCCTTCCAGGAACATCTAAAAAAGGGATTATAAACCCCACTAAAACCCCTGGTTTGTCTGGGTTAGTGAACTGATGTAGTAACATGCCATAAAGGTGACAGCTTAAGGGCAGCCATTAGATTTCACTGCACTGCACGTAAGAAAAAAAGATGCTCGCTCACTCAGTATGCTGGAAACCAGGTATAAACGAGGCAGATAATCTTGAAGTGAAATGCTTAACTACAATCTCAATGCTATTGTTCTCATCCAGCATAATGACTGCTCATTCCACTATCTACTCTTCATGAACAACTCAAAGACTGATCCATATATCTTTTTGCTTTCATTTGACTCATTTCTCATTTCTGACCTGTATAAATATGTGTTTTGTCATTATTATCATTTATTTAATTCAAGACAGCCTGGTTATATTGGCTTTTTTAAAAACATAAATTAATTTGACGGAGAAAGGTATCCACAAGAAATTAGATTCCTTTTAGTTAACCTTGTTGTGACCAGCTAAGGAAGTGCATGAATAAAAAGAGGGAATCAATATATTACCCTTCATCTGGGACCTTGATAATTTTGGGTATTCTATCTAGAACCATAGTGCATTGTGGAACCTCACCCAGGGTTTGTTTATAACACAGCCATCAACAAGTTCAGTGGAACATCCACATCTGGCATAAAACTTTGTTTGTCTCAGCCATCCAACATTTTACGACATGTGCAAGCTACTTGCTACAAGAGAACATTGGGCTACCATAGAAGTCCAACCACCAAAAGCAACCCAAAATACAACAAATGCTTCACAGTAGCATATGCAGATGAGCCAATGAAGGAATAATGCCAACAGATTTTTCAGAGTTTCATCCACTGTACATTAGCAACTCAACAAATTCCAAGAGGTAACTACTGCATTACGGCTTACAAACCCCAAACAGTGAATACATGTGGTATATGTGGCAAACTACATCGATACCAATTGCAAAGATGAAACCATGCACTTCTATCCATGAGTATATCCAAAAAGAAGGATAATTTGCTGATTTATGCTAAGATTGCCACAGATGAAGTCCTAAACCGGTTCCTTTATGTATCTAATCCTTGATTCACTCATGAAACGTACACAGCACGATGCAATCTGCACACAATAATCAAGCTGCACACAATAGCTCTGACATCTATGCATTGGCATTATCCATTTTAAATGCCATATTGATCCTTGGTGGGGACACCTGAAACCTTTTGCATCATTGAAACAGATGCACCAGCTATTATTGGTCTACTGACATGCCCAGATATACATATTATTATGATCCATGGGGTGACAAGTCTGTCGGTTGCAATACCGTCTCACTTTGTTTTTGTCATAGCCTTGCAAATCTCATCCAGTAAGCTACATTAGGTAGCTCAACAACTCAGACCAACATCAATGCATGGTCTGATTGCATCCATTAGCTCTATCAGCTGATATGTTCATTCTCGTCATTCAGAGATGAGCTTGAACTCTTCAAAAATATGTTTCAAAGGCAAAAAAAACCCAGTAAATCCATAAATTGACCCAGCATCAATGAGGACGAATCAAAAAATCTAAAAAAGCTGCAAAATTCTACAAAGATGTGAGCCGTCAATTCCATCACCCTCCACAGTGATCAAAATATTCTGTCCGTTTGGTGTATCCCAGCAAATTGCCTGACAACCATCCACAGTACTGAGTGCAGCCTTTCAAGACGTGTGAAGGAAATTGTTGTTCGACATATTAGCTCTCCATCCTCGGTCAAACAGTCTCACAGAATGTGTTGTTTGTACTGTAAAACCCATGATCATTAAATGTAAAACAAGTTGCCAAAATTTTCAGCTCACTGAGATAAATCAATGTATTAGTCCTCTAGGCAATGGTTTACCCTCACCAACAGGTCTCGTATTTGGAAGAGTAGTCCACGTAGCTGCCCCACTCACCTCACACACATACACACACACCATCCAATCATATGTGTATGACGCATTGTCAGAAAGAAGGGTAAAACATGTTATAAGAGCATGATCAGTAAGCATGCAAACAGTTATTCCAACTTGAACTGGAACAAAACATCAGAGTTTAAGAGGGTGTGGATTGTGTCTAGCCTAGGTCATAGTCATGGCCAATGGGTCAGTGCTGTGGAGAAATAGCACATCTTAAATGTACGCTATCAAGCACTCATCACATGGGGTGACTGTGGATACTCGGATACAGAGTTTGTTTTGCCAGACAATAACTACACATTTATGACTAAAACACATTCACCTGCAAGGACGACAGCATAACACAGAAGGAAGCTATGCTATCAAGTCATGATAACTGTCTAAGGACCAGAAGTGGTTGTATTGTTTTTCCACCAAGACATATCCATACGTGTATAGATAATTAAATGTATTCTTGCACACAGAAAAGCATTACCACTCTTTAAAGGGGAAGGGTGGGATATTGTCTCAGAGCATTAAATTCCAGACAAGACAAGTCTGTATGTTGACGACAGTTACATGAAATTACAACATGTGATGTTCCTGTGTAAAGGTATCTGTATTGCTTTTGTTCACATTGTCTGTGCATGGAGTATAGTCAGTCAGATATTGGAGCGAAGGAGATTGAATGAAGTTTTAATAGAGGGGACAAAGTAATTATAGGTTTTCAAACAGCCGACAAAGAAAAGCTGTTTCCATTAGCTGATCGAACAAGGCTTAGATGTAAGAATTTAGGCAACAAACTCAACAGAGAATGTGATGAAGAATTTTCTTTCCCAGTGAGTTATAATGATTCGAAACTGGTGAATTTGATTTGGTGAAAGTGGGACAATCAATGATTTTGAAAGGGAATCACGTGGGCACGAGGGAAATAAAGTTGCAAGGCTGTAAGGAGTGTGTAAATGGCACTGTGCAAATGGATTGGCCTACAGGCAGCTGACATGGATTCTCTGGCCCGAATCTGCCAAACTCATGTGTGTTATAATTTTAATTTTGGTGCAGGTGGTTCTAGTTTGCTTGTGTCAGTACAATGCTGGCTAAATATCAAGTTTGGTTCATAAGAAGCATCAAATCTTTCTCTCTTCAGATGCAGATTCTGTGGTGAAAATGAGAGTTTCAGGAAGGATTGCAAATTGTAATTAGTTAATGTGGAATAAGTTTGTTCACTGTTCTGCATTCTGACTGCGAAACAGTAGCTCTATAGAAATGAGGCGTGTAGTAATTTTCCATTCTGCATTGAGCCACTCGCATAATTTCACCCACGCATAAAGCTACAATGACTACATTTTTCATACTGCGATAGAGCCCAATGTCTGTTCTGTAAACCTCTTAATAACTTCTGTTGCACAGCTTCATACTGCTGATTGGCAGAGAAATGAGAACTGTCAATGTAGCGAGGTTCAGAATCTATTGAAAAATTCTAAATTTTATTTCTATCCTTGAAAGCTTTTTTTGTGCAAGTATTAGTGTAAAATTTTCTGTTCAAATGAAAATAAAATTATCTGGTGTTCATCATCTCCACAACACAATAAATGGCTTAAAGGTTTATAAAATTGAAATGGTCGCGTAGAAAATACTTTGTAATATTATCAGCTTCATGAAACAATAGTAATATGAGCACTGTTTAAATTTCTCATTGTTAATGTGCTGTGATGCTCTGCCACAATTTTTTCATTGAAATCTACAAAAGTACAAAGCCTATTTGTGACTTGAAATAATGTTGAAGTCTTTATGTGTAAACTGTTGCAGATTGCATTTTATAATTTTTTTCAGTTTTTAATGTCTTTATAACATGAGCGGGAGGGTTGGAGGAAAAACTACAAACAATTTATGTCATAATATAAAGCTGTTTATGTCATGTTTATATGTATTCAGCAATTATATATTTGCAATGGTATTATCCTTTCAGAAGTAGCTCAGCAAATGTTTTTTGGGAAGGGGAGAAGGACCACCTACTATTCTTGGAATTTGTGGAAGTGACACAGTGATGCATTTGATGGAATTGATGTCACCTGGCAGTATCTCTGTGAAGACATTGGGAAAATGTTCGTCAAATGCTTACCAATGATCATATGTGTCTGATTAATGAGTTTTAGTATGTGATTGACTCATTCTATGATTTTTAAACTCCTTAAGTTATGATTGAAAGACTTTTTTGCAGTTCTACATCAAATTTCATTGAAATAACAGAATTTTAAAAATCAATCATTATTGTTCCAAAACCTTACATCAAACTCATGGATATTCGTGATTTCTTTCGATTGATTCTTGGCTTGGACTTCTAGACTAAGATGACAGTTTGCCTTATATGGTTGCTCTCATTTCAAATTACGTTCTTGTTTTACATTTGTGTTAGAATTTGAGAAAAAAAATGAGACACAGTCTCGTCTGCATTTCATGGAGGTCCAGTTTGTTTTCAACAGTTTCATTGCTTACTTTTGGGGATATTTTTAAAGTAAGCTCAATTCTTGCATTGTTGATGTACAAAACATTATTTTTTCACTGATAGAAAAAAGAGCAAGAATTTTTGCCTATGAAATGAAATGTGATACTGTCTTATCCTTGTCCTTTACTTTGGAAACTTGGAAATGTCAGCTTTTCAAAGTTGCTGACATTGGAATATTATTAATTACTGCTTCATGACGTATTAAGGAACTTTAAAGATTGGAGCCTAAAGCTGCTGGATTCGCCATTAGGCTGAATCAAAGGAGTTTCTAGGCTGCATTCCGTTCCTGGGCAAAATCTTTGATACCCTCTTCCCATTGGATTGGCAGATCAAAACAAAAAGAACTAATCAGGAAAAACAAGTCCTACAAAATCTGTAAGGAAAATTATCAGGGAAACGAGCAGGATGTATTCAAAAATCTTCAAAAATTCCAACTGGTGTCCAGGAAGAAAAAGACGATCTAAAAATGAGAAAAATCCAAAGTCCAATTCAATTCAAAGCAACATTAGCAACACTAAGAGAGCTACCAAAAGAGAATTGTTTTCTCTAAAGAGTTTTTTTTGATCTTAAGATTTCTCCAAATTGAAATGAAGAAAGAGCTCAAAATATTTAACAAAGTAAATAATTGCTCACTAGGGAGGTACAGTCATTTCAGTCATAACATTCTACAACTAAACTTAGTAACTTCGACATCACTTATAAAGAGAAGTTTGGAAGATAAGTCAATTCCTGGGAATGGGTGCGATAACAATGGGTGCAGAGGAATGGAATTGTGGGAGATATAGCAGTTTGGATCGGAAATTGGCTTGCTGAAAGAAGACAGAGGGTGGTAGTTGATGGGAAATATTCATCCTGGAGACCAGTTACTAGTGGTGTACTGCAAGGGTCGGTGTTGGGTCCACTGCTGTTTGTCATTTTTATAAACGACCTGGATGAGGGCGTAGAAGGATGGGTTAGTAAATTTGCAGACGACACTAAGGTCGGTGGGGTTGTGGAGAGTGACGAAGGATGCTGTAGGTTGCAGAGAGATATAGATAAGCTGCAGAGCTGGGCTGAGAGATGGCAAATGGAGTTTAATGCGGACAAGTGTGAGGTGATGCACTTTGGTAGGAGTAACCAGAAGACAAAGTACTGGGCTAATGGTAAGATTCTTAGCAGTGTAGATGAGCAGAGAGATCTCGTTGTCCATGTACACAGATCCTTGAAAGTTGCCACCCAGGTTGACAGGGCTGTTAAGAAGGCATACAGTGTTTTAGCTTTTATTAATAGAGGGATCAAGTTCCGGAACCAAGAGGTTATGGTGAAGCTGTACAAAACTGTGGTGCGGCCGCACTTGGAGTATTGCGTACAGTTCTAGTCACCGCATTATAAGAAGGATGTGGAAGCTTTGGAAAGGGTGCAGAGGAGATTTACTAGGATGTTGCCTGGTATGAAGGGAAGGTCTTACGAGGAAAGGCTGAGGGACTTGAGGCTGTTTTCATTAGAGAGAAGAAGGTTGAGAGGTGACTTAATTGAGGCATTTAAGATAATCAGAGGTTTAGATAGGGTGGATAGGGAGAGCCTTTTTCCTAGGATGGTGACGGCGAGCACAAGGGGGCATAGCTTTAAATTGAGGGGTGAAAGGTATAGGACAGATGTCAGAGGTAGTTTCTTTACTCAGAGTAGTAAGGGAATGGAACGCTTTGCCTACAACGGTAGTAGATTTGCCAACTTTAGGTACATTTAAGTCGTCATTGGACAAGCATATGGACGTACATGGAATAGTGTAGGTTAGATTGGCTTGAGATCAGTATGACAGGTCGGCACAACATCGAGAGCCGAAGGGCCTGTACTGTGCTGTAATGTTCTATGTTCTATAACAAAGCAGCATTAGGGCTGAAATCTATCAAGTGCTGATTTCATTAGGTAGTATTTGATGAATACTAAGAGCTTCCACATGTGTGGAAACAAACCAACAGGGTGATTAGTTCCAAAAAGATAAAATCACATCCTAGGTGGCAGTTGAATTTTAACCTTTGCACCAGTTACAGGCATAATAGTTGCATTGATCATTAGAGTGAAACTGCATGAAATAACCCATTAATCAGCAATTGATTTTTAGAAGGACAAATTATAACTTGACGTTTTTACGTGGGATAATACAAGTTGATATTGGCATGTCAATATGAAGGCAGCTCAGCAGCACCTTCTCAAGTGCTAGGGATGGACAATAGATGCTGGCACAGCCTGCAATGCCCACATCCCTTAAGTGAATAAAAAAAACTGTGGGAATCTCCATGGGACCTAGCTGTGCCACTCTTTTATGGAAGATGTAAAACAACTAAAATCCACATTGATCAAACATTACTTAACAGGAAACCAATGAACTACCTAAAGAAAAGATACTTTTTCTTTCACTAACTATTACAATTGTGATCCATCTTCCAATCTCTGTTGTTGTCATGGCCATTTTGATGTAAATCTAATTTTATAGAAACTGTTTGAAAGTGTCTCCAAGCTGTTATTTAGCCTGCGATTTCTGGATCTATTTTACACTGGCAAAGCCAATCCCAGTAGCTCTCTATTCTTTGAATACCTAAGAACCCTGTCTGTACTGTTGACTTCCTTTCAAACAAGAAACAAACTGCTTGGTTGATAACACAAAACAAACTTTACCTGCATCCCTATGGCACTATCTAATTTGTCTCTTTGCCTCTCAAGTTGCATTTTCCCTTTTCAAATAGGAACCAAATGACATTGACATTTCTCTGAGCTCATATTCCTGTGGAATTCTCTGTCACAAGCTGAAACTTAACCATTTTACAAAGTCCAGTGTTATTACAATAGATTATCAAGAAATATTCATACTCATCCCACCGAATCCCATGGTAACCTAAATTATACATTGTATTCTAACACATCCTGTTTCTTGGGAGGATTCTATCCCACTTTCTAAGTATCCTCCTCTTAAGTGTCAGACCTGAAGATGCAGCTATCTCTATCAACAATTCTGCAATGTTTTCCTTTCCCCTCCACACTGTGTTTTCCAGACCCCTCGACAGTGTCCACTACATCTCCTGCAATTCTTTTTTCACGGCTACTCTCTCTTGCAGAATGGTGATAGCATTCCCCATACCCTCATCTTCCACCCACAAGCCTCTGTGGTCAACAATCATCCTCCACCATCTCTGGCATGTTCCAGCCACCAAAAGACATATTCTGCTCCTCTTTCAGAATTCCAAATGGACTATTCCCCCACATCAGGCTTTGATCCAGCCCTCAATCATTCCTAACAATTTTCCTACTGTCATGACACCTTTCCAGGCAAACACAGGAGATGCAACACCTGGCCTTTTACCTTCTCCTTCCCAACCATCTGTCACAACAGAAATCTTTCCTGATGAGACAGTGATACATAAAGACTTCTTTCAATTTAGTATACCGTTTTCGCTACTGTCAATATGATCTACTTCCCATTAGAGAGTTAGGCTGATTTCTTTAAGAACTGCCTGAATTCAGTCTACAAACATGACCCTTTGACTTTGCTCCTGGGAATTATATGGATAGGATTGACCATGATAAGGAAGATAGCACCTGAATTTGGAAGAGTAAAAGCTTGGTGGGCCTTTTGTCATTGTGTGCTTTTTCAAATACTTAAATGTGTTTTGGTAGGTTGGAGAAATTGTTTAGGATATTACATTTGGAGAAGTATTAAATGTTCTGAATTATACCTTTATTTTGAAAATACTAATTATTTCATTGCATTATAAAAATGCTTTGAGAAGTGATGCTTCAAACCTTTGGTTGCAATTCTCTACATTTTAAAAAAAGTGCAACACCTTATTGTGTGATGCTTTTAATTGCATAAATATATTTTTTACTTGTAACATCCCATCATTCTCAGGGGAATGGAAACATCACAGTCAGTGATTTTTGCAAACTACACTGTTCACCTTGACTCACCCTGAGTCCTTGATTCAGATCTGAGACTGTCAGATTCACAGTTGATGAAAAGGTGTACAGTAACCATTGCATGGATAAGTGTATTCACAAAAGACAGGCACATGAATCTCAGGACTTTCCTGTCTTTACTGACTATTGATCAGTTTATATATTGCTGGAATCAATGATAATGATTAATACTTGTATAGATGGACAGGAAGGCATGACACAAGGAAAGAAACAATGAGAAAAGTATTTTGCAATGTGCAAAATAATTGACTTTTCAACACCAGGATCATTCATTTCATCTCATCAGCAATCTGTTCACACAAAGATCTGCCTAATAACAGTGAGGCAACCTTAGCCCCTGGGATTTGAGAATGTATGATTAAAGGCTTTGTGAACTTGCAGTGCTGCGTGGCAAGACACAGGTTCCTTTTGATTCAACACACCCTTTCAAATGTCTTTATTGTTGTTGAAAACAAATGAGAGAGCTCTTTGTCTCTTTAGTTGAGCAGGCTTGATGCAGTTAACAGTCAAAAGATGTAAAGGAGCTCTGAGGTGATTGTTGTCCTTCATGCTGACTGCTGGAAATCAGTAAGCTCAGGACAAATTGAGGATTGAGCCGTAGAAATTCCTAGTCTGCTGATTTTTTTCTCCCCTGCACCAGTTAATTGCAGTGTTTTTACTCCATCACTGAATATACCACTTCCCTCCTTCACCAAGGAGAGAATTAACCAAACAATAGCAGTTGAATAGCAGTGAAGAAATCATTCAAAATGTATCTCACGTAAGCACTCTGATATCGTTACTTTAATAATAATGGAGAGTCAGCAACAAAACAATCTCTGCATGCTGGGATTTGAGAATTCATTGCTGGCAGTGGAGAAGTGAAACAGACAGGAGCCATAGGGATTTGCATTGTGACCCATGGAGCCATGTGACGTGTTTTAATAACTGTTTATGCCAGACTTAGCGCTGATAAATGACATTTAGTGCCGGCTTTGGTTGTGAATGCTTGATGGAATGAATTCAGTAGCTATTTGCTTCTGCAAATTGATGCACCAAAATGTAATTGGGTTGCTTTTTCACAAGTTGACGGGTCTTGGTGAACGGTTTTGCGGTTGTCAGTTATTTGCTGTTCCTGATCTTTGAGAAATCTGCTGTGGGCTGTTCAGCATTTACAATGAAAGTCTTGCTGGATAACGATTACCCTGCCGTCTGCTATATTATTTAGTATGGCACTGCATTATCTAAGGAATTGCTTGTTCCATCATCAAAGCTCAACTTGATAAGCATAATGGACCAGATTTTCAGAGTGGCAGCATGCAGTATTTCAAAAGGAGTTGTTTCCATATAATGAACGAGACAGATGTAGCCACAAGGTTATGAAATCAGTTGCCGTCCCCCACCCACAGCCCTTCCCCCTCATGCACCTTTTGTAGTACCAGCTTTTTAATTGGATTTGGAGGCAAAGCACCCTCTGCACTGCTCTGGCAACAATATGCTTTGACCTTTAATCAGACTTTACTGCTTAAATATGACTTTCTTTCCACACTCCCTCTGAGACTAATGGCTCCATGATCTTTTTGAGTGTGATTTGCAATTTAGTGCCGGTTTCTGCTGAATCTTGCTCCCGGTTGAATTTTTTTTTGGAATCCCTACAGTGTGGAAACAGGCCCTTCAGCCCAACATGTCCACTCTGAGCCTCAGAGCTTCCCATCAGACCCAAATAACCCACCTAATCTACACCTCCCTGAACACTACGGGCAATTTAACAAGGCCAATCCACCTAGCCTGCATATCTTTGGACTGTGGGAGGAAACCGGAGGACCCAGAGGAAACCCAAGCAGACACAGGGAGAATGTGCAAACTCCACACAGACAGTCACTCGAGGCTGGAATTGAACCCAGGATCCTGGCGCTGTGAGGCTGCAGTGTTAACTACTGTGTCACCCTGCCACCGTAATCATTCTCCCCAGGAATTGGTGACTTGACAGAAGTGGAGCCTCAAACAGAAAAACTTCTGTATTATGCTTCACTTAATGGCTTCTCAAAATAATAGTTAATATTAATTTTAACCTTTAAAGAACAAAGTACATGTAGCTGTTAGAGATGATGGGATTTAAGCTGGCACAGGACCTCTTGCCTTTTGTTGTAAATGTGAGAAAGGCATTCAAAATATTGTCCAATTCTTCACACTTGCTGAAAATTGAGTTACGTTGTATTGCAGCACTGAATGAAATGGAATATTGTTTTCCACAAATATGGCCTGGGAATGTCTAGGTGGAAAGCCGGAAATAAAAGTCATCAAACGATGATGGAAGATCTCCACCCCTTTTTAGTTCCTTTGGGATTTCTGGAGCTTCCCTTAGGAGGTGAGAAACAGGAACAAACCTTCTAACTTAGCAGACACGAGACCAAAGGAACATTAAAGCATCTCCTGCCTCTATCTGAGATAATGGGAACTGCAGATGCTGGAGAATCAGAGGTAACAAAGTGTGGGGCTGGATGAACACAGCAGGCCAAGCAGCATCTCAGGAGCACAAAAGGTGACGTTTTAGGCCTAGATTTTCTGATGGAGGGTCTGGGCCCGAAATGTCAGCTTTTGTGTTCCTAAGATGCTGCTTGGCCTGCTGTGTTCGACCAGCTCCACACTTCGTTATCTCCTGTCTCAATTGTCTCCTCAACAGTAACTGCGGATCCATTTAAGAATTGCACCCAGAAAAAGAAGCAGCCAGACTTTATGATTCTGTCACTGCAGATACAGAATCTGGTGAGGTGGATTTCTTCATTGGTCCTCCTGTCTGAAATTGCCGTGCTCTCACATTCTACCATTGGTCCAGCCTTCCCACAATAATTGGCAAGGGAACAGACTCTTTAGATTATTGCCAATATTTCTGTAGCTGAAACAACATAATTCAAAGAAAAAAAAGTCAAAGAGTATTGCTGTAACTACCCATACCACAAAGTAGTGAGGAGATTAAGGGGTATATTTGCAAAGAAATATTTAGAGATGAAAGATCTATAGAATACAGGCAATCAGAGACTTTAATTACACCAACTTTGAATGAGGCAATGATAGTCTTATGGATTCAAATGGAGTGGAATTTCTGAAGTGGCTTAGGAGAATCCGCTAATTCAGTGTGTTTTCTGCCCCATAAGGAAAGAAGCATTGCTGAATCTAGTTGGGGAAGATAAAGTGGAGCAAGTGTCATTGTTGATAAACATCTTTGTAATAGTGATCATGCTATTGTGAGGTTTTGAATGCTTATAGAAAAGATGAGTAATATAGAACAAGATTAATGGGTGGAGGAATGTCAGCAATTAGGAGAGAAATCTTGTTTGGATAATTTAGAGTCAAAGACTTGAAAGCAGAATGCAATAAATCAATGAACAATCTGTGAAAAGCAGATGGTTCAAATGTAGTACCAGTTATAAATTCTTGAATTGCACAAAGAGGAAAAAATCAAACGAAAGCCAGAGCTCCCATATGAGCGAGGATGAGCTTGAGAGCATGTTGTGAGTGATAAATATTGGCATGACTAATAAGAGAGTCAGGCTGTGCATAAAATGGAAAAAGTAAATAAGAGGAAGATGGGTAGATTTGCAGCTAATATAAAACAGAATCAAGAGGTCCATGATAGGTGCAGAAACTGCAAAATGAAGAGCAGTAGGACTGATTAGAGATCACTGCAGAGATCTGTTGGTGGAGTTAGAACACAGAGTTGATGTACTAAATATGTACTTTACATTGCTTTTTTTTAATCAAGAAGAGTATTTTATCAAAAGTTGCAATAAACAAAGTCATTGTTAGAATACTGGATGAGAAAAATATTTATGAAGGGGAGGATTTCATTTTCGTAGAAAATTGTAAAGATGATATCAAACTTAAGGAAAGGGTGTATAATTATGCAAAAGTGTGTGGTAAGTTAGAAATGTTGTAATGAGCATAACAGGAGAAAATCATGACTAAAAGATTTATAGGGAGGAGAAAAAAAAAGAGAACAAGAGAAAGTCAACTAGACATGTATAACAGATAATAAGAGTTTCTATAAACATGTAAAAAAAATGTTAACAAAGTCTGAGTATTGGTCCTTTAGAAAGTGAACTTGGGGAATTAATAATGGAAAATAAGGAGATGGCAGACAAATTTAACAGGTAGTTTGCATCCGTTCTTCACTATAGTGAAACAAGTAACATTCCAGAAATAGCTGTAAATCAGGAAATGAAAGGAAGGGAAGGAACACAAGAAAATCACTATAAAATCAGAGAAGTGGTACAGAGTAAATTTTTGGAGCTGTGAGCTGCCAAATGCCCCAGTACAAATGAACTTCACCTTAAGGCCTAACAAGTAGTAGCCCATGGGATAGTCAATACTTTGGTGTTAACTTTCGAACTGTCCCACATTCAGTGAAGGTTCATTTCATTAGAAGATAGAAAAATGTAACACCTTTATTCAAAAAGGGAGGGAGACAAAAATCAGGAAACTTCAGGCTGGTTAGCTTAACATTCGTTATAACAAAGATATTAGAAGCCACTGTTAAACATATTATAGTAGGGCACTTAAAGAAGTTGAAGGTTATGAGGCCAAGTTAACATGATTTTGTGAAAGGAGAATCATGTTTAACCAACTTATTGGCGTTCTCCGAAGAAGTGACCTGCAATGAATAAAGGAAAAGTATTATTGAGCTAAAGCTTCAAGTGACCCTTTGAAGACTTCTTATCATCTATATTTCCTTAACAGCTAGTCCACCCAGTGTTTCCTCTCCACCCTGTGAAGGGCAAGTGGTGAAAAATGCCAGAAGGCATTTGATCAAAGTTTAATGTGAAAAATAAGAGCTCAATGGGCCAAAGGCCCTTTTTTATGCCTCGATGACTTAGTGTATTGAGGGTAATATGATAACGTGCAACAGATCAGGGGTAGTTAATGGCTCTGGAGTATGTGTAGCATGTTCTATATCAAAGCAACTGTCTCTCCCAAGGCAGTATTATTGATGAAGAGATTCAGCTTCAGGCCAACTCTTCCAGGTTGTCATCTTCAAGCTGTCGCAAGATGTTTTTTTAGCAACAGGTGTCTCTGGTTGGCCCAGGCCCAGTCTATGAGGCTGCTGTGTTGAGCATCCACCTCTACTACAGTGGAAAGTGGATTGTCTATCAACATCACATTAGGATCCTTAAGACCATGCGTATATTGGCCAAATAGGAGGGCCACAGAACCAGCAGGAGCATCCTCTGTGAAGCTACACCAATGACTATCAAAGCCTTGCTCCTGAAGGGCCAACTCCAATGGACGGGCACTTCATCCAGATGCTTGAAAAGTGCCTTTCTTGGCAGGCTGTCTACTCCCAGATCTCCACTGGCTAAGCTCAAAGGGTGGTCAAAAGAAAAGATATAAGGGTAGGCTGAAGGTCATCCTGGAGGCATTGAGCCCACTGACTGGGAGGACTGGGATTGACAGGAAGGAGAAAGCTGCTGACTACTGCACATGGCACCTCCTGATCCACTGAGGTGCAAGGTGCTTCAGGACTCAAATACTTGACCATGAGGTGCAACAATGGTAGCAGAGGATGAAGCCAGCCATTGTGGATCTGAGAATCCCATTTTCCCATGCAGCAACATCCATCCTTAGAGTAATTTGCACTTGAGCTCATTCTGATTTTAAATGGAATGCTTTATCTTTTTTTTTCTGCTTCTCATTTCTGCATACTTCCACTTTGTGTGGACACTGTTTTACAGATTGGTGCAAGAGTATCATTTTTTACTGAATATTCTCTGTTTGCAAGGAATTGAAGCCCAGATGGTTTTTGACAGCTGGTATTGATTTAGATTTCCAGATAAGGTTTGTGGAACTCTTTCAATCAAATCCGTCAATCTAGACACTACCAGTGTCCAGTGTAGTTAACAAAGAGCCCAGTTTCATTTCTCAATTTGTTAATGTGGCTTTCTCCAAAAAGTCATCCTCCCATCACCTTAAGAGAACTTGAACATTTCCACGGGACAAATGAGATGTTGGCTTCTTTTTCTCCTTCTCCTGACCACTATTTGGATTCTGTTTACAATTTAGACTGATATCATAGGTCACACACAGGAATGATAGCATTGTCTTCATTCTGTTTGTACTGTTTATAAGTGAACTGTGCCACAAACCTTCTGTTGATGAATATTAAGCCTCCTGTTAAAAACATTCAGCCAATAATGCGTAATCTATATATGAGAGAAACTGAGTGAACAATTCAGGTCAGTGATCTTTCATCAGTCCTGCTGAATTGTGTGGTGTGATCGCCAGCATATTCTGAAACCTCATCATTATGATATAACAAGAAATAATGATGGTCTTCATTTGTGCTGTTTTGGAAGTGAGATTTTTCACTGAAATGGGTAGATTCTGTCTCTAACAACGTTTAATACAAGAAAAAGAAATGCGAATGTAAATCAGAAATTGCTGGAAAATCTCAGCAGGCCTGGCAGCATTTGTGGAGAAAAATGGAGTTGATGTTTCACGTCCAGTGACCCTTCTTCATGGTTGGCTTATGTAGCAAGACACCTCTTCTTAGAAACCATATTTCTCTCTTTCTCAGTTAATATGATGCAAGCCCCGAATTAATTTATGCTTTCCTGAGAACTACAGGACTGAGAATTTAAACTGTACTGCATGATTAATGTTTTCTGTCTCCTCCATTTGCTCCTCTTCCCCACAACTCCCCCATGTCCTTACAGTCTCACATCACCTAGATCTGCCCACACTGTGGTAGATATCAACCTGTTCAGACGTTCTATGTCACGCATCTGGAGCTGGTAAGAATTGAACCCGGGCCTTCTGGCTAATAGATAGGGCACACAACCAATGAACTAGAGTTAGTCTCCATCCTAGGCCAATGTATATTGAGAACACCCAGCAGATGACTTGCCGTTACTTTGCTCGTGTTGTTGCACTGTTTGTTTTTGAATTGGGGAAACATCTTCCCCCTGCATCTTCTGTGGTTGCCACAGCTGGTCACACCGATTCAGCACAGGATAAACGTCTCTTTATAACTTCACCCTTTGCTCACTAAATATCGTGGTCACAGTTTTCTCATTGTCCACATTATTCACGTACAAAATGCACAGCTAAATTTGCTAAACCTGTTGTTTCTTTTAGAATTACAGAATCCTTACAGTGCAGAGAGAGGCCATTTGGCCCATCAAGTCTGCAGTAACCTTCTGAAGATCATCCCACCCAGATCCTTTCCGTATCCCCAAAACCTTGCACTTTTCCCTGGCTGATCTATCTGGTCTGCACCTCTCTGTACGCTATGGACAAGTTAGCATAGCCAAACTACCTAACCTGCACATCTTTGGACTGTGAGAGGAAACTGGAGCACCCAGCAGAAACTCTTGCAGACTTAGGGAGAATGTGCAATCTTCACACAGGACAGTGGCTTGAGGGTGGAATGAAATCCACGCCCCCAGCACTGTGAGGTAGCCATGCTATCCATTGAGCTACATATTACTTCACTGTAACACAGTTTAGACCCATTGCGTAGTTAATGTTTCAGTTTAAAAACAATCGCTGCAAGTTTTTTTTCGTGAAAGTAGATAGGATTCATCCAGAGCAGCAAAAATAAGCTTGCTTTCTGGCTCCATATCTTTGAACTTTGATACATGCAATGCCGTGCGATGGGTTGAAAGGCCAAATCTGTGTTGTGGACCCTATGTTCTGTTGGGTTGACCTGAGATGTTTATATGTGTCCTTAATAACTGTTGAAGTGCTGGAGCACATGAAAGTGTAATGAAGTACAAATCTATCACTGCTGGTGGTACTGGAAGCAGCAATTTGAACAAGTATTTAGGAGCATCTCAGTAGAAGTATATGATATGACATTAAAGTGTGTGATCTTTATGATTTGTTTGTACAATGCAAAATCAGGGCTGAAAGCCCAGTGCAGTACTGAGGGCATGCTGGGTTGGAGGGAATGCCATCTTTCAGACAATACATTAAAGCAAAGTGCCGTTGGCCCACTCAAGTCATGTAAAATACTCCATAAGACTATTTTGAAGAAGAGTAGCCCTGTTGTCCTGACCGATATTTATCCATCATTCAACGTTGCAAAACAAAAATAGATTATCTGACCATTATTATATAGCATGATTGTGGGCAAATTGGATGCAGTGTTTTCAACCTTACAGTAATAACTCACTTTACAGATAGTTCACAATTGACTGCAAAGCACTTTGAAGCATTCATTAGTCATAAAAGGTGCTATGTAAGTATACATGTTTATTGCTTGATGTGTGAAAAGGCCCAACTAAACCTGCTAACAACACTCCATGTATTGAGCATTGTTGAGCTTTTCTGCTTCAAACATCCCAATTAATCACATGCTTGGAATTCAATTTCAAATGATGACAAATTATCAATGAAACCTTAAGGCTGCAGTTGTATTACCAGTTTTAGCATCAGTTTGAAATTGTTTCAGTGTGATAGAATTCCAAGATCTAAAGCCTGACTGGAATCTTCAAGAATATTAGTGACTGTGAGGTACTTTAGGCCACTCTGAGGCCACAAAAGGCTTAGATAACATTTTGTTTTTATTGCAGTTACAGCAGGAGCAATGCAAAAGCAACGTTATGCTCAATAATGTTTGTAATGTAATTGCACCCAAAGAGATTTCATTTCTGATACACATTTACTGCATAAAGCAGTTCAGCGTTTTCTTAAATTTTCCAAAATCTTATTAATTGCTATTATATAGCTCTGCAGATCAGTAGCTAATATTATATTGGAGGCACATTATCTGACCTCTGTAACCTTTTAGATTGAATAGACTATCACACAGAGGCAGGCTCCTCAGCAGTTTAAATTTATGTGCATGAAATTTAACATTTAAAGGTGCTTTATAAGTATGATTGCAACCTTGACATCTTAATAATAGCACATGGGGTTTGGATATATTATTCTCATGACAATAAAGCTGATCATTTTCCCTTCCCCTCCTGCAACCAACTAAGAATTACGTGTGTCCAGTTGCTCTAAAAGAATTCTCAGGTTTTATTTCTGCATCGTTGATCGATAGTCTATTACATCTATTATTTGCTTCATGTGTGAAGAAGAATGTGTGATGATGATTTATAAATTATCTTAAAATGTGTTTGAAACTCTTGACCTTTTGCCTGATCCCTCAATCTTTTTGCTGATGTTTTCTGGATTTATCTTTTCTATATCACTTAAAATCTGATCCTCCTTTACAATAGTCCCCACTTTGCAACGAACTACAGTTCAAAAATGTACTTCATTGTAAAGCAAGTTGACACATTCTAAACTTGTAATTGGACCAAAGCATTGTATAATTTGACTTTTTTTTCTGATCCGTGTTTCCTGTGTTGATGATCCAGTTAAATGACTTATTGCTTTTGTTGGTTGATGCTTTGGTTGGTCACGTTGAACTTCTGACATTTCATTTTGTCAAATGTGTCACTGGATTGAGCATGCTTGTTATCCTTCTCTCCATGTACAGCTTATACTTCAGCAAGTGTTGTAGCTATTTGAATAATATGATGTCCCTCAAGCCTGCTCCACATTTAATATGATCATGGCTGATCATTGAACTTAACACCCTAATATTGCCTCACTCCATATCTCTTGACCCTTTAGTCACAAGGGCTGTATCTACCTCCTTCTTGAAAACATCATGTTTCGGCCTCAAATACTTTCTGTGGTAGTGAATTACACAGGCTCACCACTCTTTCTGGCTGAAGAAATTTCTCCTCATCTCAATCCTAAAATGTTTATGCTTCATACTTAAAATAGGACCCCCTGGTTCTGGACTCCTCCACACCAGGAACATCTCTCCAGAATCTAATCTGTCGAATCCTGTTAGAATTTTGTAGCTCTCTGTGAAATAACCCTGCATTCTTTGAAATCCAGTGAATACAATCCTAACCAACTCGATCTCTATCATACACCAGTCCTGACACTTCAGGAATCACTTTGGTAAATCTTTGCTGCACTCCATCTATAGTAAGTACATCCTTCCTCAGATAAGCAGACAAAAACTGCATGTAATATTCCAGATGTGGCCTCACCAGTGCTGTATATAATTGCAGTAACATATCCTTGTTCCTGTCCTGGAGTCCTGTCACTATGAAGGCCAACATACAGTTTGTCTTCTGCACTGCCTGCTGCACCTACGTGCTTACTTTCAGTGACTGGTGAACGAGGATACCAGGGTTATTGAACATCTTCCTCTCTCAATTAACAGCAATTCAAATAATAATCTGTGTTTCTTTTATTGCTGCCAAAGTAGATAACCTTACATTTTTCCACAATATACTGCATGTCCTATGCATTTTCCCTCTCACTCAATCTGTGCATATCAGACTGCAGCATCTCTCTGCATCCTCCTCACAGCTGACCCTTCCATCCAGCTTTGTGTCATCTGCATGTTTAGAGATATTACATTTAGTTCTCTGGTCTAAATCATTAACATGTGTTGAACTTGTGTCGTTACTGAACATCACCTATGCAGTGTTCTTCGTATGAAGGCAGATTTAGCATATTTTATTCTCTTCAAACAAGCCTTTTTTTTAATCAGATAACTAACTGCACCAAATTGTGGAAAAGAAGTGAAAATTAATTCAGCTCATATTTCAAAATACGTATAGACACATCTGTAAATCCCAAGAAGTAGACTTCTCATATTGTTGTCAGACTTATGACCAGTCCTCTCATCTTAGTGTTGATCTTTCTCTGCACCTTCTCTGAAGCTGTAACACTATATTCTCCATTCTGTTCTATTCCCTGATGTACTTTTGTAAGATATGATTTGTTTGGCTACTTTTCACTGTATATCAGTTCATGTGACAATAATAAATCAAATCACTATATCAAATCAGAGCATTTTAGTCCAAATTCACTGAATTCTAAACATTTACCATATACATGTACATATTGTAGTGTTACATGTTGGATTAATGAAAGCCAAAGAGCACGTTCCATACTTTTGTTTAAACCTACATTGGAGAACCCTGCAGGTGTAATAAAGAAGTTGATCGATGCTAAATACTGAATGCATTTTAGGGACTATTTAAGGAGGAGGCCAGCGTGTTGCTGTTTGTTTTTTATTATTAGTGAATGGTCTATGGCAGATCAGCAGTGGAGTATGCAGAGATATGCACCTTTTAAAAATTTAAGATTAGTATGGGTTAGGAATGCCATTCAACAAGTCTTAGTTCATGTTTCCCAGATAAGTCGTACAGACATTCAACTAAGATTCACTGATTCTTAAATGTCTCGAGTGTTGAATCCTTGCCATGTGGCAATTATTTCTCTGCTCTCTTCACCCTTTTCCAAGTTAATCTCCTCCATGTGACCAATTCACTTGCTCAATTTCCTGATCCCAATGCTAACTGAATATATTAATGATTCGTTTCCTACTGGTGCCCCTTCTCCAAAACTGTCTCTCTCAAAACTGTCTCATCTCCAATATCCATTCCTCTCTACCCACCTTTCCTCTTTTAAAATTGAACATGCTTCCTAACTGCACATCTACTCCAAATTGCTCATGTGTTTCTCGCAATCTGATTTCCATCCATTTTACAGCTTAAAAATTACTCTGCAGGATGTCATTCCCTAATTCTGTGACTGTGATTATGTTGTATTACACAGCTTATGTTCTTTGACTTTTCTGAAACATGCCTGACTCAACCTTTGCCGTTATCTAGATTGATGGATATTTCTTGCGTGTTTCCATTTCTGCCAAACTGAATATAGTCAAAACGCACATGATCAGCAGTATCTTCTTTTCCCTTTCTAAGACAGCTCTCTCCCGGGTCCCCAAGGGATTGTTTTGGCTTCACCTCATCTGCCAGTTTCCTTTCAGCAACATCATCTGTAGGTGAGATTTTGTGTGGCCACTTATAAAATACACATCTTCACATGTGCTCAGCCATTTGCTTGCCTCTGATCTGCCCATCCCTGTAGACATGGTGTAAGAGTGCCAGAAAATACAAAATGATGCAAGTCTTTCTTTTGTTTATTAGACTGCCATCTCTGAGAAACAGCTGAAGATTGTAAAGACTCCTTTAGGGTAGATTTTTCCTGCCATTTGAGAGGGAAGACTTTCATTACATGTCATTCCATTCTGAGCTGGATGTAAAGTCAGGTTTTAAAAGTGAGAGGACATAGTGTTCACTTCCACCTAAGAAGAGGCCATCTTTCACTCTGTCAGAACTGGAAGGTACAATTCAAAACACATTCTCTGCAACACAGCCTTTTCCTCCATCAACCTAGGTGGGTTTCGAGTTCTGTTCTAAAATAGGACCAGTTTTCTAATCTGTTGCACGATCTGATATCTGAAAAACACCGATTTCTGTCCCAGTAGTTTGCACATTTAAGTCAATGTCTTTCCATTTTTTAAGGTACAATCCTTAGCTACATGGCTGCATCCTTTCTTCTGGAGCAGAAGGCTGAGTGTTGAAACTTAATTCTAGATGATTAAACACACAACCTAGACTTCCAATGTTAGGTTAAAGGAATGCTACAATACTAAAAAGATGTTAAACAGGGTTCCCCTCTACTTTTTCGGGAGATTGTAAAAGATATCGTTACCTTATTGAAAGAAAAGTGAGGCAGTTCATCCACCCTGATGATATTTTCCTGAGCTATCAAAACTAACAGAGTGAGGTTGTCTGGATGTTATCATGTTGCTATTTCTGAGACCATACACATTTGGGCAAGTTGGCTGCCGTGTTTTCCCCACAGTATCGCAGTGACTACCCTTCAGAAGTACTTAATTAATTGTGAACAAAAACAAAGTTGCTGGAAAAGCTCAGCAGGTCTGGCAGCATCTGTCAGGGAAAAACAGAATTAACGTTTTGGATCCGGAAGGGTCACAAGCTCAAAACGTTAACTCTGTTTTTGTCCTTCACAGATGCTGCCTGAGCTGTTGAGCTTTTCCAGCAACTTTGTTTTTGTTCCTGATTTACAGCATCCACAGTTCTTTCAGTTTTTAATTAATTGTGAAGTTCTTTGGAATACCTGTAGGGTGTGAAAGTTCCTATATTAATGTAAGCTTTTGGTGTTTCTTTGTTTCTGAAATAATAGTAAATTAATATAAAATATTACGCCATTGTTTGAGCATCAGTGCAGACATCAGTACCACATTGTAAAATGGACATGAATGTTATAGCATGGATTCAGAATCACAAAATTGTTACTGTACAGAAGGAAGCCGTTTGGCTGATTATTTCTCTGTTGGCTCTCTAAAGGGATAGTTCACTTTGTGTATTATTTCACCTTCTCCCAGTAGACATTGTGCAGAAAAGTCTCTACTTTTCCAAATCCCTCTTGGATGCTTTGATTGAACTTGCCTCCATCACTCTCTCAGGCAGTGCACTCCTGACTCAAACTACCTGCTGTGTTAAGAACTGTTTCCTCAAGTTACCATTGTTTCTTTCATTAATTATCTTAAATATATGCCCTTATTTTCTAGACTTTCCCACTAACAGGAATGGTCTCTCCTTACCTAGTCTGACCAGAGCCCTCATGATTTGAACATTGCTACCAAATTTACTCTCACCCTTCATTTCCCAAGAAGTACAAGCCAATCTTCTCCAATCCATCCACTAACTGATGTCCTTGAGCCCTGGAACCATTTTAATTAAATTTGTAAACTCTTTATCCAAGATGTGGTGGCCAAACAGCATGTAGCATTCCAGCTGAGGCCAGACTATGTTTTATACAAGTTTTACATAACTTCCTTGTTCGTGTGTTCTGTGGTCCTTTTTATAAAACCTCGCATGGTGTCTGATTCACCAGGATGATGACAGGGATAGGATTATTGAGGAGAAACTTGAGGTACTGGAATTATTTGCACTAGGACAAAGAGGAAGTGAAGATTGGATAGCAATTCTGGAATATTGTAACAAAGTGGCTAGGGAAAATTTAGTTCCTCTGGTTGGAGTGGGACTGAAAAGAAATCAATCTAAAATAATAATCAAGAGTGAGGAGCCAGCACCTAAGATTTTCTTTTCATACAAGTGGGATTGGAAAATAGAGTACTAAGTCACAGGCAATAGTTGAGGCAGAAATCATTGGATCTTTTAGTGGTAAATTGGAAAAAAGCAAATTGGAAACAGGGGAACAAAGTCTACGAGAAGAAAGCAGAGCTATATGGGCTATCTTTAGATTGTTGCAATGAAAAGCTGGCACAGATGCGATTGACAGAGTGGCCTCTTGTAACAAAATAAAACAAAAACATTTGTGCCATAGTTTAAGAACAGAAGAAATAGGTACAGGTACAGCCTGCACAGTCATTCAAGGAGATCATGGCTGAACGTGCACATTACCTTTATTTTCCCAACCAGTCCTTGGTACAGTGTAAGAGGCTGCACCTAAATAGATTCCAAATTTACATTATTATCGGGCATGCAAGCGTTAGAAATTGTAGATTAAGAGAAATTGTGGATTAGCACATAATGAATAATTCTTAGTGAATAACCAGAGTAGGATGTATCTCATGTGTCCCTTGACCAAAACAATTGCCACGAAATTCTCCATTGACTGGTAGTTGATGGCTGGCTGTATGGGACAACACATCTTCAGATGGACTGAATGGGTTGTCATTTTGCACGTAATGGGAGCCACTGTTCTTTGCAGAAACTACTCTGATCCTTAACACAGCTGTGGTTATTTTAAAGAACTATTTGACAGGGATGAGATTTACTGAGAGCCATTGTTTGAGCTGGTAAATGATACTGGAATCAAGAATCTTTTGGTCCAGTACCAGAAGTGTGCCAAGCTACAGCAATTATCGCCAGCCATGTTGGTGTTTCTGCAGACTCAACAATTTGCTGGTGATGATGTACTAGGTGCTATTCCTTAACCCTAGGTAACCGAAATCCAGATATTCAAATAATTAATCCTGAAAATCCTTCTAAGTGCAGAATGAATGTCTGCCTGATAGAACCAGATGCTTGAGTAACATTTAATTATTTAGTGTGATTGAAGTGATTACAATATAAGCCTCAACTCTCCTGGAATGAGAAATGTACACCCTGCTGAGGACAACAACTTCATGCCATATTTCAGTATATATATCAATCGTGAGTGTCTGATATGAGAGATACTGTTATTGCACAATATCTGGAGGAGCTGGGTGCGTTGGACAGCAAGATCCTGATTTTCACATTTAATTGCATCATTGTGGTTCCATGAGATTTTTCTCCTCTTTACGCTTTAATGCCAGACAGACAGTCTCCCTCTTTCACTGCAAATTCCTGGTCTATATATCTCACAAGTCTTTTCTGTGACTAGGATGCACATAATGATTATCTTCCTCTCCTTTTTAAGGTGTCAATGTACTTGGCATCACAGCTGGGGCAAAGAATTATTTGCACATTTCTATCAGATCAGCAGATCTTAGTTTTTTTACTGTTTTTCAGTCTTTGTGTTTTGTATAATGTTATACAGTTGCAACGTTTTACTTGTATTCCCAAGTGTGTGTCATTGCTACAAATAACGTAGATATAGAGTGCTTTAACTCCATGTGTAATCTGTTGAACGATTGCAAGTAAAGCTCAATGTTCCTGTCTTTATGCAACCAAAAGAATTACAGATGTCAATGCATTTATTTTTCAGGCATTTGGACAGGCATATTCAAACCATCGTAAAGTTGCAGAAGATGGGGAGACCCGTGAAGAGACCCTCCTGCAGGAATCTGCCTCAAAAGAGGCCTATTACCTCAGTAAGATTCTGGAGCTACAGACAGAGCTGAAACAAGTCAGGACAGTTGTGGTGAATGTCCAGTCTGAAAATGAACGACTCAGCGCTGTTTCTTTGGACCTCAGAGAGGTAACCATGGTGCTATTGCTGCTCCAGCCAAAATGCAAGAAATATCATATTACCCAGTTTTAGGAAAGCAGAATCAATGAGAGCAGTACACTAAATGATCACACTTCTGTAAAGCTGAGTTAATTTGTGAGAAATACCTGGCAATTTCAATAGCTTTTGGTTGAGCTGGCTGGTGTCATCTGTATTTTAATGCATTGTTTCATGATGTTGTGAAATAGAGACAGAACAGCGATCCTTTTTTTAACCTTTCTGAAAGTTCCCTTTTTGTTGACTAAAGGTACTGAGTAATGCTGAGTCATAATTTCATGAGTACAGACCTCCAACACTGCACTCAAGTGGCCATTCTTCACGCAGTCTTCGCAAATGAGAGTATACAGACCATTCAGTTGTGGTGGGCGGTCTTGGGGAGGGAAACATAATTGTAGCCAATCTTCTTTTCGTCTGTTACCCGCACATATTATGGCAGAGATCCTCAGAAGTGGCACTTCCCTTTCTCATAGTCCTGAGCTCATGACGGAGTTGCAACCAATTGATTTTCATTAGTTAAACATTAGAAACCTTAATGCCAAACTTGAACAGCACATGTCTTGTCTGCTGTGGTGTGAACATCCTATAATGTCCACTGACACTGTTCTAGCCAGGGTACTGCAGCAAATTGTATTATGAGCATTTCCACAAACATTAAATCAGTACAAGCCAGCCTGAGTGATAGAATATCTTACATCAGTTCTGTATGTAGAGAGTATAGAGGTCAGTTAGCTGGATGGCTGGTTTGCAATGCAGAGTGATGCCAAAATTGTCAGTTCAGTTCCCAAACCAGCTGAGATTAGGATGAAGGTTCTGGCTTTATAACTTCACCTGTAGAGTCACCACCTTTCTTTGTGACAGAGCACCCCTATGTAGTGGATTAAATTGCAAAGAAAGTTGGAGGAGTATCCATAAATCAAGTTCTTTCTCTAAGATTTCCCGCGTACAGAAGCACATTGATTTTGTATTTCTGTGACAATAATTTGCTTCCTATAATTTGACAACTCTGAGCTGTTAATATTTTCTGGCTATTTTTCTCAAACAATTTGAAGATGCATCTGATAACACTCTCAGTGGTTATTTCTCTAGTGCAATCAGTAGGAACAACAATTTAGATCCACTTTTACATTTAGTCAGTTGAACATACAAACATACCAAACAGGCATAGAAGTGACCATTCAGCTCTCAAACCTGGCCTACAACTCAAATAGGATCATGGTTATTCTATCTGTATTCCAAGTTCCACATCCCCATCTACCTCTGATTACCTTTTCCTGCCTAAGGAGGACCTATTCACCTCTATCTTAAAAATAGTCATTGACTCTACCATCTTCTGAGACAGTGTTCCAGAATCACACAGCCCTGTGAAAGAAAATCAAGTCCTCATCCTCTTCACTGGTTCCACACTGACCCAACAGAGGAAATATCCTTTCCATATCCAGACTATTCGGGATGCTATACACTTCAATCAAGTCAGCCCCAACCCCCACCCCCCAACTCCTCTAAACTCCAGTGGAAACAAACCAGCCTATCCAGTCTTTCCTCAAAAATCTCACTCCAGATATCAATCTATTAAACCACTTGTGACGCATTCATATCTTTCCTTATACAAGGAGAATAGATGTGCATTTGAAATATGGACTTGCTGATGCCCTGTATAACATCTTTATTTTTATGTTCAGTTCCTCTCATAATAAAAGATAGCATTCCACTGCCCTCCTGACTGTGTACTGTATCTGCATATTTATTTTTTGTGCCTCTTGTATTCAAGCATCTAGATCCCTCTGCAGTCATTCTCTGTTTAAATAATACCCTGTTTTCTCATTCTTCCTGGCAAAGTGAATGACTTCATATTTTGAGATAATGGGAAGTGCAGATGCTGGAGAATTCCAAGATAATAAAATGTGAGGCTGGATGAACACAGCAGGCCAAGCAGCATCTCAGGAGCACTAAAGCTGACGTTTCGGGCCTAGACCCTTCATCGGAGAGGGGGATGGGGAGAGGGAGCTGGAATAAATAGGGAGAGAGGGGGAGGCGGACCGAAGATGGAGAGTAAAGAAGATAGGTGGAGAGAGTATAGGTGGGGAGGTAGGGAGGGGATAGGTCAGTCCAGGGAAGACGGACAGGTCAAGGAGGTGGGATGAGGTTAGTAGGTAGCTGGGGGTGCGGCTTGGTGTGGGAGGAAGGGATGGGTGAGAGGAAGAACCGGTTAGGGAGGCAGAGACAGGTTGGACTGGTTTTGGGATGCAGTGGGTGGGGGGGAAGAGCTGGGCTGGTTTAGGGATGCAGTAGGGGAAGGGGAGATTTTGAAACTGGTGAAGTCCACATTGATACCATTAGGCTGCAGGGTTCCCAGGTGGAATATGAGTTGCTGTTCCTGCAACCTTCGGGTGGCATCATTGTGGCAGTGCAGGAGGCCCATGATGGACATGTCATCTAGAGAATGGGAGGGGGAGTGGAAATGGTTTGCGACTGGGAGGTGCAGTTGTTTGTTGCGAACTGAGCGGAGGTGTTCTGCAAAGCGGTCCCCAAGCCTCCGCTTGGTTTCCCCAATGTAGAGGAAGCCACACCGGGTACAGTGGATGCAGTATACCACATTGGCAGATGTGCAGGTGAACCTCTGCTTAATGTGGAATGTCATCTTGGGGCCTGGGATAGGGGTGAGGGAGGAGGTGTGGGGGCAAGTGTAGCATTTCCTGCGGTTGCAGGGGAAGGTGCCGGGTGTGGTGGGGTTGGAGGGCAGTGTGGAGCGAACAAGGGAGTCATGGAGAGAGTGGTCTCTCCGGAAAGCAGACAGGGGAGGGGATGGAAAAATGTCTTGGGTGGTGGGGTCGGATTGTAAATGGCGAAAGTGTCGGAGGATGATGCGTTGTATCCGGAGGTTGGTAGGGTGGTGTGTGAGAACGAGGGGGATCCTCTTAGGGCGGTTGTGGCGGGGGCGGGGTGTGAGGGATGTGTTGCGGGAAATACGGGAGACGCGGTCAAGGGCGTTCTCGATCACTGTGGGGGGAAAGTTGCGGTCCTTAAAGAACTTGGACATCTGGGATGTGCGGGAGTGGAATGTCTTATCGTGGGAGCAGATGCGGCGGAGGCGGAGGAATTGGGAATAGAGGATGGAATTTTTGCAGGAGGGTGGGTGGGAGGAGGTGTATTCTAGGTAGCTGTGGGAGTCGGTGGGCTTGAAATGGACATCAGTTACAAGCTGGTTGCCTGAGATGGAGACTGAGAGGTCCAGGAAGGTGAGGGATGTGCTGGAGATGGCCCAGGTGAACTGAAGGTTGGGGTGGAAGGTGTTGGTGAATTGGATGAACTGTTCGAGCTCCTCTGGGGAGCAAGAGGCGGCGCCGATACAGTCATCAATGTACCGGAGGAAGAGGTGGGGTTTGGGGCCTGTGTAGGTGCGGAAGAGGGACTGTTCCACGTAACCTACAAAGAGGCAGGCATAGCTGGGGCCCATGCGGGTGCCCATGGCCACCCCCTTAGTCTGTAGGAAGTGGGAGGAGTCAAAAGAGAAGTTGTTGAGGGTGAGGACGAGTTCAGCTAGGCGGATGAGAGTGTCGGTGGAGGGGGACTGGTCGGGCCTGCGGGACAGGAAGAAGCGGAGGGCCTTGAGGCCATCTGCATGCGGAATGCAGGTGTATAGGGACTGGACGTCCATGGTGAATATGAGGTGTTGGGGGCCAGGGAATTGGAAGTCCTGGAGGAGGTGGAGGGCGTGGGTGGTGTCACGGACGTAGGTGGGGAGTTCCTGGATCAAAGGGGAGAAAATGGAGTCCAGATAGGTGGAGATGAGTTCGGTGGGGCAGGAGCAGGCTGAGACGATGGGTCGACCAGGGCAGGCAGGCTTGTGGATTTTGGGAAGGAGATCGAATACGGGCCGTGCGGGGTTGGGGAACAATGAGGTTGGAGGCTGTGGGTGGGAGGTTCCCTGAGGTGATGAGGTCGTGAATGGTGTTGGAGATGATGGTTTGGTGCTCGGGTGTGGGGTCATGATCGAGGGGGCGGTAGGAGGTGGTGTCGGAGAGTTGGCGTCTGGCCTCAGCGATGTAGAGGTCAGTGCGCCATACTACCACTGCGCCACCCTTGTCTGCGGGTTTGATGGTGAGGTTGGGGTTGGAGCGGAGGGAGCGGAGGGCTGCCCGTTCTGTGGGGGGAGAGGTTGGAGTGGGTGAGAGGGATGGAGAGGTTGAGGCGGTTAATGTCTCGACGGCAGTTGGAGATGAAGAGGTCGAGGGAGGGTAGGCGGCCGGGGGGTGGTGTCCAGGAGGAGGACTTGTGTTGGAAGCGGGTGAAGGGGTCAGTGGAAGGAGGGTTAGGTTCCCGGTTGAAGAAGTAGGCATGGAGGCGAAGACGGCGGAAAAACTGCTCTATGTCCAACCGTGACTGGTATTCGTTGATGTGTGGTTGTAGGGAAACAAAGGTGAGCCCCTTACTAAGGACTGACCGTTCGTCCTCAGTCAGTGGGAGGTCTGGGGGGATGGTGAAGATGCGGTGGTGAAGATGGTGAACAGTTCATCCACTTCACCAACACCTTCCACCCCAACCTTCAGTTCACCTGGCCATCTCCAGCACATCCCTCACCTTCCTTGTCCTCTCAGTCTCCATCTCAGGCAACCAGCTTGTAACTGATGTCCATTTCAAGCCCACTGACTCCCACAGCTACCTACAATACACCTCCTCCCACCCACCCTCCTGCAAAAATTCCATCCTCTATTCCCAATTCCTCCGCCTCCGCCGCATCTGCTCCCACGATAAGACATTCCACTCCCGCACATCCCAGATGTCCAAGTTCTTTAAGGACCGCAACTTTCCCCCCACAGTGATCGAGAACGCCCTTGACCGCGTCTCCCGTATTTCCCGCAACACATCCCTCACACCCCGCCCCCGCCACAACCGCCCTAAGAGGATCCCCCTTGTTCTCACACACCACCCTACCAACCTCCGGATACAACGCATCATCCTCCGACACTTTCGCCATTTACAATCCGACCCCACCACCCAAGACATTTTTCCATCCCCACCCCTGTCTGCTTTCCGGAGAGACCACTCTCTCCGTGACTCCCTTGTTCGCTCCACACTGCCCTCCAACCCCACCACACCCGGCACCTTCCCCTGCAACCGCAGGAAATGCTACACTTGCCCCCACACCTCCTCCCTCACCCCTATCCCAGGCCCCAAGATGACATTCCACATTAAGCAGAGGTTCACCTGCACATCTGCCAATGTGGTATACTGCATCCACTGTACCCGGTGCGGCTTCCTCTACATTGGGGAAACCAAGCGGAGGCTTGGGGACCGCTTTGCAGAACACCTCCGCTCAGTTCGCAACAAACAACTGCACCTCCCAGTCGCAAACCATTTCCAGTCCCCCTCCTATTCTTTAGATGACATGTCCATCATGGGCCTCCTGCACTGCCACAATGATGCCACCCGAAGGTTGCAGGAACAGCAACTCATATTCCACCTGGGAACCCTGCAGCCTCATGGTATCAATGTGGACTTCACCAGTTTCAAAATCTCCCCTTCCCCTACTGCACCCCTAAACGAGCCCAGTTCATCCCCTCCCCCCACTGCACCACACAACCAGCCCAGCTCTTCCCCCCCACCCACTGCATCCCAAAACCAGTCCAACCTGTCTCTGCCTCCCTAACCGGTTCTTCCTCTCACCCATCCCTTCCTCCCACCCCAAGCCGCACCCCCATCTACCTACTAACCTCATCCCACCTCCTTGACCTGTCCGTCTTCCCTGGACTGACCTATCCCCTCCCTACCTCCCCACCTATACTCTCTCCACCTATCTTCTTTTCTCTCCATCTTCGGTCCGCCTCCCCCTCTCTCCCTATTTATTCCAGTTCCCTCTCCCCATCCCCCTCTCCGATGAAGGGTCTAGGCCCGAAACGTCAGCTTTTGTGCTCCTGAGATGCTGCTTGGCCTGCTGTGTTCATCCAGCCTCATTTTATTATCTTGGACTTCATATTTTCCCATATTATACTCCATCTGCCAGATTTTTGCCCACTCACTCAACCTATCTATATCCATCTGCAACTGCCTTATGTCTTCTTCACAACATAGTTTCCTTCCTAGTTTGGTATCATTTGTGTATTTATTAACTTTGTCTTTGCTCTGTTCATCTAAGTCATTGATGTAAATGATGAAAAGTCAAGATCACAGCACAGCAGCTGCCAGACTGCACTTGTCACATCATTGTTAAAGACCCATTTGCTAATACTGTCGAAAGCTCAGCAGGTCTGGCAGCATCTGTGAAGAAAAAATCAGAGTTAACATTTCGGATCCGGTGACCCTTCCTTGAGGAAGAGTCATCGGACCCAGAACGTTAACTCAGATTTTTTCTTCACATGTGTTGCCAGACCTGCTGAGCTTTTCCAGCAACTTCTGTTATTGTTCCTGATTTACAGCACCTGCAGTTCTTTTGGTTTTTGTTAATACTGTCTGTTTTCTGCCAGTTGGCCAGCTAACCAGTCTTTTTATCAATGGTAATATGTTACTCCATGGACCATTTTATTTTCCATAATAGCCTTTGATATGGCACCTTATCAAATGCCTTCTGGAAGTCCAAGTATAGTCTGTCTACATTACCCGCAGTAATGTTAGTCCCCCAAATAAGTTGGTTAAACATGATTTTTCTTTGATAAAACTACGCCAACTTTTCCTGATTGCCATGAACTTTTCTTAGTGCACAACTATAATCTCTTTAATGATCAATTCTGCATAACAGGCTTTCTGCCTTGCTCCCTCCTTGAATAGAGGGATTATATTTGCTACTTGCCAGTCTGCTGTAACCTTTCCTGACTTTAGAGGAGTCTGTAAAATTATCTCAAGCTCATCTAGTACTTCTTTAAAAAAACAAAGTTAATCTGGGCCAAGTGACTTGTTCGCCTGCAGTTCCATCGCTTTGCTTGGTACTACTTCCTTTATGTAACTTAGGCATGTTCCTTTCTCCCTTTCACCTCTAGATTTGCAGGTATTGCTGGAATGTTCATTGTTTCCTTTATAGTGAAGACATGCTCAGTTTGTAACTCATCGCCCTGACACTTGCTTGGACGAGTGCTTCCCTAACAATACACAAGGAGCACCACTTCCATCTAGAAGGACAAGAGCAGCAGATAAATGCTATACCACATGCTATAACTTCCCCTCCAAGCCACTCAAGTATCTCGACTTGGAAGTAAAGCACCATTCCTTCTTGAGTCAAAGTCCTGAAGCTCTGTCCTTATCGGCATTATAGGTATCTCTACACCAATTAAACGACAATGGTTCAAGAATGCAGCTCAAGAGTGGGCAATATATAAGATGGCCCACCCAGTGACATCCTCATCCTATGAATGAGTTAAAAGAAGTGTTCTGCGCAATGGCCTTCATTCAACCACTGCTAGTGTAAAATATAAATTAACGACTTATGAAACATATTGCCATTTGTAAGATCTTGATGCACACAAAACTGCAGCCACGTTTACTTATATACCACCACCTTGTAAAGGGCATCTGGGGATGGGCAATAAGTGCTGGCCTAGCTGTGACACCCATATCCCATGGATGAATGAGAAAAGGCAAAACGTTTGTTCCTTTTATTTGCTGTTTCCTTGTAATTTAACTGTTAAATACTTTTTCTTACTCTCTAGAAAATGACACTTATTTTACTTAACTTTTCTTATTTTAAATATCTGTTGAAACCATTGATATCCATCTTTACACTTCCAGAGAGCATTCTCTGTACTCTAATTTCTCCTTTCTGCTTCATCTTCTGGTCATTCTCCGCCATTCCTTGTATTCTGACCTCCCACTTATCTTCGTACAGTTACACACTTATTATTCAAGAGTGATGCTTTCCCTAATTCATTTAATTAACCACAGACACTGAGTCCTCCATTTTGAAATTTTATTTATTGAAGAATTATATTTATTCTGAGTATTCTGAATCATTCCCTTGAAAAGTATCTATTAATATAGCTCTAGCCATGTGTGCCAATTCACTCAGCTTTTATTCTAGTGGTATTCATTATTTATGTTTTAAATATTAGTTTTAAACCCAGTCTTCTCCCTTTCAAACTTGATGCACAATTCAATCATATTGTGGTTGCTGCTACTGCGGGCTGCAATAACTCTGAGATTATTTAATCCTGCCACATTGCACAATATCAAGTTTAATATAACTTGCTCTCTTGTTTCTGAAATGTGCTGCTCTAAGAAACTATCTCAAAAGCATCCTATGTAATCCTCACCCAGACCATTACTGCCAAGCTGATTGTTCCAATTTATATGTAGAGTGACATCACCCACAATTATTCTTGTCTCTTTATCACAAATGCCCAATATTTCTTTTTGCATATTTTGACCCATGACAGTTAGGGAGCATATAGATGAAAGGCTTTCTACACCATGGTACCATTGTCAGTTTGTTTATCTAGCCTGCAGCCACTGTTTCAATTAAACAAAATGAGAGCACCTGGGGTCTTCTGGACAGTTGCAGAGACTGGCGCTCCTGCATTCCTATCCTCTGGGTCACCTAACCTGCCTCACTCACAGTCAGTGTGTCCTGTCCCTGACCACTGATCAAATCGGAACACAAAGACATGTGACTTCCATCTGGTGATGCATCACAGTGTCTGTAGTTCAGTCTCCAGCTCATAAACTCTGAATTGAAGCTGTCTGAATTTCAAACTCTTAGCCCTGTCTACATTACTCATGTTGTCTGGCATGCAAGTAATTCTGCATTACAGCGTCATTCGGTTGACACCCCAGTTTTAGTTATGCCTGGTGCCCTAGTAGGTTTTCTTGTGCTATCTTCTCAAACTAGCCTCATTACCTGTGCATCATTACCTATGGCAACCCACTTGTCGCGTTGTCTCACCCACTGCAGACAGGGTACAGGACACTGCCAGGACCTCTCAGGATTCCTGCCATCAGTGCCATCTTTGAAGCCCAACTGTGCATTCAATCAATCTCTGTCAGTCTGTAGCTGATTTCTGTGATTGTTATCAATTGTCCCAGACATGTCAAGTAAAGGGGAATTGGCACCTCTCTTTACTGATGTGGACCTGGACGTGCTGGGGGACGGGGGATGTATGTGGCAGCTAACACCGATGGAGTGGGCTGTGAAATGTTACTGCCTTGGTTTTCACGACAAATATCTGAAGGAGCAATAAGCTGGAGTCACCCGGTTACCACTAACTCTTTCATGCTGGGAATTGTCATCATCTAGTTTTTAATTTGGTGGGTAGGAGAATGGGAAGGTGCAGATAATGAGATGAGCTGAAAATAATGGGATGCTAAATACATGTTGATACATGCGAATAGGTCTCTTGCCATTTGCTGGTGAGAATCTTGTCTCGCCAGTCAGCATTTGACGAAAAAAACTGGACATTTTGTTTTTGTCATTGGGAATCTTATCGCTGGTGATCTCACTTGATTCTTAAAACTTTCTCGTTAATACCCACATCACTCAGTGGTTGGGAAAAAAAACTCAGCCCAATATGTTTGACAGATATGTTTAGTGATGATCATTCCCTTAAATGAAACAGAGTTGGAGCTGTGATAATTTACATTGTTCAAGTTTGGGAGCCCTGCCAATGATTGAGAAAGCCTGTCGATATTCGCTTTTTGATTTACCTCTTTACCTATTTATCTGATTCCCTTCAGCAGTGTGATTATCACATTTCCACTTGGTGTCTACAACTGTTTGATGTAGCTGTGACTCTAGAATTGGCTAACTAAAAGGGTAACACTCACTGACTGTGAGAAAGTAGGGGAATTCCTAAACATTCATCTGGAGAAACAGAAGCTTCCACAGCCCAAATAGTTCTGTTCCTCTTAGAAGTCCCTTGGGATTGAGGATGACTTCCATCCTCTCTGGTTCACTGGATTTTGAGAAGATTGACAAAGTCCATCTGTAGACTCCGAGATAACAAGGTGTGGAGCTGGATGAACACAGCAGGCCAAGCAGCACCTTAGAAGCAGGAAAGCTGACGTTTCAGGCCTAGACCCTTCATCAGAAATTTCTGATGAAGGGTCTAGGCCTGAAATGTCAGCTTTCTTGCTCCTCAGATGCTGCTTGGCCTGCTGTGTTCATCCAGCTCCACACCTTGTTATCTCGGATTCTCCAGCATCTGCAGTTCCTATTATCTCCATCTGTGGACTCTGTTCTTTATTTGAAGGCGTGCACAAATATTGGTGTTAGGAGGTTTCTGTGCTCTCTCCAACATCTCCCCTTTGGTTTTGTATACTCTCTCAACACATCTCACACGATGTGCCAAAGTTGATGTCAATGTTCGTAAGTTCCCAAGCTATGATTGCAGTGCAGTGCTCAGGTCTGCGATGGCTGGGTTGTCATTGTGATAGGTGGAAAATGGCTGTGTGTGATTTTGTTATAAACATGGGATAGGTTGTTGCAAATGGCAACCATATAGCCTCAGTAGAATGGGTCTTGGTCCAATGGCAGTATTCTGGTAGTTAGAGATCAGGCTATACTACTCACATTGTTATGGTCTGTGCATGACCTTACCTGTGCATTAAATACCCTGTGGCCAAGAACAGACGGAAAGAGAAGAATAGTGGAACCAAAAAACAGACACAGACTAAGCAGGATATTGAAGTCTTAATCATTCCAATGATGAGGGAGAAGGCAATAGACTGGGTCTTTTGGTAGAAGTTGGATCTTCTGATTTAATCCAGAGCAGGAATGTCTTCTTGATGCCTAGAAGAGTCTAGGAGTTTGAAGCCAAGCTTAAAAGATGATGTTCCAAGCTACGAAATGCTATCCTCAAATTGGTAGGAGGCCTCAAATTTTCACCCCAGAAATATATGTTTTATATATATTGTACTGCATGCATAAAATCAAACAGGTGTTCTAAGCTGCATTGTGGAGTAGGAATTTAAGACATGCTCAGAGCAGACTGTGCATAGAATTCTGAGTGGTGCACAGAATCAGGTTGTCGAGCAAAAATAAATGATATATGAAACTGGTTCATGCTAACCCATCAACTAACTGCTGTAGCAAGCGAATTTGGTGTTCACGAAAACTGGTGTAAGAACAGAGGAAAAAGAACTCCACTCTGAAGAAGATTCCCAAAACCAATTATAGTATGGAACAAGAACGTGCCATTGGCCTGATCTTGAGAAGCATGTATTGAATGTGTCTTCAAATTGACTCAGGTCTTTTGGAAGCTACAGAGTTGTTTTGTCATGGTAAAAGATTTTCTACCTCTTTCTCCCACTGCCTCAGCTGAAAAATTCACAATCTTCTGGTATTGCTGCTTGATAGCCTTTTTATTGGAACCATGCAAAATTGACAAAGAAAATTGAAAATTCTCTTTTTTAAAAAAAAGTCCTGCTTCAACTTTCCTTTTCCAACCAGGCATGTAAATTTCAATAAACTTCAGAAAGTTTCTTTACCTACTCCCAGCATCCTCATCTATGCTAATTATTGTTTTCTTCTTGATTTTGGAGAATGTAGTCCTTACTTGAGAACTCTCTATACTTCTCGTGGGCATATTTGATATTAGAACTGATGGGTCCCTGTCCCAGAAGATATTCAGTCTTCTTATGGCTGACCTTGAAACTGACATCGGGTGCTGAATGTAGGAGATGCTCCATTTCACAGCATAAAGAGCCCTCATATTAAATAACATTAAATTTACAACAATTTCCAATGGAGAAAATGGAAAAGTGAAAGTTTTCTATCATATATACAATTGTTTAGTCACTAAGTCCTTGTATTTCCACAGACCAATTGATTCATTCACCGAATGTGTACCAGTCAGCAGTCAGCGTCAGGACAGCAGGTCAAACCTAGGTCACACCATCACAATCATTTAACTGAGTGTAACCCACTATTAACAGTGGGATATTAGAAGTGTACCAGTACTGCCACATGTTGATGAGGATGTGGTGTTGTGCTAATCATGTCATAACGGTTAGTGCATGTTATAATACAATGGTCTGTATGTTGTTGTAGAAATGATGATGAGCTAATCTGCATTCTTCTATTATTTAGAACTGTATCAAATTTAAAAACTTAAGGTATCTGCACATGTTCAGTTAAAAGCAGAAAGTGAGAAGTTAACTGAGTAGCCAGGCTATTTCAAAAGCTGCACCACACCAGTATCTTGTTCGGAGACTTATTATTGAAATATACAGAAGGACGTGAAATTTAAATAGATTACACATTAAACAGACTAGAAAATGTTGCTTACCCATTCAAGTGTGTGAAGTTTTAGTGATGTGATATGATTTTGTTGTTGCCAGAAGCAAACCTCTTTTGCTAAAAGTTAATTTGTATAATCCAAATTCTGTTTCTTCAGATTTTAATTATTGTTGAGGCCTAAATTTTATTTTTACTTTCTGTCTCATTTATATCTTACTCTAAAGGTCATATTTCTTTCCTTCTCTATTTTGCTTTAATTAGAGTTAAGCACCCTTTCTACTTTGAACTTCGCGTCTGAATAGTGATTCTTCATTCTGATTGATTAAGGATTACTTCTCCTATTCACACAGGTCCCACATCCCCTATAAGGAAAACTGATCTTAAACCACAAATTTCATTGCAAAAGCCTACAGTAAATTTGTGAGCAAATGCAAGTGCTGTACAGTCAATGCTGAACTCAAAATCCAACAACCAAGGATCTTGTTACCACAGGAAGCAGTTAAGGCCAAAAAACTTTGTCATTTCAAGGAGTCCGATTTTGTACTTGGGACAAAAGGGATGAAAATATTTGGGGAAAAGCAGCACCAGACTATAGAGTTGGATGATAGGCTATGATCATGATGAATAGTTGAGCAGGCTTGAAGGGCTGAATAGCCTTCTTCAGCTCTTATTTTTGATTTTTGTATGATTTATCACTCTTAAACCAGCAGTGTGTCATACTCATCAAGCATTTCACTGTTGGTATAATCGGTAAGGCAAATGATTTTCTGTAGCACTTTTTTATGTGATGGTCGCACACTTGGACTCTGATTTTCTGTGAAAATTACTAAAAGACAATAATTACTGTAGAGGAAACTAAACCAGACAATGACTCATCTCAGCTCCACGTAAGACAAGGAATTTTAATTTCAAGAGAGTGTGCATAAATGGGTCTTTACCAGATTGTCAACATTTTTGAGTGGAGTCCTGTAGGTGTCTGTGCTGGGCCCCCAATTTTTTTACAATTTATATCAATGATTTAGATAAGGGGATTGAAGGGCATGGTGGCTACATTTACAGACGATACAAAGATAGAAGGGGAGGTGTGGTGTGAAGATGATGGAGCTTGGATGCAGTACAGCATGTGACCAAGAAAGCTAATATGATGCTAATCCTATCTTATGAGAGAGTTTGAAACTAAAAGTATGGAAGATATGAACAAAAGCAAAGTTGCTGGAAAAGCTCAGCAGGTTTGGCAATGTCTGTGAAAGAGGAAACAGTTAACATTTCGAGTCCAAATGCTCCAGTTACACAGGCATGGCCACACTATGAATACTATGTATAGTTTTGTTTGCCATATGTAAGGGCATAGGTTTGGAGACAGATCAGAGTAGACATGCTAGATTGATTTTGAAATGAGCTGGTTGTCTTATGAGAAAGGGTTGGACAGGCTGAGCTTGTTTGCACTAGAGTTTAGAAAAGAGCGTGTGACTTTAATTGGTGTAAATAAGATCCAGAATGAATTCGCCGAGGATTTTGGAAAGCATGTTCCTGATATGAGTGAATCCAGGGCTGGTGGACACTGTTCTAAAATCAGCAGTCACTCGTTTAAGGACAGAGCTGAGGGGAACTTTTTCTCCTGAGATTGGTGTGACTTTGGAACCCTCTGCCTCAGAAGGCAACAGAGGTGTTTTGAGGAAAGGAGACATGAATTCTTGTTATGCAAGTGAACCAAAGGAATTTGGAGATAGATAAGAATGTGGATTTTGAAACAAAAACAGACCTGCCATCATCATATTTAAGATGGAGAAGGCTTGAAGGACTGAAGAACCTATTTCTGCTCCTAATTTGTTTATAAGATGTCAACCTGTGTGTAGATCTGAACATTAACTAAGCATTTATCTTTATCATGGTTCATATTGGCATATGATGCACTAGATGTGGTGCCTGTTGTTGGATTGAATAAAGAATTCTAGGGTAGAATTTATACAGAGGCCCTCCCCATATTCTAGTGTATTGTTGGTGAAGATAGAATCATAGAATCCCTACAGTATGGAAGCATGCCATTCGGCCCATTTATCTGTAAAATTCTCCAAGGTCCCCTTTGCAGACTCTTGGAAACCTTCCTAAAGATCACCTAGACAACAGCTTAGAATTCAAAGCATTTGGAAGACTAACAGGAACAAATTTATACGATTGCACACTACAAAAGCAAATGCCCTGTACCTTGTTTGTTTGCTATTTCAAATTCATGTCCTCTTAAGCGATAAGCCTTATATCACTTTTACAAAGAAACAGCAGAGTATCAGCCTGCTTCCCAATGTAAAATTGAGACACAGCAGTGAAAAAGGGATCTTAAGGATTATAACTTGAATTGGCAGGCAAAGGATAATTTCAGTTTTAACACAGAGCCATCCTGTTCATACACACGGTGTTTTACCTATCTAAAAAGTGGCTTTCTGAACTGAAAGAACTTACCCTTGTGTAGCTGTCAGTTGGTTCCATCATTTTGTTTCTTCAGTTCAGCCTATATGATATTATCACCCCTTCTTTGGTACAAACTTCTCTGGTGGCTGAAAATTGCTCCCATAAGGGCTTATTTCTTAAAGACGTTGTCTCAAAGTCATCAACATTGATTAAGGGGGTATTACACAGAAAAATTAAATAGGAAGAAAAGTAAAAGAACAGAACAGCAAACCAAGTTAAGAAATGAACAGAGATAATGGGAAGTGCAGATGCTGGAGAATCCAAGATAACAAAGTATGTAGCTCGATGAACACAGCAGGCCAAGCAGCATCTCAGGAGCACAAAAGCTGATGTTTGGGGCCTAGACCCTTCATCAGAAAAGGGAGATGGGGAGAGGGTTCTGAAATGAATCGGGAGAGAGGGGGAGGTGGATCAAAGATGGATAGAGGAGAAGATAGGTGGAGAGGAGACAGACAATTTAAAGAGGCGGGGATGGAGCCAGTAAAGGTGAATATAAGTGGGGAGGTAGGGAGGGGATAGGTCAGTCCGGGGAGGATGGACAGGTCAAGGGGACGGGATGAGGTTAGTAGGTAGGAAATGGAGGTGCGGCTTCAGGTGGGAGAGGGGATAGGTGAGAGGAAGAACAGGTTAGGAGGCGGAGATGAGCTGGGCTGGTTTTGGGATGCAGTGGGGGAGGGTAGATTTTGAAGCTGGTGAAATCCACATTGATACCATTGGGCTGCAGTGTTCCCAAGCGGAATATGAGTTGCTGTTCCAGCAACCTATGGGTGGCATCATTATGGCACTGCAGGAGGCCCAGGATGGACATGTCGTCTAAGAAATGGGAGGGGGATTTGAAATGGTTCGCAACTGGGAAGTGCAGTTGTTTATTGTGAACCGATCGTGGGTGTTCTGCAAAGCGGTCCCCAAGCCTCCGCTTGGTTTCCCCAATGTAGAGGAAGCCACAACGGGTACACCAGATGCAGTATACCGCATTGGTGGATGTACAGGTTAACATCTGCTTGTTGTGGAATGTCATCTCGGGGCCTGGGATAGGGGTGAGGGAGGTGGTGTGGGGGCAAGTGTAGTACTTCCTGCGGTTGCAGGGGAAAGTGTCGAATGTGGTGGGGTTGGATGGGAGTGTGGAGCAGACAAGGGAGTCGTGGAGAGAGCAGTCTCTCCGGAAGGCAGACAAGGGTGCAGAGGGAAAAATGTCTTTAGTGGTGGGGTCGGATTGTAGATGGCGGAAGTGTCGGAGGATGATGCGTTGTATCCGGAGGTTGGTGGGGTGGTATGTGAGGACTAGGGGTATTCTCTTTTGGCGGTTATTGCATTGGCGCGGTGTGAGGGATGAGTTGCAGGTAATGCGGGAGACATAGTTGAGGGCATTCTCGACCATTGGAGAGGGAAGTTGCGGTCCTTGAAGAACAAGGACATCTGGGATGTGCAGGAGGTGAATGCCTCATCCTGGGAGCAGATGGGGTGGAGGCGAAGGAATTGGGAATAGGGGATGGAATTTTTGCAGGAAGGTGGGTGGAAGGAGGTGTATTCCAGGTAGCTGTGGGAGTTGAGGGGCTTGAAACGGACTCCGGTTTCTAGGTGGTTGCCTGAGATGGAGACAGAGAGGTCCAGGAAGGTGAGGGATGTGTTGAGATGATCCAGGTGAACTTAAGGTTGGGATGGAAGGTGTTGGTGAAGTGGATGAACTGTTCCAGCTCCTCTTGGGAGCATGAGGCAGCGCCGATACGGTCATCAATGTTACACACCTTATAAAAAATGTCCTTCAACAAAAAATGGAAGGCAAGCATTTAATTATGGATTTGACAGTGAATGGCATCTTTATTGATTTGCTACTATTTACTAAGATGTACAACTTTACTTCACAGAATGAGCATTAACTGATACAGAGAAGCAATCTCTGAAAATTCTTCTTGCTCTTGGCAAGGAAATGCTTCACACAGTAACTGCATCCATTCTTTCTGAAAATGATGATAAAAGATCCACAGAAGCTCTGGTGTATACTTGTAGATCAGTACAAGGTATGAATTAATCTCCGTAATGATAGACTTCAACTTGTGTCATGCAGACAGAACAACCCAAGAGTCTGTTGATAACATTTTCACCAGATATTGCTGCAAAGGCCACAAATGTTATTTCTCCAAAGAAGTCTTGCTAAGCTGTACAAGGCACTAGTCAGACCATGGGTGGAATACTGTGAACTGTTCTAGTCACCTTATCTAAAGAAAGATAACTCTGGATTGGAGACAGTCCAGAGAAGGTATGCCAGCTTGATCCTGGATGAAGAGATTTTTATATAAGGAGAGCTTGAGTAGGTTGAGTTGTACTTTTGAAGTTTAGAAGAATGAGAGGATCCCTGATGAAAACATGCAAGATTTTTGGGAGGCTCCACAGGATAAATGAGGAGAGATTATTTCCCCTTGTGGACAATCTGGGACCAGAGAGTACCTCAGAGCATTTAAAACAGAGATGAGGAGGATGTTAGTTTCTCTGAGGGTAGTGAATGTGTAATGGAGCAGACAATGGGGCTGTTGTAGGTGCTATTCTGCTGGCGGCACCCTCCAGTGTAGTCCATTATCCTGGTAAGCTGTGCTGTCCAATTTGGAGCAACAGCTGGGTGACTAGGCAATGTGATAAATGCTGAGGAACAACAGAATGAGAGCAGCCTTCCAAGGAGGAGGGTGAGGACAATGGGCAGGAGGCATACCTCTTTGCACACCCCAAAGTTCAGCTGCGCCAGGTACTAAAAGTCAGACAGCATCTGTTTCCACCCAGATCCACTCACTGAGAGCTGGGTGCAGCAGATCATCATTGCCCGTGGAATGGCCATTGGTCAGCGTGCCAGGATTTGCCTTACATTGTGGAGGTGAATTGTAGCTTTATTCATTTTGTTTGTGTTCATTTTTGCTGGCTGCAAATTAAAACACACCTTTAGAATTGTCCAATTGCAAGTCTGCATGTTCCCTACTAGCCAATGACAAGATGCTAAACTACAGTGTGAGTTGGGAACAGAGTAGGAATCAGGGTGTTTGAATGAGATGTAACTGAGGACAGGTAAATCATGATGACTGGTGGTTAAACAGTGACTAAGGTGTGAAAATGGAGTTGTAATTACGAGAGAGTGTCAGCCATGCAAGTTATGTGCTGAGAGCAGCATGGCTTTGTGGGCTGTGTGCTGTTACTTTGCCACTGAGCGGCAACACTGGATTTCCAACCTTTGTTGGATAGTTCCAGGAATGTTAGTCAAGATGGGGCTGGACTCAGATGTACATAGTTAATGAGGAGTTTGGTAAGATGTGGTGAGAGTTCTCATTAGGCCTCAGCTAAAAGCTCTTCCAAAAACTTGATGTAACTTAAATTAGCCATAAAATGTCCATTTCAGCCCTGTCTCTCTGTGACTACTTGCAACACAACACTCTAAGGGTAGCACATTATATTTGTACGAAAATTGCCCAGACACAATATCGCCCATTTTGCAATGTATATTGTAATATGGCCCAGGAGCTTAAGAAATGTCTATTGAATCTTTTAGGACTATATTACCTATATCTACGTCTTATGGTAGCTAATATAAGATTCACCACATCAAATACGAAGACTTTGCTAAAGGCAAAAAGCCCATCTTTGTATCTATGGTCTATTGTGAGGCCAGAATATTTCAGGGTTAATAGTGATGTTGATTTATTAAAGAAATAGCTCCTAAGTCCCAGATTTCAGTTCAGGTTTTCACTTTCATTACCTAATGCGGTAACTGCCCAAAGATGTTTCATTTTCCAGCTCCAACATCTCTGCCCTAGATCAGTACCAACTTCCTGAGAGAAACAATTGAATGTTTCACTGTTGTGAATACCATAGCTCTTATTTAAAAATATATAATGGAAACACCTTGGGTTCAATTTTAACAACAATGACTTGCACTTATTGAGAAACATTTCCTGTATTAAAGTGTACCTTGATGTTTCACTGGTGTATTAAAAACGAAATTCAACACCGTGACAGAAGGGGCTGCTAAGGCAGATAAGCAAAACCTTGATCAAAGAAACGTAGGGCTCTAATAGGATTCTGGGATTCAGATGGATAGCTATTGAACATTGGACTTTTCCCATGGCAGTTTATGATTTTCTTTCATTGCAGTTCTGCACTCCTGGGTTTTCATTCTATTCTACATGTAAGACATATGTTAGCCTTTATATTTTGTTTGCCAGTGGATATTTTTCAGACTCTGTTTGAGATAATGTGTCATATTTATGTATAGTCAAAAAATACAGTTAAAAGTTTGTTCCTGTAGATTATACCTGCTGAACGTATGAGCCTGTTTAACATAACTACTGAAGCATTGTCAAGTCAAAATGAAAGACGAGAGATGAAGAGGAAAATGCCTAGGGATTTGACAATGCAGTTAATAAAAATGTTTTTTTTATATATGTGCCACCAACTCTGACTTGTTAGAATCAGCTCTGTTTTTATAGTTATCAGGTTTTCTCAAACAAAAACAAACATTTATTCTGGTTGAAAATAACTTTACACACAGCCACCAATGTTGGCTTACAGACTATATCTTTCAGAATGATTGGCTTCAGTTTGAATGTGACTGCAATTAAACAAAAATGAAAACACTGGATATGCCTTTCTGGTCTGGCAGCACCTATGGAAGAGAAAGAGAATTAATTACACATGTTTTTGGTTGCCTGACTGCAGTCTTTATACAAAATTTACAGGTGCTAATGTCTCAGAATTCTCATTCAAATGATATCATTACAAAACTGGAAATTTAGTTTCATTCTGACATCTCTAACAGCTAAATGAAGAGACATAAAGTGAGCTTCCTGACCTTCTGTCAGAAATCAGCCTCTTACCAGATATTATAGGTGTGCTTTATAGTCATCACGGTCAATGCAAAGGAATGTTGTCTCCTTGTGTTCCTGGCTTAGAGAATGATGACATTTCCCACCTACATCAGATGAAAGGGAACCAGAGCTACCAGCTCTGCACTAAGCATATGCCTTTATGTCAAGTACAAGCAAACAAAGATAAAATTACTTGAGTCATTGCAGAGTTTTCTGCTGACAAACCTCATGGTGCTTTTACTGTGGAGTGGGATTCACAGTGAGTGCTGGTGCGGAATTCATGGATCCATGACTAATAGGCAGAAAGAAAATGGGATACTGAAGGCCCCCAGTCCTTCCTCTCCTCCCAAACTCTATCTGACATAAAGTCCAACTTGACCAAAGCAATGGTTGTTCAGCCAAGCTTTCTATTGTCATTCAAAAATATACATTACTGTTTGGTGGCTGTTCCTAAAGGCATACAGTAATGATTCCATTCAAAGTGTTAACCAGGCAACTGTGGAAGTGGCTCCATTTCTGATTATTTTCCTTTGTGTTTCTGCCCTGATGCAGAGAGTTTTTATGCATATGAGCCTGGTCCTCATCTTGATCATGATTGATTTTATTGTGGCATGAAAAGCTTTGTTTACGAGCAGTACAGGCAGAGGACAGCAAAAAAGGGATGTACAGACTAAAAAGACTTATAAACATACAGGCTACATTGCAGGTTAGATTATTTGAGTCGGGAGTCCATTTCCTGAAGGAGGAGGTTGTAGGAGATCATTACCAAGGGGCAATGGGTCTTTGATGATGTTGGCTGCCTTCCCTTGGCAGTAAGCCATGTAAGTGGAGTCCACGGATGGAAGGTTGGCTTCTGTGATGGTTTGGGTTGTGCACACCATCTTCTGTGGCTCCGTATGGTCCCTACCAGACCATTATGCATCCAGACATTATGCTTTCGATGGTGTATCTGTAAAGGCTGGTGAGAGACCGTATGGACAAGATTTCCTGAGCCGGCTGAGGAAGAAGAGATGTTGCTGTGCCTTCTTGACTGTAGGAAATCCAGGACAGGTTGTCAGTTACTGTCACTCTGAGGAGCTTGATGCTCTTCACTCTCTCAACCTCAATTCCATTGATGCAGATGGGGTCATGTTCTCCTCCTTTCCTTCTAAAGTTGATGATCAGTTCCTTAGTTTTGCCAACATTGACAGAGATACTTTTCATTGCATCACATCACCAAGCTCTCTATTTCCCGTCTGTGTTTGACTCGTCGTTGTTAGATATCCATCCCACTATGGTGGTGTCATCAGTGAGCTTGTTGACAGCATTCGTTTGGAATTCGGCAACACAGTCGTGGGTGTACAGGGAGTACAGTAGGGGGCTGAAGACACATCCTTGAGGGGCTCTAGTGTTGAGTGTTATTATGGAGGAGTTGTAGTTACCTGTCCTCACTGATTGTGGTCTGTGGCTCAGAAAGCTGAGGATCCGGTTGCAGAGGCAGAGCCTATACCAAGGTCACACTGTTTTGAGATCAGTCTGGCAGGGATAATGGTGTAGAAGGTGGAGCTGTAGTCAGTGAGCAAGAGTCTGACATAAGTGTCCTTGTTGTCCAGATGTTCCAGGTTTGAGTGCAGGGCTAGGGATATGGCATCCTCTGGATGATGAGTGTCGATGAACAATTTGAACATGATCATTCAAAAAGTACTGTATTGTCCTCACCTGCATCCTTGGGACAGTTGCAGCTTCCAGAATGCAGTTGTATGTTGATGCTTTGGATGCTAGTTTTGATACAATGGTTTCCTAAGTCTTCAAAGTCACCTACCGTCTCACTGCTGGTTGGCCAAACAGATCAGTGCCGAGTATCAGTGGCCCGACAAGTGATGGCATGAATAAGGATACTTCTTCAGGAGATTGAGACCTTTGTTCCTTTGCTCCACATCCCTCTGATGGCTGTGTAAGGAGCAAACAACCAGTGCCAGACCTGGATACCAAACAGGACATGCACCTGAAATTAGTCCCTCTAGTACTTCATCCTTCTTGAGACAAAGGCCACCATACAATGCAAATGCTGCTGCTGTAAAGGTCTGGCCCCAAACTTACAATCTGTGGCCATAGAGAAGGGAACTAGAAGAAGTAAAAGGTTCAGTGCATCAAGAAGCCATCCTATAGGCACAGTGATAAGAAACATTATTGATTGTACATGAAGGTGTCTTGGAACAGTGTATAATTTGTGCGCCGATGCGGCTAGAACTCTAATTGCAAACTTTTACAAATGAATTGAAGACAGAATGGTTGCTCTCTATACCAGTGCTCTCCCAATCTATCGTCCAAAATTCTTGATGAATAGACCAGCTCTGATGGAGAAAAATCTAAGATTAATGCTCTAGGATATTTGTTTCAGTGCACCCTTTTCTCTAGCCAATGATATTGCCTTGTCAGGGTCTGCTTCCCTGAACTCATCTTACATCGATAAACATGCAGACTAGATGGTAGACACGAGCAGAAACAAATTTTCCCCTCCTGAACCTAGTTGATTGGAGTACATTATGGCATCCTTAGTCTGACATCAGTCAATAGCTTGAAATGAGTCAAAATACTCTTTTTTTCTATAAATCAGCTACTCATTGGAATAACGTTGCTGAATCGTGAGAGAGCCAAGCTTTCTTTCTTACCTTGAGGAGGAGTGTGGGTTGGGTGAACTAAGGAATCATTAGAAGAATTGAGTGAATGGTATATTGCATAAAATGCATCCTGTGCTGGACCTGGGAGACCTTGCTGCTGTTACTTCACATGATAAGTGCAGGGGGAGGATGGTGGTTGTCGTGGTAAGAATTGGCCATTCTCAGCATAGAGCAGACTTGTATTTTTTTTACTGTACATTGTGTAATGTAAGATTAAAGGTAGGGTGGCAGAGGTTCTGACTGATATCCCTTTGAGAATGAGTAGGTCAGCAAATGGCAGTGTTGTTAATCTCTGAGAATGTTTGCACTGAAAAGATGTGCTTTTGTCTACTTTATCTATCAGGGGAGTAATGAAAATGACCTTCTTTTATAAGATGTATCAACAGTTGCCTTTAGCTATTTTTATATTACCAGCTGGGAATAAAGGACTCGGCACTAGAGATTGGAAATGAAAAAGAACTTGCCGGAGGCATTCATTGTCACAAATATCACTCCATTTCATAGAATTGTAGAATTCTTACAGTAGAGACAAAGGCCATTCAGTGCATTGAGTCTGCACGAATCCTCTGAAGAGCAACCCACCCTATCTCCATAATCCCACATTTACCGTGGCTAAGCCACCGAGCGTGCACATCCTGAGACTCTGTGGGACAATTTAGCATGGCATCTTTTGGACTGTGAGAGGAAGCCAAAGAACCCAGTGGAAACCCACGCAGACATAGGGAGAATGTGCAAAGTCTATGCAATAGTCACCCAAGGTTGGAATTGAATATGGGTCCCTGGTGCTGTGAAGCAGCAGTGCTAACTACTGTTTCACCCAGCTGCACAATTTATTCTCATTTAGTCCCAATTTTCCTCAGACTGTTGTATCAGGTAATGGTTCTGAAACAGTTGATGTCGGAGACTGCAGTAAATGGCACCTAATATAGTGATGTCAAACATATTTGGGAGTATTTGGGGCAGAACAATTGTGGGATTGTATGGAGTGCAGACCTATATCTACAGGTTTCCTCATAGCCTTAGAAATAATGCCTAATGAATTAAGTAATTTGTCCTTAATTACTATTATGCAATAATTTACACCTCACCAGACTTCATCTTTCCCATCTTCTTTCAAAACTCAATGGTTCTTGGTCTTCTACTTCCGCAAACATAAAAATGCCCCTAGACTCAAAAAAACGAAAGCAATTGATGCAGTTTCCTTCAATCTACAAGCACTACATGGGCTTCAGCACGGTGGCTCCGCGGTTAGCATTGCTGTCTCACAGCACCAGGGACCTGGGTTCAATTCCACCCTCGGGCAGCAGAGTTTGCACATTCTCCCTACGTCAGCATGGATTTCTTCCCATAATCCAAAGATGTGCAGCCTAGGATTGGCCACACTAAATTGCCCATAGTGTCCAGGAATGTGTATGTTGGGTGGATTAGCCATTGGAAATGCAGGGTTACAGGGATAGGATAGGTGAGGATAGGTGGGTGGGTGTGGGTGGGATGCTCTTTAGAGGGTTGTTGTGGACTGGATGTGTCGAATGGCCTGCTTCTACACTGTTGGGATTCTCTGATGCTATGAATATGAAATACCCCATTGGACCCAGGAAAGAAATTTCTGGGAGTCCAAGTGAGTTTACAGCTTAAGGACCGTGCCCCTGTTAAACATAATCTCATACATACAGTCAGCAGTCACAGGTGCCTTTACTTCAGGCTTGGCAAGAGGTGCAGAAAGAGCAATGACAGTGGAAGGACCTTAAAGTCTAGTCCCACCTATAGCTACTGATTCGATCAGGAAGTTTCACTCATAAAGTAAATTCACGCATGTCTTTTTGGGAAGAAAATTTGCCATTCTGATTTCGTCTGCCCTAAATGAAACTTCAGAACTGCAGCAATGTGCCTTCTGAAATGATCTGGCAAGCCACTTGGTTGAAGGGTAGTCAGCGATGGACAACATGATCTTGCCAGCAATGGCCATATTACATGAAAGAATAAAGAATGAAATAAATTCCTGGATAATGGTTTGGCTAGGAAGCAAAGTATCAGAGCACCAGGAGTAAAGTTAAAAATCCCTGTTAAGTAAGAGGAAGGACTTTAAATTAATGTGCAAATGATAAACTGAGATGTCTTGAAGTAGAGAATGGAATATTACATCCACAGCAAACATTGACACCATAATGAGTGAACACCATGGAGCATGACTATAATAGAGAAATCAAGGGCCGTAGATGTACATTATATCAACGTCTAGTATATCACAAAGCAAAATTAAAACAATGAAACTAACAATTTAAAAGTTAAAGCAAACTGTAACAGAAGAAGATAGTACAAGACTTTCATGACCACAGTAACAGCAGCAGATGCATAACTTAAATTTGGTTCTAGTGGGAAAAGTTATTAAGACTATAGGCCCAAGGATTTATTTGAGGAAGTTGTGGCAAAATATTCGGCAATGAAAGGTAGAAAAAGATCCATTAAAGAAAAGTAGGAAACCTCCATTTGACTGCAGTAGAAATCTTGATTACGTTAGGAGAATATGGCTGGAGAAATAAAACGACTTGCAAGTTTTAATGTCAGAGATGGGTCAAATAAAACACCGGGTTGGATAACATAGAGAAAATAGTTTCAAAGGTACAGAATTATTTCAAATTTAAATACTAAATCATAATCTGAACAAGTACCATTATAAATCATCAAAACATTAGTAAGTCATAAAATACAAAATGTGCTGAGGCAAGGAGGAATGGGGTATATTGTGAAAGTGATCCGAAACTCACCTTTCTTTGAATGCAATTAAATTACAAATAACCTGGTTCTGCCTCCTTTAACTGCAAGTGTGAGAGACGAAATTGATCCCAAGGAAACAGAGCTTCTGTTGAGCTCCAGAGGACTTGATGGGATTTGTCATTCCAAAATTCAGTTGGAGGCAATTTCTCTTCACCTAGTACTAAATGACAGACAAGCAGTGAGACAAATCCGAGATACAAAAGCATGGGGAGGCACAGTAATGAGGTACAGAGGCTGGGCAACTGTCTTCCAATATCTCACCACAAAGCAGCATAGATTTTGAACTATAGTCACTGTTGCAACAAAGGAAATGTGTTCAACAATTTGTGCATAGAAATATTCCACAAACAGCAATGTTTTGATGAGCAAATTTTCTGTTTTTGTTGAGTTGATCACAGGATAAATATTAACCAAGGTACCAAAAATGACTCCCCTTCTCCCTTTCAAATAGTTCTCTCGCGATGTCTGTGATTCCCTAAGAAGACAGAATCTCTACTTAACACCTCATTCTGTACCTGTTCGCGTCCCCCCCTCTACTTCACCTGATGTAGGAACAGCGCTCCAAAAGTTTGTCATTTCGAATAAACCTGTTGGGTTATAACCTGGTGTCATGTGATTTCATCTAAGTGATAGCACCTCTCATAGTCCTCAGTACTGTACTGGAGTGTCAGCTTAGACTTTTCTGCTGAGGTTCTTGAAATGGGACTTGAAGCTACAACCTTCTGAGCTAGAGATAAGAGTGATACCAACTGAGCCACAGCTGAATGATAAATAGGAAGTGGTAGGAACATTTAGTAGTAGGTAGGAAGTGTAGGCCATTCAGACGCTCAAGCTTGCTTCTCTGTTTCTAAATCATGGCTGTGCGAGAAGACCAAGTGGAAATGATGACCCCAAACACACCCAGCAGTACATTTAAAATCCTTAATGGACAATTCTGCACTTCGTGTGAAAATTAATGTGAAGCACAGAAACTGACTCACTGCTGAACTTAGTCATGATGTTTACAGTAATAGAAAGTTGAACCAGCTGAATAGAGTTGAAGTAAAATTGAATTTGAGCTTGCAGGGATTATTCAGCTATTTATTTAAAAGTAATAAACTATGGACTGAACTCTGCGTTAATGAACATTTGGCTCATGGTAATAGACTTATCAGTAATTTCTCACAATTTATCAGCGATTTGCTGAAGCTAGTCAATAATTCATTAACTCTTATGTCGATTTATTACTAGTGTATTGGTGAATGCCTGGAAATGACTGATAGGAATATGATGGGATTTCATTGTTGCATCCAAAATCATTTTCATTTTGAAAGAAATTGATTGCTGGCCTTAAAAATGTTGCATGACTTGACAAAAAGTATATGGACAGTGTCTGCAGTAGTGTTAATGATTACTAGCAATCAGCCTGTTGGCCATACAAAGTGCTTTCTGAATGGCTGTTCTTGGCTGCTGTGGTTCTGTTAATAGCAATAGCTGGGAGAGATATTCCATTGAACTGTATATCAAATGTGGTTCTGCCTACAGTCTTTCAGTGTTCAAGACTCAACCATCTGATTGCATGTCTCAGTAATACTAAATAGTAGCAGCTCAGAACAAGCCATTGAACTATTTCAAGCCTCAAGTACAATGGGCTGTTTGTAATTCCTCCAAACCTTGGAGCAGGACTGTGTGTCATTGTCAAATACCAGTTAAGTCCTGATGTTTAGCCCATTCCTGAGGTATAGAATCCTGGTGTTGCATATTAGGAGTCACTTCTTTTGATTTGCTACGTCTGCCTCATCTCTTTAACCTGGAGCAATCAAATGGGGATGAAAGTGAGGTGGAAAGAATGCATGGTAAATAATACTACAACCACTGAATCTCAGAATTGTTACAGTGCAGAATGAGTCTGTTCAACCGAGCATATCTGCTCTTGAAAATACCAGCATTTTAACTGAGTGCCAATCTCCTGCCTTGTCCCTGCAACCCTGCACATTGTTTCTATTTAAATAATAATCTAATACCTGCTTAGATGTCTTAACTGAGCTTACCTTTACCATTTGGGACCCTAACTACTCACTGTATGTTACAGATTTTCTCAGTTCACATTGTGGAACTTATGCAAAATACTTTAAACTTGTGCTTGCTGGTTCTTGATCTGTTTATGAATGAAAACAGTTTCTCCCTATACACTCTCTCCAGTCCCCTCATGATTTTGAAAACTTTTATCAAATCTCCTTGTGTAACAGCCTCAACCTCTGCAATCTTTCTCTTGGCTGAAATATCACATCCCTGAAACCCTATTCTCATAAATCTCTTCTGCACTTCTCCAGTGTATTTACATCTTTCCCACAGTGTAGCTGTCAGAACTGTACACAGTACTTCAGCTAAGGCCTAACTAGGTATGTTATACAAGTTAACAAAGTGTAGAGCTGGATGAACACAGCAGATGAACACATTGGGAATAGGGGATGGCATTTTTTCAGGAAGGTGGGGCCTCATGCTCCCCAGAGGAGCTCAAACAGTTCATCCACTTCACCAACATCTTCCACCCCAACCTCAAGTTCACTGGACTATCTCTAACACCTCCCTCACCTTCCTGGACTTCCCTGTCTCCATCTCAGGCAACCACCTCAAAACCGATATCCATTTCAACTACCGACTCCCACAGCTACATAGAGTACACCTCCTCCCACCCACCTTCCTGCAAAAATTCCATCCCCTATTCCCAATTCCTTCACCTCCACTGCATCTGCCCCCAGAATAAGGCATTCCACTCCCGTACATCTCAGATGTCCTCGTTTTTCAAGGGCCACAACTACCCCCCCACCCCCGCAGTGGTCGCAAACGCTCCCGACCACGTCTCCCGCATTTCCTGTTACCCATCCCTCACAACTCCTCCCCGCAATGACCACCAAAAGAGAATCCCCCTCATCCTCACGTACCACCCCACCAACCTCCGGATCCAACGCATCATCCTCCAATACTTCTGCCATCTACAATCCGACCCCACCACCCAAGACATTTTTCCCTCCCCACCCTTGTCTGCTTTCCGGAGGGACCACTCTCTCTGTGACTCCCTTGTCCGCTCCACACTCCTCTCCATCCCCACCACACCCAGCACCTTCCCCTGCAACCGCAGGAAGAGCTACACCTGCCCCCATACCTCCTCCTTCACCCCCATCCCAGGCCCCAAGAAGACTTCCCACATCAAGCAGATGTTCACCTGCACATCTGCCAATGTGGTATACTGCATCTGCTGTACCCATTGTGGCCTCCTCTACTTTGGGGAAACCAAGCAGAGGCTTGGGGACCACTTTGCAGAACACCTACGCTCACAGTCGCGAACCATTTCAACTCCGCCTCCCATTCCTTCGACGACATGTCCATCCTGGGCCTCCTGCAGTGCCACAACTTTGCCACCCAAAGGTTGCAGGAACAGCTGCTGATATTCCACTTGGGAACGCTGCAGCCCAATGGTATCAATGTGGATTTCACAAGCTTCAAAATCTCCCCTTTCCCCACTGCATCCCAAAACCAGCCCAGTTTGTCCCCGCTCCCTAACCTTTTCTTCCTCTCACCTATCCCCTCCTCCGACCTCAAGCCGCACCCCCATTTCCTTCCTACTAACCTCATCCCGCCCCCTTGACCTGTCTGTCCTTCCCAGACTGACCTATCCCCTCCTTACCTCCCCACCTATACTTACCTCTACTGGCTCCATCCTCGCCTCTTTAATTTGTGTGTCTCCTCTCCACCTATCTTCTCCTCTATCCATCTTCGATCTGCCTCCCCCTCTCTTCCTATTTATTTCAGAATCCTCTCCCCTCCGCCTTTTCTGATGAAGGGTCTAGGCCCGAAACGTCAGCTTTTGTGCTCCTAAGATGCTGCTTGGCCTGCTGTGTTCATCCAGCTCCACACTTTGTTATCTCAGATTCCCCAGCATCTTCAGTTCCCATTATCTCTGATACAATGTTATATAAGTTTCCTGCTCTTATACAGTATGCCTCCATTAATGAAGTCCAGAATTCTATAACTTCCATTTACAGCTCTCTCTGTCTGTCCAGCCCTTCGCACCTTTTGATTGACGGCACTGTCCTTTTCAAATAAGCTCTTTATTTTGGTACCTTATTGATCAATTTATTTGATGAAAGTAAGGATCTTCCAAGCGAGAAGTCATGATTATGGTTTATAAGGTGTCCTGTGCAATAACCATCTTTCAACCAATACTAACATAAAAAATAAATCAAGTACTCATGAAACTTATTACCACTTGCAAGACCCCTCAAAACAGCAGCCACATTTACTAGCATACTGTCTTGACAAGATTTATTGTTCATTCAAATCTTTATTGTTGCGAAATACATCATAAGATGCTTTATAAGCAGGTTTTTTGTTTAGTTCATTTTATTAATGCTAGTTAGCCCCTTGATTTGTTAAATGTTGGAGCTGTTGAGATATGCAGTGATCAAAGGAATTCAAGTTCTTCAGTGGCTATTCTGTACTTAAGTTTCATCTTGTCAGTGTATTGTTCAACTGTGTCGTCTCAACCCTGCGTGGAGTTTCTTTGTAACAATTATGCACCCATCCCTGAGGATAAAATAAAAATTCCTGTTTTGTCATAGAGTCGTGGAGTTATACAGCACAGAAAATGTCCAACTCATCCATGCCAAGTAGGTATCCTAACTTCATCTAGTCCCATTTGTTAGTTTTTGGATTCCTTTACTTTGGCTATTCATCCTGTCTATGCTCCTCATGATTTTACAAACCACCATGAAGTCACTCCACACCTCCAATGCTCCAGGGAAAATAGTCCCAGGCTATTCAGCCTCTGCCAATAATCTTTAGCTTTCTCGGCTTTCTTGTGAATTGCTCCAAAATTTGCAAGTCTCTCTTTTTGTTCATTTTGTTGATTCCTTATTGCTTGTAGATCTTGGCTGTTTGGCTCTTCTGTTAATCCACCACAGCAAATTGTCTAATTGAGGGATTTTAGGGAGCTGCCAATGCGTTGACTCAGTTTCATAAGTGGAGTGAACACTTGGCGTAAGATCATTCTGTGTGTCCGTCCTTTTTCCTTTGCTGCATGCAGTCTTTCTAGAAGTACCTCAAAAGCCTGGAGTTAGTTTAGCCATCATTTTTGGAGCTGATGTTGTGAAGTGTTAGATTTGAAAATTACAATATTTTCATACTGTGTCAGCCATATTACTTGTTGAGTGTTTGTTTCTCCATGTCTTTGAATTTCTCCAGGAATAATGTCTGCCAGACTGCGTATTGTTATCTAGGTGCCACTTCCACAGCACTTAGCATCAGGATCAGTGTTCAGCTGCTTTCAAACTCCAAGTATCTTCCAGTGCTGGCAAAGTGTAGTCAACCTGAAACATAAACTATTCCTCTCTGCACAATAGATGCTGCGTGACCTACAGAATGTCTTCAGCATCCTTCGTTTTTATTCTAAACAGAGTTACATAAAGTAAAACAATTGTTTATCTTGGTCAGAGATTGAGCAAACTTCTGTCTACCAGGAAAACAGAGCCATTTCTTGACTCTGGAAATGGACAGTGTTATTCAGAAAGGCTGGTTTGGGAAATGGCTGCATCACACTGATCCAGTAAGCAAAGTTATTCAGTCATTGAGTAAGCACAATATTCAGAGAGAGTAGAAAATGTATAATCAATCACATCCAAGTTAGATTTATAATTGGAGTGGAAAGAAGAAAGTACTCCATTCCACTCATTGCTAAGTAGAAAACCTGTTTGCTTAAAAGGAAAAGCCCACTTTACTCAACTGATTTGAGTTTGCCTCCTAATCCCCCCACACAAGTATTGTCGTGATTCGTCCAGTTCCCGAAGTGGTGCAATATTGACTTCTGGAAAAGCTTACAACTAATCAATAAATGATAGGTGTCCAAAGATAATTTGGATTGGCTCTCAGATGGAGTTTGGATGTGGACATCTGTTGCTTTTTGCCGCACTGTTCATATTAGGATCTAGTGGAGCAGACGTTAACTCTCTCACAAGTATTTCTACACATCCAAAGAGAAATTTCAGGCCCGATGTCATTATTATAAGGTATTCTAATTGAAATGAAGTGATTGAAGTAATGAAGTGGCCTTCAAGAGGACCTTGGTAGAGATCCTAATGAGTAGGAGGCCCTGTGAATTGGACCATTCAGTTACCATCTGTATTCTCATTAAGTGCAAGTACAATGCCAGTCACGCACAGGATTAAGTCTGAAAATTATAGTTGATGTAATTGCAAATAATTAAGTTTCTGTTCATTTTGTGCCAGATTTCTGGCTGGGAAATTCCTCAGAGCAACTCTCGTTACGCTAGTGATACTTTACCTTTCCTTAGGAGTTTCACACCAGCTTTATGTACAGGACAGCATCCTGGTGGCGACAAGAGATTAAATAATGTAACATTCCATGTTGTAAACTTGGCACAGGCACTTAGCAGCAAGAAGAATCCCTTCAGTATAGACAGTGACCACATTTCTGGCACAATTGCTGACATAGTGCAATCTGTTATTCAGCTTACTATCAGCAACGATGAAAGGACAAAGTGTAGCAGGAGTAGGCCTGTGATGCTGTGGAAACCCCTTACCAGCTGTCAAGAGAAAAGGTCCTGTCTGTAGTCTAACTAGGATCTCAAAAATAGAACTGTCATATCGCCTTAATAGTGCAAGTGATGAAGGGCTCAAAACTCCTTTGGATGCTCATGGTTAAAGCTATTGGAATGCTAGACATTTTGGCTACGTTGATTGATATTTGGCTTCTTAAAGGATAGAATCATGGTAAGTGGAAAAAGCTCTTTCTTGGAAAGTATCTAGCAGGTTTTTTTTGAGCCACCTGCTGCCCTCAATATTTGTGAATGATATAGAAAAGGACACTTGTTAATGACACTTTCTGATAACAAATAGCATTATGAATCGTTGAGGCGTATCAGCTAAATTGGCTTTGGCTTGCACAGATGATCAGTCATACAGGGTAGACATCTCAAATATATGTGTTTGATGGGGAGCAGGTTCAGGGAATAGTATAGCCTACATCTTCCGATACAGATCCTCATACGTTCCTTGTCTATGAGCAAAGGTAGCTGTCAACTGGGGAGAGAATAAATGTACCTTGATTCCTGTTATTAATTGTTGAGGCATCTGTCAGAAAGTAAATGTATCTGGGCATCAAGTAAGAATGAGGGGCAATGGAATAGTGGTAATATTATAGTATTATGTAGACATAGGCTGGAATAAAGCTCGAAAGACACAGTCTGCCTCCCATTGAGGCAGTGGGAAAATTTAAGTTCAATTATTTAATAACTCTGAAATCAAAGGTAGCCTTATCACTAATGATCATAAAAGTATTGGATTGTCATTAGTGAATCTGATGGGCTTTTAACGTCCCTCAGGAAAAGAAATCGACTGCCCTTACCTGGCTGATCTAGTCATTCTCTTAGGGAGTCCTTTGTCTTTCAAGATCCTCTCTGGTTCAATGTTTCTGAAATGCCTTATAAGCCTCTGTCACTGTAGGGGCAATGGTCCTTGAAGGGTCGGGCAGGTGAGATGTTTGGAGGTTTGCGTGCTTTCTCAAGTGCCTTGTTTTCACCTTTGTGTGCCCCCGACAGAGTCTTCCAGTGTGTTCAGTTCCATCTTGAATTAACTTACTCTGTTTTGAGTGGTCACAAGCCAGGGACCCCCACATATCAGGAATGCTTGATGTCTTCAGGAAGATTTTGAGAATATCCCTAAAGCGTTTCCATTGTCCTCCTTGGAGTCTCCTGCTTTGGCTCAGTCTGAATGAGTAGTTGTTTTGGGAGTTTGGTATTCAGTGTACACATGAGAAGTTCCACCCAGTGGAACTGGCTTTGAATGAGTAATGCCTTGGGTTTTGAGATCTTGGTCATCAATTACGCTTTTCCTCAGTCTGCTGAAGGCTAAGCTGGCACATGAAGTCAGGGATTTATTTTCTTGGTTTAGTCAAGAGGAAGTTCTCAAAATATGTAAAATGGTACACGTTTTCCATGATCTCATCATTGATCTTAAAAGCTAAAGGGAAGTCTGTGCTCTGGAGGCCAGTTGGAAGAGGACCATCGTCTTCCAGATGATGAGTGAAAGACCCATTTTCTCAAATGTTTTCAAGAAGAAGCTAGCAATGAGCTGGAACACAGTTTTTTGAGTGAGCATGAACACAATCATCATTTGCATACCAATGCTCTCAATGACTGACTTTGGAGTGATTTTTGTTTTCGATTGAATGTGGCACAGATTGAGCAGTTGGTTCTGTAAATTTGGTCCATACACACGAATAATTTGCTGCAGAGCTGCATTGGGGAGGATGGAGAACACGATTAGGCATTGGCGCTGCCTGGTTTGGCTCCAGCCTTCACTGACATAGGGGCTTGGGTTGGTTTGTCTGGCGAGGAGACAAACCTAGTCCTAGTGGAGCAGGCATGGGGATTTCAACAAATTTCTGCGGGCAGCCAAATTTGAGGAGCTTTTCATAATTGACAAAGTCGCAACAAATTGCAAGGTCGTTAAAGGACAAGTTTAACGGTTGGATTTTCCCTGAATTTGCTGCGCAGTGAAGATCATCCTCAGGTGTTTCTGAGGAAGGGTCACCGGACCCAAAACGTTAACCCTGATTTTCTTTGCAGATTATGCCACACTTGCTGAGCTCTTTCAGAAAATTCTGTTTTTGTTCTTGATTTATGGCGTCCGTGGTCCTTTCGGTTTTTATTATCCTTTTCATGCCTCTCGATGGGCAAAACCCAGAGTATGACTGAGGTTCACACCATATATGCTATGATGAGAACTGATGACTGTGGCTCTTATTCAATCTATCATCATCAACAGCCTAATTCCTAAACAGCAGAGGCAGCAGAACCAATTCCAGAAGAAAACTAACATCAAAGATCTCAAAGGTTCTTCTCAGAGTGGTCCTTCCCAGGTAGTAACTCAATGCTAACCTTTCCACCTCCATGAGCTCCTGTTTGCCTGGTACCTGGTCATCCTTAATGTCAGCCTAACAAGCATCTGTGTAGAACTTCATGGTCTCTCTCCCAGGAAACATTGTGACTAGTTTGACAAGAACAGCTAGAGACATAGGACCTCTGTAAATGTAAGTTCAAATTTACAGGCTAGAGACTTTACCACACCTCAAGAGAAGACACTGGGCTACGTTTCCTTAAGAGCAATTAGCGATTGAAAATAAATGCCAGTCTTGCTGGCAGCAGGTATCTGAAAAACAAATTAAAAGAAAAACAATTTAGACCCTGCTGTGAGGCACACAGGGTTAAATAACCTGACATTAATCAGACGGTAAGGATGGAGTATCAGAATACAGCTAGTGAGACTGTACTCGAACCTTTTGTTTCCTGTATGTGGTGACCCACTCCTGCTGCCACCCCCTGCCTCCACATCTCATCAGTTCCCATGTCAGAGATAGCAGTAGGTATGGGTAGTCAATCGGTGCATTCTCTAACACTGAAGCGAGGTAGATGTGCAGTTGAGTGATTCATTATTCAGACATGTCTGTTAATTGATCCTGGAAGTAGTTGCTAGAAAACTTCAATGGCAACATTTCAGCATCTCTTTTTGCATACCTTGTAGTTTTTGCCTTCATTAAGAAGTGAAAATATACTTTAAATATGAAATTAACTCAGCAAAAACTCTCCAGCATCTGCATTTTCAATGTGAATGTTAGCTGGAAACTGTTACATGGGGAAGGTAAATGATGGAAATTAACAGCTGGAACTAAATCCATCATCTCTGCAGGACGCTTATATTCCCAATATATGCCAATTAATAATGTACTGAGATAACTCTTCAAATATCTGGAATTATTTGCGTTGATTTCTTTGTGTGGGGGAGGTGGTTCTGATTTTTATTCTCCTGCATTGGGTATATTCTGCTGTTGCTGGGTTTTCAGAATTAAGTGATTCCAAATGACATTTATTATAACAAAGGGCTTTCTGTGCTACAAGAAATGTCTCCATCCAGCTGACAAACTCTACATTGTTTCACTGCTGTTGTGAGTCTCGTTCCTTCAGTCTTTGCCCAAAAGAGTGCAACCTTTTGGCTGTCAGTGTACTAATGTGAGTGGAGGGGCTCAGGACAGTTCTTGCTCATCGAGTACATGGTACTAGTGTCCACACATAGATATGATTTAGTAGGAGCTGCAGCACAAGACATACACATTGTCAGAGTCAGGGCGAGTGGAGCTCAGCAGGGCCAAGCAAGGCATTCTGAAACAATCACTTCTGTAACCATAACCTGCTTCAGTTGCCAGGGTGATTGCCATGCTGCCTCAGCAAAGGTTGAGTGTTTATATGTGCTAGTTCCTTTGACATTTGGGACATTTTTCTGCTGGTCAGCTTCTAATTGGAATGAAAGCAACTTGCTGATTAATCAGCTGTTAAATATCCAGCTGTAGCCACAACATTTATTCAATTCTTAATAGGATATGTAGGTTCTTGGAGACAGAATAATCTACTGTGGAGGAAATTTGTAATAGAAGACAGTCATTAACGGCAGTGCATTTTATATAATTTTTCTTTTTGTACAAAGTTGTTGATGCAAACCTTCTGTCTGGCTTGCAGTATATCAGCATGTAATACAAAGATAGCGACGATTGGATGTTTTGTTAGCAATCTAAGGATATTTCATATCTTTTGTTTCTCTGAGACAAATTATAAATAAGAAATGTCACACCAGTAGTTCTGGAATGTCAGCCAATACTGTGAGTGGTTTTTTTACGGTGAATTTTAATGCGGTTCAATGGACTCTGTAATGAAGGAGCTGTCAGCAGTGATGCCATATTTTATGGTGTGCTAGTTTACTTTTTTTATTCATTCATGAGACGTGAGCATTCCCAGAAAAGCCAGCATTTACTGCCAGTTGCTAATTGTCTTTGAGAAGCTCATGATGAACAGCCTACTTGAACCACTGCAGTTGTACATTGAAAGTACTTGCACAAGAAAAGCTTAGGGCCTTAGCTATCTTCTCAATATCCTAGGAAGGGGTTTGGTCTGGTGCATAACAAATTGGGGGCTCTTGTCAGGATCAAATTCTCTAATTCCAGATTGCATTCAGGATTATTGGATTCAAAAGCAGTGAGCAGCGAGCGTGGTTTCCTTTCTTTCGGGTGTTGCATTCGGTTGGCTTAAATAGGGTGTGCCTTGTTTAATAATGGATCTTTCAGTCCCTAAGAGTTTCCTGAGGGTGGAAGAAATCACTTCAGGAGTTTTACAGGAAGTGAGCAAGGCAAAGCTTTTGGAATTAGCAGACAAGCTGGAGTTGGGGTTGCCTTTGTCTGTGAAAAAATGGGAGGTATTTGCGCCACAGCTTGACATTTACAATGGCCAGAAATGCCATCAGACTCAGTGGTTAAAATTCAATTGCTAGTGAAGCAGCCTGAACACAAAAAGGAAATGGAACTGTTTGAATTACGATTGAAGGCAGAAAGAGAGAATGGCTCCAGCAGAGGAAAAAGAAAAGGAAAGAATAGCCCTGGGAGAACAAAAGGAAAAGGAAAGGCGGACTCTAGCAGAAGAAAGGGAGAAAGAGAGAGTTTCTGAACTTGGAAGGTTGGAACTGAAAACTGAGTCAATTTAAAATGGTGGAGGTAGAGGTGGCAGTTAGGAATATTGATAAGGAAAGTGATGGAGAGTAATTCCATCATAGCCAAAGGCCTGGTGGGGATCTGTATAAGTATGTCCAAACATTGCCAAAGTTTGAGGACAAACCTTTCTCTTGATAGCGGCAGTGGGGTGAGAATCTGTTCCTCTGATTAAAGGAGCCTGAGGGGAGATTTGTTTGAAGCAGACAAGATTCTGAAGGGCCTGGATGGAGTGGATGGAAGGAATGGGAAGGGTTTCTCTTATCAGTGGTGACAGTAACTAGTGGCTTCAGGTTTAAAATGGCTGGTAGAAGAATCTGAGGATTTGAGAAAAAAAAACAATCCACCCAGAGGCTGTACTTCACTGTCAGATGAAGTAGTAGAAGCAAGTTCTGGAGAAGAGGCTGGTGAGGGGGAATTGTGCCCCGGAGCAGAGGCCAGAGAAGGAAAGGGGAGTCCCGGAGCGGGGGCTGGTGAGGGGGAATCGAGTCCCACAGCAGAGGCTGGAAAGGGGAAAAGGAGTCCTGGAGCGGAGGCTGGAGAGGGGGAAGGGTGTCCCGGAGCGGGGGCTGGTGAGGGGTAATTGAGTCCCACAACAGAGGCTGGAGGGGTGTAAGGGAGTCCTGGAGCGGTGGGCAGTGAGGGGGAATCGAATCCCACAGCAGAGGCCGGAAAGGGGGTAAGGAGTCCTGGAGCGGAGGCTAGAAAGGAGGAAGGGTGTCCCAGAGCAAAGGGTGGTGAGGGGTAAGGGTGTCCCGGAGCAGAGGGCGGAGAGGGGGAAGGGAGTCCCGGAGCGGGGGCTGGTGAGGGGTAATTGAGTTCCACAACAGAGTCTGGAGGGGGGGAAGGGAGTCCTGGAGCGGTGGGCAGTGAGCAGGAATCGAGTCCCACAGCAGAGACCGGAAAGGGGGAAGGGAGTCCTGGAGCAGTGGCTGGAGAGGGGGAAGGGTGTCCTGGAGCGGGGGCTGGTGAGGGGGAATTGAGTCCCACAGCAGAGGCCGGAAAGGGGGAAGGGAGTTCTGGAGCGGTGGGCGGTGAGGGGGAATCGAGTCCCACAGCAGAGGTTGGAAGGGGGGAAGCGAGTCCTGGAGCAGAGGCTGGAGAGGGGAAAGGGTGTCCAGGAGCGGTGGGCGGTGAGGGGGAATCGAGTCCCACAGCAGAGGCCGGAAAGGGGGAAGGGAGTCCTGGAGCAGAGGCTGGAGAGGGGGAAGGGTGTCCCGGAGTGGGGGCTGGTGAGGGGGAATCGAGTACCAGAGCCAAGGCCAGAGAGGAGTATGGGTGTCCTAGAGCAGAGGGTGGTGAGGGGGAATCGAGTCCGAGAGCAGAGGCTGGAGAGGGTTAAAGGTGTCCCGGAGCAGAGGGCGGTGAGGGGGAATCAAGTCCCACAGCAGAGGCCGGAAAGGGGGAAGGGAGTCCTGGAGTGGAGGGCATTGAGGGGGAATCGAGCCCCAGAGCAGAGGCCAGAGAGGAGTAAGGGTGTCCTGGAGCAGAGGGCGGTGAGGGGGAAGGGTGTCCCGGAGCAGAGGGTGGAGAGGGGTAAGGGTGTCCCAGAGCAGAGGGCAGTGAGTGGGTTTGGAGTCCCAGATTTTACCTTGAACCTACTTTGGAGCAGCTGAGGGCCCATGCGGAGCAGACTGGAAGCTTGGAGCCAAGTAGGGATGGTTGTTGGACTGGGGTCTTGCACAGTTAGGCCACTGTTGGAAGTCCCCTCGCTGAGCTACCTCAATGTAACGTTTATTTGTAATTTGCTCATCTGACTGTAATGTTTATCCTTTTAGCTGTGTCATATTTCTAACCTATACTATGAATCACTGTATAGAAGTGCAACTGCGTTTCTTTCTCATTCTTCTTTTTATATCTAAAATCTGTACCTAGTTACTTTGTATCTAAGACGACGCCATTAGAGGTGACATTGTATAACTTTTCACTGCACTCCTGTACCTCTGTACTTGAGTACTCATGACAATAAAGGACATTCTAATTTGCTACACAGCATAAATTGATCTCTCGGAGAAGAAGCATGGTACAGGGAGGTGAGGCAACCATGGCTGACTAGGGAAGTCAGAGATGGCATAAAAGCAAAAGAGAAAGCATATAATATGGCGAAGGTCAGTGGGAAACCAGAGGACTGGGAAGTTTACAAAGACCAGCAGAAGGCAACAAAAAAAGAAATAAGGAGGGAGAAGATGAAAGATAAGGGTAAGCTAGCCAGTAATATAAAGGAAGACTATAAGAGTTTTTTTAGATATCTAGAGGGCAAAAGGGAGGCAAAAGAGGACTTTGGACCACTGGAACATGATGGGGGAGAGATAGTAATGGAGAACAAGGAAATAGCTGAGGAACTGAATAATTACTTCACATCAGTCTTCACGGTGGAAGACATAAGTAATCTCCCAAAAATTCAAGAGAGTCAGGTCGCAGAGCTGAATATGGTGGCCATCACCATCACCAAGGAAAACGTGCTAGTAAAACTGATTGGCCTGATGGTGAATAAATCACCCGGACCAGATAGAATACACCCCAGAGCTCTCATGGAGATACCTGAAGAGATAGTGGAGGCATTAGTGGTGATCTTTCAGGAGTCGCTAAAGTCAGGGAGGGTCCCAGAGGACCAGAAAATTGCTAACGTGACACCCCTGTTTAAAAAGGGAATAAAGCAAAAGACAGAAAACTACAAGTCGATTAGCCTAACCTCGGTTGTGACTATGATTTTGGAGTCCATCGGAAAGGATGAGATCTCTGAATATTTGCAAGTGTATGGTAAAGCAGGGCAAAGTCAGCACTGTTTCACCAAGGGGAGGACATGCCTGACAAATCTGCTAGAATTCTTTGAGGAAGTAACGAGCAGGGTAGATCAATGAGAGCCAATGGATGTTATCCACCTGCACTTCAAGAAGGTGTTTGACGAGGCGCCACACAGGAGGCTGCGAGTAAGATAAGGGCCCATGGTGTTAGAGTCAAGGTGCCAGCATGGATAGGAGATTGGCTGTCTGGCAGAAAGCAGAGTTTGGGGATAAAAGGGTCTTTTCCAGGATGGCAGTCGGTGACAAGTGATGCTCTGCGAGGGTCAGTGATGGGACCACAACTTTTCACTTTGTACAATAATTATATACATGAAGGAACTGTGGGCATTCTGGCTATTTTTGCAGACAATGCAAAGGTAGGTAGGGCAAAAGGTGGTATTGAGGAGGTGAAGAGGCTGCAGAAGGATTTGGACAGGTTAGGAGAATATAAAATGTAGGACATAGAACAGTATAGCACTGTAAAGGCCCTTCAGCCCACGATATTGTGCCGAACTTCTACCCTAAACCTAAGGTCTATCTAACCTCCACCCCTATCTTATACTATCATCCATATGCCTATCTAACAGCCGCTTAAATGTTCCTAAAGAGGCCGACTCCACTACCCTCTCCAGCGATGCATTCCACGCTTCTACCACTCTCTAAGTAAAGACCCTACCTCTGATGTCTCCCCTGTATCCACCTCCACTCACTTTAAAACTATACCCCCTCGTAATAGCTACCTCCATCCTCAGAAAAAGTCTCTGGTTGCCCACTCTATCTATACCTCTGATCATTTTGAACACCTCCATCAAGTCACCTCTCATCCTTCGTCATTCTCAAGAGAAAAGCCCCAGGTCTCTCAACCATTCCTCATCAGACCTTCCCTCCATTCCAGGCAACATCCTGGCAAACCTCCTCTGCACCTTTTCTAATGCTTCCACATCTAACCTGTAATGAGGTGACCAGGACTGGACTACTCTAGATGTGGCCAAACCAGGCATTCATACAGCTGGAGCATAAGTTCATGGCTCTTGAACTCAATCCCTCTATTAATGAAAGCTAGCACAAGATACGCCTTCTTAACAACTCTATCCAACTGGGTGGCAGCTTTCAGCGAACTGTGGACGTGAACCCAAAAATCCCTCTGCACCTCCACACTGCCAAGAATCTTTCTGTTAACCCATATTTTGCTTTCAAATTTGTCCTTCCAAAATGAATCACCTCACACTTAGAGTGGGCAAAGAAGTAGCAGATGGAGTATAACGTGAGAAAGTGTGAGGTCATGCACTTTGGTAAGAAGAATAAAAACATGTACTATTTTCTAAATGGGGAGAAAATTAAGAAGTCTGAAGTGCAAAGAGACTTGGGAGTTCTATTCCAGGATTCTCTGAAAGGTAAACTTGCAGGTTGAGTCAGTAGTAAGGAAGGCAAATGCAATGTTGGCATTTATTGTGAGAGGACTTGAATATTAAAGGAAGGATGTATGACTGAGGCTTTATAAGGCCCCGGTCAGGCCACATTTGGTGTACTGTGTGCAGTTTTGGGTCCCATATCTCAGGAGGTATGTCCTGGTCCTGGAGCGGGTTCAGAGGAGGTTCACAAGAATGGCCCCAGGAATGTAAAGCTTAATGTATGAGGAATGTTTGAGGACTCTGGGACTATACTCATTGGAGTTCAGAAGGATGAGGGGGGATCTATTTGAAACTTACAGAATTCTGATTGGCCTGGACAGAGTGGATGTTGGAAAGATGATTCCATTGGCAGGAGAGACTAGGACCTGAGGGCACAGCTTAGAGTAAAGGGAAGACCTTTTAGAACGGAGACAAGGGGAAACTTCTTCATCCAGAGAGTGGTGAAACTGTGGAATTCACTGCCACAGAAGGCTGTGGAGGCCATGTCAGTGAGTACATTTAAGACTGAGATAGATAGGCTCTTGATTATCAACGGGATCAAGAGTTACGGGGACAAATCAGGAGAATGGAGTTGAGGAACTTATGATCCAGGATTGAATGGTGGAGCAGACTCGAGGGGCCGAATGACCTAATTTCTGCTCCTATGTCTTATGGTCTAATTCTAAATCTAATTAAATAACAACGACATAATGGGGGAAAAGGCAAAGGGACAGCTTTTACATTTATTTAGTAGTTTCATAGTCACCAATGGAAATTATTTAGTCAAGATTTGTTAAACAAAAATTTGAAATCTTGCTGTTAGGTGGGATTTGAACAAGTGTCTAATAATTTCTGGAGTACCAATCCTGGAACATAACACCCTTGACTGACAGAGAAGAGGTTTACTTTGATGACTTTTAGCTATCTTTGTGGTCTTACTCCTCAAGCTCTTACCTTTGGCAAACAGGACATGCAAGTGATCTGTTCACAAGCCCCTAATTCTCACACTACATCCACCCTGTATACAATATGCAATACATTGATTCATTCCAGTAGATGGAGTTTCTGTCTCTGCATCTAGCCAATCCCCATGTAATGGGAAGGTTACTCTGAAGGAATTTGAGCTGTATCCTTTCAAAAAGAATGATTTAATGCAGTAGCCTGTCTTTTCTTTCACGACTAACTTGTCTGCTTTTAAAAGGATAATGCTTGTTCGTTAGAACAAACTAAAGCAAAATATTCAACGTTATCGAGAACTTTAGCTTGAGTCACTGCAGTATAATTAAATCCACAGTACTGCAGCCAGTCTGTGCACTGGAATTGCTCCTAACTGCCCACTGAAATGGCCTAACAGCCATTCAGGCAATTAAGGATAGACAACAAATGCTAGCCTTGCCATCAAAACCTGCATCCCATGGAAGAAATTTTTTTTAAAAAAGAGCATTATTAGTTTATTTCTGAGCCAAGCGCTTGTGAAGATTACAGAAAATTAGACATAATGATGACATCCTGCTGATAGTGACTCCTGCAGGAAGCAGAGACAACAGCACCTCCCTGCAGCATTAAAAATCACACACTATTTACTGGAACACCTGTTTCAAAGCATGAAGGAACAGCTTGTAAAAATGTCATTGATTCAATTTCTGAAAATGAAATCTTCTCAGTTCCTCACAGAATGTTTTTGCATTTTTCATTTATTGATGTTTAAAGCAAGATGAGGTCTAGTTTGACCTCACTGTACCCTGGAGTAATGCCCCTGAACTGAGATTCTCACACGAATCAACAACACGGGAAGAGGTGATTTTAAAAAAAATTGGACCAGAGTTTGAGTGATTGATGGGATTCACTTTACTGTATATGATTTGATGAAGAAATCAGGTTAGGCTTGCTATAAGGCTGACAAAGTTGTATTCCAGCCTCCTTTTGATGAATGGAAGGTCTGGGAGCACTGTGCTTCCTGTTCTGGGAGCCATCTGTCAGAAGAAGTCACATTTAGATAATGGCATTCACTTTTTAAAATTCTTTCATGGGATGTGGTGTCACTGGCATTTGTTGCCTATCCCTAATTGCCCCTGTATTGAGCGGCTTGCTAGTCTATTTCAGAGGGCAGTACAGGGTCAACCACATTACTGTGGCCGTGGAGTCACATGTAGGCCAGGCCAGACAGGGACAACAGTTTTCTTTCCCCAAAGGACGCTAGTGAACCTGATGTGTTTTGACAACAATTGGTGACAGCTTCACAGTCACCATTAGCAAGAATAGTCATCAAATCCAAATGAAATGATTGATTTTTAAATTTCACCATCACCTGTGATGGAATTTGAAACTTTGGTGACCTGACAATTAGCCTGGATCTTTGAACTCGAAGTCCAGTGACAAGCCCACTATATCAGCATCTTACTATTTAAATGCTACATCATTGTGTTTAAAGTCTGCCCACTGCTTCATACAATTTGTTATCTAATGTGTTATTATGTAGGTAATTTGAATTATTTCCTTGAATTCAGGACAAAGCTTTCCAAGAATTCATGCTTTGGTGGAGGGCAAGGAATGGTTGTTGTTTAAATTATGAATTAATCTTGTAGAAAAACCTTAGTTTAACCTTAGTAAACTAGTATCAGCCTAGGTTGATCATGCGGTGAAGTAGTTCCAACTTTCAATGTCTTCACCATAACTGTTGGAATTCTAACTGACCAAGTGGGTATTCGGGAGACTTACTGTGTTAAGGTATAACTGCAGACCTTTTTGAGAAGTGAATTATGAAGAGAACAGATTTTTGCTATGTTCATAGGCTTCCAGACAGCAACTGCATAACCATGGAAATCTAAAATATTAAAGCTGTGAATAATTAGTGAATGTAATTCCCTGAGAGAGAAGGGGCATTACATTACATAATAGAACACACAGTGCATTCCATCTGTTCATTGAATATCATTTAGAAAGTCTTGACTGTAGGTCCCTTGTTGCTCTCTCAAGCTTTGAACTACATTTAAATTGCACATGTATTTAATTTTGAAGCAGTTCTACAAAGTGTTTTGGATCTGATTTCAATTGGGTGGAACAGGTGTTGAAAAGTGATTAAGAAAGTGACACCTTCACTGATTAACGAGTTTACTGACTGGGTTGCTCAGTCACATAGGTTACAGTAAGAATTGCTGAATTAGCCAATGTCAGCTGTGAAGCTGTAATTACTATGGACCTTGTGCTCTCAATCAAGAAGTGTAAACATCACCCAGGATTTCCATGTTCTTCTATGGGAATGAGGGAAACTTATCAGCTCATGGCAGGATCGGGTGATCAGTATTGCTCTCTGTGGTTGAACACTGTTCTGACCTTCATTGTCCAGGCTCACACAACAGTGCTGACTATACGCCAGCTCACTATGCTGTATGAACTATGTTCATGATGTAGTTTGCAGCCTGTGACCTCTTTACGTGTAGGAAACTCCTGGGCTTGTTTAAAGTGGCAGAGAAAATCCACTCCTGATCCAACTGAAAGAATCTCAATTGCATGTGAGCATCTACCTTCAGGTTATGTTGGTATGATGGATATTGTTATAGGGTCTTGAGGAGGACCAGATGGTAGAGCTCACTCCTTTGTGATCCTAAGCTGTTTTACCCACAAGTTCATATGACGACATTACAGTGGGTGATGCTTATGACTCCTTAGTGCTAACCCTTTCAGACCCATAGACTACATTGACCACAGCCCAGTGTGAGGGCATCTATGGGTTTTATTTGAAGTTTAGCAACACTCATTGTGTTCAGGAAAAGGAAGACAAATACTATCAAAAAAGAAAAAATAAATTAACATTTGCATCCAAAATCTAAATTTCAACTTGCATCAATTTGTATACAAGCTGAACTTAACTTGTGATTTCTGTAATGAGTCGGAGCATAACATTTTTCTTTAGTCCCCTCATATTGCCAGGCCTCTTAATGATTCTTCTGACATGAATGTCCTAAAAAGCTGAAGAGGAAGAATGTGCAACGATCTGTGGAGATAGAGGGGAATTGCAGTACATAAATTGCTCCTTGGGAGAACCAGTATGGACATGACAGGTAGAATGGTCACCTTCTGTGCTGTGATGATTCTGTGACTCTGTAGCAGCTTGTGTTGAGATGTGGAAATGTTTACATGTTCTGATGCCAGCAAAAGGAGTTATATTATGTTTATTGTGCAGTGCATGAACGAGGTTTGTTGGACTCATTTGTGCCACCCCCTAAAGAATAGTTGATCAAAACTTCACACTATCTGTCAGATTTTGCTCAGAATTAATTCCACATATCACATTAACCATCATGCTTATCAATGAGTAGAAGAAGTATAATTTAAAAATAAACAATAAAAATGCTCTAGTCACTCTCACAGTCCCTTGGGGTGACAGGGAAGATATTCTTAGTTTGACTTAGCAGTAGCGCAGTGTGGCAGCTGATACTGTTTCACTTCAGTTTACCACATACATTCAAGTAAAAATCCATCTCGTGTAAATGTTGACCCCCCGCCTTATTTTTGGTCAAAAACCTTGAATTTTCCATATACCTCAGATAAAAATCGACCTCAGCTCTTCACAGATAACAGATCAATATTTATCAGTCAAGGTATTATTATGTACATAAATGTGACGATGAGGAAATGATTGGTGAGACTACGTGAAAGTCAAATGTCTGATAATTGTTTTTTTACCAGAAATAAAAGCTTAAAATGCTCTTTTGAATGACTTAAACAATGGTAGATGAGAGAAGACGGAGGGAATGGAAGAATTGGGCACAAAAGTTTAAGATGTATCAGGTCAGTGTGGAATACAGTCACTTGTGGAATACAGTCATATACCTAGATGAGGTTTTGAAGTTTCTTCAGTATTTTGTGTAAAAATGCCCTCCAGACAAAAACAAAAAATAAACAGCAGTGTTTAAATTGATGATTATGAGTTTTTTGGTGCTGAATAGTGTGATTTTGAAGGATTTTAATTAACTTTTGTATTTGACATGTTTAATTTAAGATGTACCATGTAATTGCAATTTAAAATTGTATTATATTTCTACCTCACTTTTCGTATGTATGAATAAAAGCTTACTAAGTCATTTTTGTTTCTATTTTCTATATTTGCTAATTACCATTATTCGTGTTATTTTCTTTATTCGTTTAGAGATCAATTAGGTTTCTGCTATTTTGGACTGAAGCATGAATTTCAGCCCCTCAAAAGGAGTATCCATGTAATAGTGGACCCATAATATTTAACCTTAAAAATAGTCTAAAAAATTCAACGTTTACACGAGTATATACAGTATTTAGCTGCGATGACTCACCAAGCGGTCACCTTTTTAATATTGGAGCACTACAGAAGTTTCTTTTGAGGGATATTGGGCATGATTTGGAGTATGCCCTCCCTCTGTCTCCAATGTGCTGCTGGTGATGTGGGATCTGACTCCATCTGGAATACTTCTTCACATCTTACTGAAGTGGTTACTTGTTCATGCATCAGACTTGAAGAGAAGCACTGCATTGTTCTGTTTATCATCATCAAGCTTAATTTTGTCTAAATATACACATATTTCCCAGGTGAAAAATCCTGATGCTCCAGAGTGATTTATATTTTTTGCTACTTCAACACACCACTGTGTTCCCATTATAACGGTACCGCCTCATGCCTATCGCAGTGCTCCAGTAAGGCTTAACGCAAGCTAGATGTACAGCTTTTCATCTTGCATTCAAGAACCTTACAGCCTTTTGGGACACAAAATGGAATTTAACAATTTTTGAACATGAAGGCCACCTTCCATGTCTATCACCATCTCCCACAACTCCAGGTCCTGTCATGAACTGGTCTGCTTTCAGCACAGACAGCCCATTTTCTACTACTGGTAATCCCCATTATCATCTGTCTAAGTTCTGTTCTTCCCTAGCTTGTTATCAATGGTCTCTCTGTCTGCCTACCACCATGTTTCACTCTGGGATCCCTCTGCACCTCTCTATTTGCTCCTCCTCCTCCCACCTCCACTATGTGTCAGCATGAATATCATCTTTTCCAAGGTGCTTTCAATTCTGAAGAAAGGTCACCAGAATGGAAGCATTAATTCTGCTTTCTCTTCAAAGATGCTGTCAGACCTGCTGACTTTCTCTGGCAATTCTTGTTTTTGTTTGCATCTGCAGTTTTTTTTTATTTTATTAGAGTTTTAAAATATTATTTAGCACTTGTTTGTTCATTGTTCAATTTTAAATCAACCTTAACAATAAGCCTAAAACAATTATGCCTAATTTTTAAAGTTCTTTTTCTGAGAATAAGATTGTCATTACCTTATTAAGGAATTTTTAAACAAAATTCATAATAAGCCTGAAAGAAATTGTTCAGATGATTTAACAATAAATCAATGCAACTTCCCTTTGAGATACTCCCTTACAAAATAGTCTGTAACGTTATAGTTTTTTGAGGATGGATGTGTGAATGGGAAGATGTTCACATATAAAATATGAGTCTTTTGTCTGAAATTTCCCAATAACCACTTCAAAACATATGCTGCTGTTAAGTATGACGCTCACAATAGGTATACACTAGACCCTTGAAGTACAATTAATAAAAATTTGCAATCTGATCTTCTGTTTGTTCTACTGACTTGCAGCCGTAGATGCAGATGAGAATTTTTGGTTTGTGAACCATATTTCTGAATTTTGGCAAATGCATAGAAACTTTGGTAAGCATAAATTCTAGCATCATGTTCAACAATAATCATTTAATCATTTTTACATCTTTTCTTCACCTTCAATTGGAACATGGGGCATTTGTGTTGTTGAGTGCAATCACAAAGGAACAGTGGAAAACTCTGGAAATGCTTCAGAAAAGGCCTTACAGAGCTATTTTTTGTTCACAATTACCATTGTTCCTCAGGTGCTTTCTACAGCGATCTGAAGTCACTCATGAACAAACACAATCAACTCTGCTGTATATAGATTTCCTTGTGGCTCCCAGCTACAGTACTCAAAGCAACAAAAATATGATTTAAGAATAGTCCAATGCTATATCTCATTCGCACAATGAATAAACTCCAGCCACCAATAAACTTTGAATCCTGCAGACATAAAGCTTCTAATCTAACGATCAATGTTATTTTTCTTCGCTGCTTCTCATTTTTCACTTTTCCATTTTACTTAGAGAAATTATTGATTCTTGGACTTGCCTCATTTCAGTCCTTGGCCATAATGGAAGCTGATTTAAATAAAGTAAACTTTTGATAATAAAGACGGTTCATAATGCAGATTCAAGTAGTCAATAAAACATATCTGCATACTCATAATATGATAATGATAACTACTGGTGTTGTTAGATACCTGGAACATTTTAAAATCTTTATATCCAAACAAAAAGCAAATTTTCATCAGATGCCTTGAATTTAAAAGTTGTTATTCTCCATTGCCAGATTGTCATCAGCTGCCAGTTACTAATGTTGTTCTAGTGCTCTGCACAACTATTTAATAAATTGAAATCAGGTGGTTAGGTTCTGAAAACTTACTGCAAAATAATCTTTCTTTTCACTTTGGTATCAAGCACCTTATGCAGAATCCAATTTCTAGTTCTTTCCTTTCCAGTTTGTCTTTTCCATCTCTCGTTTCATTCTGTTCAGTCACGCCACCATCTTCCTTTTTCACTGTTATGATGACTATATCTCATTTTCTCTCAATCTACCCTCCACCTCTTCTTCATATGATGTTTGGACTCTTTCTTTAAAAAAAAATTATCCTCAAATTAAATCTGCTCCATGTCTCTGTAACCTTCTGATTTATGGCCTTCTTTTTCCCCCAATGTTGTGCAACACCTTCAATCATCTCATCATTGGCTCATGCTTTCAGCATCTTTAACCCCATGCTCTGGAGTTCTATCCCTACATCACTCCAGTTTTACATCTCCCACTTGTTCTTTAAGACCCTCCTTGAAAGCCTTTTTTTTAAACCAGCTTTTAGGCTTTGGCTCTGTCCATTTACTTCTAATTAAGCCTGCCTTAGCAACATTTTACTGTCAAAAAATGCTGTATGAGTGCATGTTGTTACTCCCTTTTCCTGTTTTGCTCTTTGTTGTCCTGGCTAACACTGTGGGGAAGGGAGGGAAATCATTGGTGTTATTGAATTTGATTGCCGTCACAGTCCAGAAAGCCAAATGGAGAATGGAAGACTGTTGAACTTGAGGGTTTGTAAGGTAGAGAGTGAGTATGTTGTAAAGTCTGAAAGGCTTTAAGTGTACAAACCACTGTTGCAGGTGTACAAGTGGGAGAAATCAGGCTAAATCAGCTTGAAGTTGGCAAACCGTAGCTCATTCAGTGAGAAAACAATGTTCCACAATACAAATTGCATATTCCAAAAATAATCTGAGAGACTTTGCATTACAATCTATTGCTTGTTTTCTTCGCAGTGTTTAAGAAATGCAAATCAAGTTACTTACCATTCAGGCAGTTTTGACTACGGGATTAAAATGTTGCAAATTTGCATTATAGGTGTGTAAATTTGTCCAGAAACATGACAGAAATTGCTTTTGAGCCCAAAGATAATTGAATTCAGCACAGGCCAAGGTATGAGCTGGAAACTTTTCAGATTTGTATGGCTCAGTGTAGTGTGAAGCAGTGCTTGAACCTCTTGAGTCATGGGGGATCGCTTGCTGTAGAACCTGTGAGCAAACCAGGATAAGAAGCTGAAAGCACTTTGCTATCTCAGCTGCAGGGAAATGACTGATGGTGCTGTAGTATATGTAGATAGAAAGTGGTGCAACCATCATTCTATCCCTGACAGGTCTAAGGTCTAATTGATCTCAATTTGTAGTTGACAACCATTGGTGAGTCTTAACAAAAAGTTCTTCTCTGTAGAAAATGTAGTTCATCACATTTTAGTAATTAGGTGGAATTTACGTTATTGCTAGTTAGACATTAGTCCTCTTCATTTAGCAATAATCTTAGTAACAACGTGCCGCCTAAAAGATCCAGAGCTATTCTCTTGCCCATGCAAGATTATGTGGCATCATCAGATTGGATGGTCTTAATTCAGTCTCCATTATTAACCCTTTCAGAACCATTGTCTTTTGCAACATTTCTCTGCAAACCTTTTTCCATAATAAACATTTACACATTCAGACGTACAATTATATTTACCGCTGCCCTGTCTTCCCAAGTGTCTGACAGCAGGCAATCTGGAGGTTTCACCTTTCTTTTCGAATGTGTTCTCTTTAGATTTGGAATATAGTTGGTCTCTGGCTTGAGGGCTGTTGACCTGGATTCTAGTCTCAACCTTGCACAGATTGCAGACAGTCATCATCCTGACATTCCTCATTGTGTTTGCACCAATTGGTCATTGTTGAACAATAGTTTTGGAATGAGTTAACATTCCTGTGGCTCAATGGTACAACTTCCTCAATTGTACAAATAGGTTGTGTTCACTGGTAGTCCACTGACTCTTGTATGGCTGTACCGTTCCTGTTAAAGTGCCTTGTCCATATCCGTTGCCCTTGACTCAAGAGTGGCAACCATTGTGCACAGTGATATCTGTTATAGCAAGTAGCCCACTGCTGTTAGACTCCTCCTTCTTTCATGATAACAAGCATGGAGGAACTGTTGTATGAGGAGAGGTCAGAGAGCCATATGGCATAGAAGCAGACCTTCAACCCAGCATGTCTATGCTGATCAACAAACACCAAACCACACTAACCCATTTACCTGGACTTGGTCCGTAGACTGCTATGTCCTCTTATCCGCCCCAATGCTTCGCAAATGTTGCAAGAGTAGCTGCCTTCACCGCCATCTCAAGAGGTGTGTTCCATATTTCTACCCCACTCTGCGTGAAAATATTTTCCTCAGATCCCCTCTAAGTCACTTACCGTCCATATTAAACTTATGCCCTCTGGTATTAGACATGTTTGCCATGGGAAAAAGATTCTCATAATCTAGCCTGTATACACTTATCAATTTTGCGTACGTCTATCTGATCCCTCCTCAGCCCCCGCTGCTCCAGGGAAAACAAACCAGCCTGTTCTCTTAACTGAGACTTTTCATCACATGCAACATCCCTGTGAATCTCCTCTGCATCGTCTCCAGTGCAATTGCATTCTTGTGATAGGGTGGTGACCAGAACTGCATGCAATATTCCAAGTGTAGCCTAACCAATGTTGTAACAAGAGTCCCTTGCAATGCATTCTCTGCCCTGACTAAGGAAGACAAGTATCCCATTTGCTTTCTTCCCACTGTGTCCATCTGTGCTGACAGCCTCAGGGATCTATGGACTTGTGCCAAGATCCCCTTGTTTCTCGGTACTCCCTTGGAACCTACCAGTCATTGTGTATATCCTTCCCTTATTAGACCTCTCAAAATGCATCACCTCATACTTATCAGGATTAAATTTTATCTGCCATTGCTCTGCCCAATTTACCAGCTGATCAATATTGGTCTGTAGCATGAGGCCATCCTTCCTGCTATCAACATCACCATTATTGTATCATATGCAAACTTACTAATTATACCTTCTACATTCACATCCAAGTTGCTAATATACACAACAAACAACAAGCTCCCAGCACCAATCCCTGTGGTACACGAGTAGACCTGTAGACTTTGAACCACAAGACAGGCCTGCACCACCACCCAGAAGCTGATCCACTGATCTAAAAACCTAAAGCAATCACTCCTACACCGTTCCTTTAGCCACAGGTTAATCTGACTTATCTTCCTGTTCTTGTTCTCAATAGTACATGGAACTGGAAGTCATCCTGAGCTGCCCTCCTCTTTAACCTACTACCTAACTCTCTAAATTCCTGTTGCAGCCCCTCAGGCTTTTATCAGGAAGCTCCTCTGGCACCATACACCCCCAGATTCGCTCTGCTCCTCTCCTCTTGCTGTACTGACTGAGCTTGAGCCTGTACTCATTGGAATTTAGAAAAGTGAGCGATGACATTTTTGAAACATACAAGATTCTTAGGGGACTTGACAGGGTAGATGCAGAAAGGCTGTTTCCACAGGTGAGAGAGTCTAGGACCAGAAGTCACCACCTCAGAATAAAGAGTTGCACATTTAAGGCAGAAATGAGGAGGAATTTCTTCTTTCAGAGTGGAGTGGATCTGTGGAATTCTTTGCTGCAGAAGGTAGTAGAGGCTGGATCATTTAGTATATGCAAGGTTTATTTAGACAGATAAGTACCCATCAGGGAATCATGGATTGTGAAGAACTGTCAGGAGAATGGAGTTGAGGATGGTCAGATCAGCAATGATCTCATTGAATAGTGCAGTAGATACAATGGACTGAATGGCCTATTTCTGCCCCGATGTCTTACAGACTTATGGTCTTAGAAATACAATAGCCCAATGGACTCAACTGTGCAGTCAGCCTCTTTCATAGATTGGCAGTTGAGTCATCAGCTTTCTGCCTACTAGTAATTCCAATGACAATAAAACCACATTGGAATGGTGTAGACTGGATCTTATACTCAGCTTTCCCATTAGACTGTGAATATGTTTGCAAGCTTGTTACTTGTTTAGAACCAGAAGCAACTGCGAGCTGGCTGAACGATTCACTGTCACATTATGCTCCATTGTCTGACAACCAATTTACCGATCCCATGTATGGTGAACATTCCATGAATAAAGTAAGACTGCCCATCAAACAGATGGATAGGTCGGTTGCCTCTATTCTCCAAAATACATTGGGAAAAGTTATGGGGATCGGCGTCTGTTTCTGCTCAGGCCCATGAATAGAGCAAGTTTCACATTCAACAATGAAGTCCTCAGTCTCTTTTGAAATCTCTGGTGACCAGAGGGGAGGCAATAGCATTGTCAATTGTCAGAAAAGGCCATCAGATTCATTTATGTCATTTATGGAAGGAAACTATAATACCCACCTGGTCTGGCTCCAGACCCACTGCAATGTGGTTGAGTCTTTAACTGCCCTCTGGGCAGTAAGGAATGGGTAATAAATGTTGGCCAAGTGATGTCCTCATCCTGTGAATGAATTTTTAAAAAACACTGAAAACCAAGACCTGGCTGAGAACTTGGTGATCCTGCTGCTCGGATATCTTATTGCAGTAAAGCTGAAGCAATCAGAACTTCATCAAACACCAGCAAATCTGTTTCTCCAGTCAACTCCTTCAACAAAAGCATTGAGGGTCTAGCCACAGCAAATGGATTGCAGTGGTTCATGAACATAGCTCACCATCACCTTCTCACTGGCAACTAAAGATGGGCAATAAATGCTGGTCCAAACAGCGATGCCTACGTTCCATGAGTGACTTCAACTAAGTGTGAAATTATGAAATGCTGCTGATGCTCAAAACAGATCATGGTCAATTCACTGGGTCTCTGGTTTGGCCAACCTTTCTATGTAATAGAGAATCGCACAATTTTAATGGTTCAAAAGAAGGCCAGTTGGCTCATCATGCCTGCACCAACTCAGTGAGCATTTTGACTTAGTCCCAATCCTGGGACTTTTCCAAATAAGCCTGCACCTAGTTTCTATTTACATAGCTGTCTAATACCCCCCTCAATGCTCCAATTGAACCTTCTGCCATCACACTTCAGAGCAATGCATTCTGGATCCTAATTACTCATTGTATAACAATGTGTTTCCTCACCTGTCATTTGCTTCTTCTACAAAACACTTTAAAACTGTGCCTCTGCTTCTTGATTTCTTAACTTTGTTCAGACCTGCCATGATTTTGAAAAATTATTAATGGCAATGCCTTCTCAGTCCTCCTTTTGTTCCTACTGTATTTGAGTGACTCTGTTTTGAATAGCTGGCCAGCGTATCACTGTGGTTTGAGCATATGACTGAATTTCGCCAGCAAATTCCTTATGTTTGTTTTAAGGCTGTCAGCTGTCACTTTGGGAAGCATGTGTATTATCGTTTGTAGTATCTTCTGCACATGTTTTTTCTCATGGGCAAGTATCACAAGGATCCGAAATAAAAGCCTCAAGTGCTGAAGAAGGGTCATAATTAAATTTGAAACATTCACTCAGTTTCTCTCTGAATAGATGTTGTTGATCCTGTTGCATTTCTCCAGCACTTACTGTTTTTATTTCATTTTCTGTAGATCTGGCATTATTTCATCCTTTCCACCCATGTATCCCATTAAATGAATTTTTCAAGGAATCTATTCATACTTGCCATTGAGGGTAATCTTGTTGGCCTGTAGGCATTTTAAAACAGCATAGACCTCTGGTCATGATCTTCAACTATCTTCCCATCCATCAATTAGACTTCCATGCAATTCCACAAAACATCTCTTCTGACTTTATAAGATCCTGGCCTGTGCAGAGGTCTCAGGGGATGATGTGATTCAGATGGGTGTCAATGGTTAGGCCAGTATTTTATTGCCCTTCCCTACTTGCACTTATAACAAATTGGTCTTGTTCTACACTAAAACCAAATACTGAAGTGAGACCCTAAAACTTCTGTTTACTCCATTCCTCATTACTACTAACAAGATGTCATATACTTCTTTAACTGCCTTCCCAGCTTGTCTGGCCACCTTTAAAATTTGTGTATGAATACCCTTCAGATCTATATGTTCCACACTTTCTTTGAAATTGTACCATTTCATTTATATCGCCTCTTCTTATTCTAACTTCTAGTGGATTTAAGGTTAAGAATTTGTTACATTTTCGGACTGTGCCTTTAATTTCAGGTAAATTGAAAGGACCCATTTGTCCTATTCCAAAAACCGTCAAACCATAGCCCAGTTGTTTTGTTTGAAAAATGGTGTAAGGTGCTTTAAAGCAATGGCAACAGCACTTCTTTTTACAGTGGTTAATATGCTAGCCTTCAAAGTCTCACTAAGGTATTGAGCATGTCTGGTTGTAAGTGATTATTATTTAGACTTTTCATCAAAATAGAGTTAGGGTCTAAAAGATCAGTCAACATTTCTACCTGGATACACAGCCCACTTGAATCATACTGATGTGGAGATGGGTTTTGAGAATGGAGCATCCTTAAGAAATCACTGGGATTGTGTTGTAGGCTGTCCTAAAGATATTCCTGAAACAGATTAGACTGCTGGGACTCAGGAGAGGCAGAAACTTTTATAGTGTGCTCCATAGGAATGAAACTAGAAGCTCATGCTCAGATTAAACTAAATTTAAAAAGATTTGAAATGAGGCTGGAACATTTACCTAGCTTGTACTGGAGAAAGAACCTCAAAACCTTTACTATGAAAGACATTTCTGGAATTAAATGTTATCAGGTTGGGAAAAGAAAAGACTGGGAGTAAAACCTTAAGAGCTAAGAGCCACTTTGGATTGTGTCCAGGAAAATTAAATGACTGCTTAAGAGACAGTGTAAAGTATACATGTTAATGTGGTTTTTGTTTGTTAGAAATAAAAAGGGAAAGCTCTGATCCACAGTTTAATGTCTAAGCTACCGATAATAAGAGTATTTAGTTAATACTGCTTTTAGCCCGTTGCAGTAAAAGTCTTGAAACATCAAGTCTTTTTATGAGATGCTTTCAGCTATCAACTGGATGTTTGAATTTCTTTTTCCAAGTTATCAGTGTCAGGATCATAATGGCTTCCAGGTGTAGAAGAAAATTTCCAGTATATAGGATTTATGTCTGAATATCAGCTAGTGCATATCACCGTGAGTAGTCTTGGATCTTTCTGCTGTGACCGTTGATGCAGTTTTAAGTATTCATTAAAGCTAGTCCTTTGTAACTGTACAGCATAAGGGATCTACGGTAGTCTGGTTAGCAAAACGGACCATTTCAAGTTTCCAAATCTAATTGAAAGGAACCAATTGTGAGTTACTGATGCTGTTCTTAGTATTCTGTACAATGATCTAATGAGCTGAAGTCACTTCTTGCCACTACTCACTCCCCTTCAAAAATGATGATGCAAAATTACATCTGCTGCTATCCCCATTGTTCCCATGTATGCACTGCCAGGAACACAACAGGTCTGTTCTCAGAGTGGTCCATGTACTGTGGATTTGTATGGCTTATAGCTCCATTTTAGTTTGCTTGAGTTTTCCAATTTAAGAAGAACTAGCAAAAAAACTTCCATCTTAAACAAAATATAGGTGTTGGTTTAGTACAAAACAGTATCCGAAAGGTACTGTGTAAAAGAAGTTATTATGTGAAATCCGGAAACAATGATTAAAAGCAGATGCAATTAAATGATACATATAAAAGATGAAAGTAAGAGCAATCTGATATGATTGCAGGCCTATTAGTTGTTTAAAGATCTCTCTTTCTGGGATGATGAGGTTGAAATATGAAGTCAAATTCAGCAGTTGTGATGACTTCTGTAGTCAAATAATTGATGGTTACTTCTACAATGGACTCACTTGTACTAGCAGACTTTGAGAGAGAGATATAGATAGATAGAATAGAGAGAGAAATCCTTGTCCTCAATAGTTCTGTGGTTACGACAATTGCAGATTGCCTGGACTCTTTCAACAAAACTGTTGTTGATTTCTGAACACCTTTTTCATTAAGCTCTCTTGGCTGAGAACTCATTCCCTGAACATATCTTCCAATTGTCCATTACCGGGAGTTCTATTTAAAATGGTGTCCCAGTCAGCTGTGAGCAGATATGAACTTTCAGTATCAACATTTGTTGAATCTTTGATCCACAAAGCAAAATCATTAATACTGGAATTCCCTTGTGGTGGTGGTGGGGGTGGGGGGTGGGTTGGTCCTTCCAGTCTAACATTTCTCCCAGAAACCCTAAACTCTGATACTTCTTGAAAGACTGATTGTGTTGTCCAAGGGTCAAATTAATTCTAAATGTTTCCTTTTGCGGTCAATGCTGGGATAATAGTTCCTTCTGCTCGCTTTTTCTGGCTGTAGGCATCAACAAGAATCACCTTGACTTTTCCAGCAGCCATATTTTCAGACTCCTTGATTTGTTTGAAGCGAGATTAACCCTTAGTACAATACATGATATTAGAATTACACAGTTGTGACAGTACGCTAACAACTGACTGGGAATCCATATATATTGGCTGAATTGTGAAGCTTGCAGTCATGTGGGGATAATAATGCCAGAATCGTTTTGCTGTTGTAATTTCCTGAGCCCTTTCGCTGTGATATTTTCATTTTACAGGATATATTCATCCAGATTTCCGTTGAAAATGGAAAGACTGAATGGCATTTGCTGTCATTATTATTGCAAATCAGCCAACAACTTGTGAAGAGATATCTTATGAATTGTAAATCACCACTAATTACTGGGGTTTTGCAATCCTTACTGTTAATTTTGTGAAAATGCAAAACCACCCTGTGAACTGATCAAAGTTTTCAAAGTCATTACAGGGCTGGATAGAGTAGACTAGGAGAAATAAATGATCACAAACAAGAGATTTGATGTGGAATGTGCTCACCCTAATTCGTCCTTCTTTTTAGCCCTTCCTCTATTTATTTCTCAATCCTTTAGGTGTATTGTTTAAAGATATTGTCCCATTGTTCACTAATGGCCCAGAATTGTGCTCAAATCTCACCTCCAACAGTTTTTAAACAAAATATTTCAGAACTTAGTTGTGTAATTGTCAGTTTAACCAATGGGACATGACCTGCTCGTTTACAATTTGGTCCATTATCACTGCACAAAAACTAAAGCACGTCAGAAGTAACAAGCTTTTCAGTCTTCAGCCTACAGCCCAATCATGAGATATTCACCCATTCCAGTATTTCAATTAGTTCAGCTAAGCAACTGAAGTTTGTCCAAATTGTTTATCTTTGTGGAATGTATCTTTTGAGGATCCTCGGAGGTTATTTTGAATGCACTGGACTTGACAATCTTGATCTCTAATACAAGATATCATCATGTTCAACAGCGACTGTTCAATCAGGGATCTGGAAATCTAAAACAAAAATCTAATTTCCAGAGCTTTCTGTTTTTAGTTCAAACTGGTATTTGCATTCGGTTGCAACAGCCAATTCCTTCACTGTGCACAATAGATCCTTCCAGATAGTCTGCTGGCTTGCTTTTTTTAAAATTTTAGTAACAGCCATTATTCTACAGACCTAGTGAATTGCCTGGAAACATTTTAAGCATACTAAATGGTTGTGGAATTCCCCTGATTTACCATAAGTGTTTCTGGCCTAAAAGCCTTTCCTGACAAAGTACAATTTTGTAAATGCTTTTAAATTGAGCCATGAAAATTCCATGTCATTCAACTATTTTAAAACACACCTTTGACTGACACATACCCTTGTTACAAAAACATAACACTCATGTAAATGTTAGGGACATCAGGCTAAGAGAATAACAAGTGGCCAATCTCCTATTATCAATTTTCTGGATCTATCAAAGTTAAAATGCCCCCCAAAATCTGCAGAGTAATTTTCCCTGAGTTTGCAGATACCCTGGTTGACCTCACATTTTTCTTAATTCCAAGACCACTGAGGTAATGGTGACGAAATGTCTGAAAACTAACCTTCTAGCTCAGTGAGCAAACTCACATGCAGAACCAGAGGTATTTTCACATGCTAAACTGACATCTTAAACCAGAACTACTTCTTTGTTGCAAACTTCTCATTTGGAAAATCAAAGCCATCTTATGCACTCTTGCAAAAACCACTGTCCATTTTTCCCAACCTGATTCCACACTGCTGTTGCCCATGAAGGGCTAATCCAACAATACACAAATCCAAGTGTTTGGAACTCTCTAGCCCAGAGGGCTTTGGAGCCTCAGTCGAATGTCAATGGTGTAACTGCTTGTGGGAACAGTGTGAATGAATATCATTGAAGTGTTTGATCAGCCACAATTATATTAAATAGTGGAGGAGATTCAATGGGCTGAATGGCATACTCTTGTTCCTATGTTCCTATCCTATTCCTACAAGAATTCCAGTGGTTTATGCTATTGGTAATAGGATCACTGAGGAAAGGCTGCTGAAAACCATGGAAGTCAGAGCTTTCAGACTCAATCCCTATTAAGTTAACTATATGCTAAATGAAGCATTAGATACTTCAGTGGTATAGATCATAGGCATGACCAGCCGTATACAGTTTACAAAGTTCACACACTTCTTGACTACTTGGGGGTCAAAAATGAACTCTGTTCTTCCTTCCCTCCCTTGGTGCTGCTTCTTTTCGTAGCTCCTCACACTCAGACAATGAAGCTGCAGTGGGGAAGAATTCGTGAGGAGTTAATATTGCCAGTGAGATCTGTGGAGTGGAATAAAGGCAGCAATAGGAATTGAGCAAAGTGAAGGACTGAACAAAAAACAGAAGGCAGTCAGAACTGAGAGGAACAAAACAATGCTGGCATTGAGGCCAGGGACAGGGTCATTTTTGTAACTACAGATATATGAACATAGAACATTACAGCACAGTACAGGCCCTTCGGCCCTCGATGTTGTGCCGACCTGTCATACCGATCTGAAGCCCATGGTTAGAGTCAAGAAGTCATTTTGCTGAATGGAAAGGATGTTGTGAAAGAGGGAGTGTTTGAGTGAATGGGGAATGTTTTTGGAGAGAGGGAGTGCCTTGGTGCACAGGGAGTATGATTAGGGAGAGAGAGTGTCTTAGTGAATGGGAGTATAATTAGCTGCTCCCAGCTAGGAGCAGGAGTAGGCCGTCCGACCCCTCGAGCCTGCCCCACCATTTAATAAGATCATGGCTGATCTTTTTGAGACTCAACTCCACTTACCCGCCCAATCACCATAACCCTTAATTCCTTTACTGTTCAAAAATTTATCTAGCCTTGTCTTAAAAACATTCAGCGAGGTAGCTACAACCCCTTCACTGGGCAGGGAATTCCACAGATTCACAACCCTTTGGGTGAAGAAGTTCCTCCTGACCTCAGTCCTACATCTGTTTCTCTTTATCTTGAGGTGATATCCTCTCGTCCTAGTTTCACCTGCAAGCGGAAACAACCTCCCCGCCTCCACCTTATCTATTCCCTTTATAATCTTATATGTTTCTATAAGATCTCCCCTCATCCTTCTGAATTCCAATGAGTATAATCACAGTCTACTCAGTCTCTCCTCATAATCCAACCCTCTCAACTCTGGAATCAACCGAGTGAATCTCCTCTGCACCCTTCCAGTGCTAGTATTTCTCTTCTCAAGTAAGGAGACCAAAACTGCACACAGTCCTCCAGGCGTGGCCTCACCAGGACCTTATACAGCTGCAGCATAGCCTCCCTGTTTTTAAACTCCATCCCTCGAGCAGTGGCAGACAAAATACCATTTGCCTTTTTAATTACCTGCTGCACCTGCAATCCTACTTTTAGTGATTCATGCACAAGGGCACCCAAGTCCCTCTGCACAGCAGCTTGCTGCAATTTTTAATGTTTAAAACATAGTCCATTTTGCTGTTATTCCTACCAAAATGAATGACCTCACACTCATCAACATTGTACTCCATCTGCCAGACCTTTGCCCACTCACTGAGACTATCTATATCCCTCTGCAGACTTTCAGAGTCTTCTGCTCTACCACTCACCTTAGGGTCATTTGCAAATTTTGACACACCACACTTAGTCCCCAACTCCAAATCATCTCTGTAGGTTGTAAACAATTGCGGTCCCAACACTGATCCCTGAGGCACACCACTAGCCACTGACCGCCAACCAGAAAAACACCAATTTGCTCCTATTCTTTGCTTTCTACTGGTCAAGCAATCCTCTACCCATGCCAATACACTACCTGTAGTACCGTGTAACTTTATCTTATGTAGCAGCCTTTGGTGTAGCACCTTGTCAAATGCCTTCTGGAAATTCAGATACATCACATCCACAGGTTCCCCATTGTCTACCATGCAAGTAATGTCCTCAAAGATTTCGACCAAATTTGTTAAACATGACCTACCCTTCATGAACCCATGCCGGGTGTTCCCAATGGGACAATTTATATCCAGATGTCTTGCTATTTCTTCCTTAATGATAGATTTAAGCATTTTCCCCACTGCCGAAGTTAAGCTAACTGGTCTATAGTTACCTCCTTTTTGTCTACTTCCTTTTTAAACAGTGGCATCACATTGGCTGTTTTCCAATCTGCGGGAACCACCCCAGAGTCCAGTGAATTTTGGTAAATAATTACGAGTGCATTTGCTATTTCCCCCATCACCTCTTTTAGTGTCCTAGCTTGCATTTCATCAGGGCCAGGAGACTTGTCTAACTTTAAGCCCATTAGCTTGCCCAGCACTGCCTCCTTAGTGATATTGATAGTTTCTAAATCCCAAGATCTTCTTGCCAATTGTTTTCAGCATGTTATTTTTGTCTTCTACTGTGAAGACCGACACAAAATAATTGTTTAATGTCTCGGCTATTTCTTCATTCCCAGTTATTAAATTGGCCTTCTCATCCTCTATAGGACCAATGGTTACCTTCGCTGCTTTTTTATGATTTACATATTTATTGAAATTTTTGCTGCCTGTTTTTATATTCTGAGCTAGTTTACTCTCATTATCTATCTTACTTTTCTTTATAATATTTTTTGAGGCTTTCTGTTGGCCTTTAAAGATTTCCCAGTCTACTAGTTTCCCACTACTCTTTGCTTTTTTGTATGTTATTTTTTCAATGTGATACTTTCCTTTATTTCCTTAGACATCAATGGCTGGCTCTCTCTTTTCCTACAGCTCTTCCTTATCACTGGAATATACTTCTGCTGAGCACTGTGAAAAATCATTTTGAAAGTCTTTCCTCAATTGACCCACCATAAAGATTTTGCTCCCATTCTACCTCAACTAACTCCTCCCTCATTCCTTCATAGTCTCCTTTGTTTAAGCACAGGACATAGGTACTGGATTTAACCTTCTCACGCTTCATCTGTATTTTAAATTTGACCATACTGTGATCACTCCTTCCAAGAGGAACCCTAACTGTGAGATTAGACTTTTTCGGTTTGTTCATAGGATGTGGGTATTACTGGCAAAGCTACCATTTATTGCATATCCTTTATTGCCCAGAGGGCAGTTAAGAGTCAACCACTTTGCTGTGAGTCTGGAGTCACATGCAGGATAGACCAGGTAAGGATGGCAGACTTCCTTCCCTGGAGGACATTAATGAATATGATGGGTTTTTAATGACAATTGACAGTGGTTTCCAGAAAGCCATTAGTGAAGTTTCTTATTCTGATATTTATTGAATTCCAATTTCATTATCTGCCATTCTGGGATTCAAATGCATACCCCCAAAGATATTAGCCTGAGCTTCTGGATTATTATCCTATTGACATCACCACTATGCCATGTTTCTCCCATAGAGTGAGAGTGCCAAATGCCAGTTGAAAATGGACGCTGACTGGAGAAGGTCCAGAGATCTCTACACCTAGCCACCTTCGCAAGACTGTGGCCATATAGTTGCTTCATGAAGTCTATTGCATTTTGTTTATTTATTCATAGGATGTGGGCATCATTGGTTAGGCAACTATTTATTGCTTGTCCCTAATTTCCTTGCAGCACATAATTGTGTGCAAGTTGCTTTCTTGAACTATTCAGTCCTTGACGTAGGCACACCATGGAGCGATTAGGGAAGGAGTTCCAGGAATTTGACTCAACAGCAGTGAAGCACCCAGGGTATTGAAATCTGCGCAATATGAGATGGTTCAACAGGGTACATGTTGAAAAGATGTTTCTAAAATTGGGGGAATCTCAATGTAGGGACATACTTGCAGAATAAGGGTCACTCATTTGAAACTAAGAAGCAAAGGAATTTTTTCTTTCAGAGGCTACTGAATATCTAGAATTCTCTAATTCAGAGAGCTGTGAAGGTTGAATCACTGAAAGTATTTATAAAAGAGAAACAGATTATTATGAGATCCAAGAGTTAAGGGCAATGAGGAACTGTCATGAAAGAAGAGTTGAGACCTTGGAGTATTCAGCCAGGATCTTATAGAATGGTGAGACAAGGTTGAAAGCTGGGCTATTCCTGCTCCTTTATTTAATGCTCTTATGATATATCTCCAGGTCAGATTGATGTGTGCTTAGAGGAGAACTTGCACGTGGTTTTATTCCCATGTATCTGCTGACCTTGTCCTTGAAAGTGGTAGAGATCATGGGTTTAGAAGGTACTGTTGAAGGAGCCTTGCATCCGCCGCCATGATATGTCAGTGGCAAATGAAATGAATATTGAAGGTGCTGGATGGGGTGTTATTCCAGCAGGTAGCTTAAAACCTGGATTATTTCAAACTCTGTATCAGATGGAAGGTATATCGCTAATACTGATCAGCTGAACCCTGAAATGCAGAAATATTATCTCGCATGCTATACCTACCTGCTCTTGTAGGTTTCAGCTAGCTGAAGTAGGATTCCAGTCATCAATCAGCCTCTTAGGAGGAAACCCAACAGAAATCACCTCAAACAGCTGTGTGCATTTGGTAAACCTGTCCTTCCAGATATGTTTAGCTCACATCACCACTTCAGTATGGCATCTCATCAAGTAAGCTATGGTTTCTAAATAATACACTTATTACAACTATCTAAAACCTTGCATATACTCTAGCCTAATGTCATACCCACATAATGTAGTTCTCAAGTAAAGGGAATCATTGAAAAATTTCTGCAGGTTCCTTAAAGGGCTGAGAACAGTTGGCTCAGTGATGCTGAGGCCCCTAAAACCCATATCTTTGGCTGCACCTTGATTCATTTAAAGGCCAATATTTCTTGATCATCTCTCATTGGAGCCAGAGGTTGATCAGGCCTAGCCACCTTCGACTATTGTAATCAACGTGATGAAGGTACTATAATAAGAGTTATGGAATTCACACATTTTAACCCAGCCTGTGTGGAGGAATGGTGCTACATTACCAATGCTTAGGAAGGTAGATGACTTGGAAATGATGGTGTTACAAAATAGTTGCTTCCCTTGATTTTCCAGATGGTGGATGTTGTGGTTTTGGGACAAATATAACTTAAGTGCAATTTTTTTTCTTAAGAATAAAGGTTGATCTAATTCAGTAAAATTAGGTTATTTCATCTTCTTTAGACCAATGCAGACAACTTGTATATTTCCATGATAATAAAATGTGAGGCTGGATGAACACAGCAGGCCAAGCAGCATCTCAGGAGCACAAAAGCTGACGTTTCGGGCCTAGACCCTTCATCAGAGAGGGGGATGGGGGGAGGGAACTGGAATAAATAGGGAGAGAGGGGGAGGCGGACCGAAGATGGAGAGTAAAGAAGATAGGTGGAGAGAGTGTAGGTGGGGAGGTAGGGAGGGGATAGGTCAGTCCAGGGAAGACGGACAGGTCAAGGAGGTGGGATGAGGTTAGTAGGTAGCTGGGGGTGCGGCTTGGTGTGGGAGGAAGGGATGGGTGAGAGGAAGAACCGGTTAGGGAGGCAGAGACAGGTTGGACTGGTTTTGGGATGCAGTGGGTGGGGGGGAAACTGATGAAGGGTCTAGGCCCGAAACGTCAGCTTTTGTGCTCCTGAGATGCTGCTTGGCCTGCTGTGTTCATCCAGCCTCACATTTTATTATCTTGGAATCTCCAGCATCTGCAGTTCCCATTATCTCTGTATATTTCCATGTTACTTTCTATCTAGTGTTACAATATATTAGTAGTTTAGCAGCAAACCCCTTTGCACCGTGCCTTATTTGTTTTCTAACAAACACTCCTTAACAAGAAATCCAATGCCCAAAATGAGGTTGTCATTGTGCCAGAAAGTACTGAAATGTTTGAGAAGACTTGAAGAGTCGTAAACAGAGTAATGTTTACTCTTCTTGAGTCATCACCATGGAGACTGATGCAGGAGTTCCGAGGAAATGAATTTTGAAACACCACAAAATCTCCACTTTCCCCAGGGAATTTTTCAAAAGCATTCTAGATTGTTCAGGTATCCATTAAACCTTAAATTTTTAGAATTATCCATATATTTACCATCTATTAAAAATATATCTTTGTGTCTTTGCAAATCTGTCCAAGCATTTGTCTTTGACTCTTTTACCTCATTGAAATGAGCTCCTTGCGGTTAACTCAATTCCAAGTGAAACTGAGGAAAGCCACTATCTGGAGACCAAGGGGTCCAATAGTACTATACTCGAACTAGAAAAACTAATAATGTGCTTTTGGCTTCAAATCTGAGCTATATGGAGGTACAGGAGATTTCCTATGAGATAAATCAACAAATAAATGGTAAAATATGCCCTATATGATAATTAAGTTTAAAATGTCATACACTGATGGCATTTTTTTCCTGCACTATAAAAAATGAAGCTGCTTATTCTGCGATGTAATTACTCTGCATAGAAAGAGATGTGAGATACCAGAGGTGACTGTTTACAGATCAGAAGGAAGACAATCTAAATGGGTGGTTAATTTAGTCAGTAAATAAATAGTACTAACCAGATAGGTGCCAAGTTCACTCTACTTCTAAACTGAATTAACAGGTTTCAAGATGGGCCAATGGTGCATATCATTGCTCCTAGTCCATCTGGTTGCTAGCCATTGACTTCAATTAGAAAATGCTCACATAAACATTGGAGACCACCGGAATTATTTGGGTAGACTATCTTATATATGCTGAATGACCAATATTTAATCACACCCTAGCGGGAAGGAAGAACTGGGAAAGTTTAAAAATTACAGTACAAATATCGGGGATCTAGACAAGTTACTATTAAGACGTACACTAAGGGTTATTTCCAGGAATAAATTCTACTTCCTTCTATTTTTAAATTACACATCTTTTGCAACAGAAATAGATTGAATTTTGAAGCTAGTTTATAAATTCAGGTCAACAGTCTCCTTTGTCAAAATGACATGTCAGTTGATTCTTTGAAATGGCACTGTTTTGAAGATTAAGTGGTTGTATGCCTTATCTACATTTATTAGTAAAGGTACCAGGCAGCAATGTAAACCCAATTGAATCATGCTATTTTGTTACTTTGTGTAACACCATTGTGATAATAATTGTATCTGGTTCTTCATATCTCCTCACCTGCCCAAGGCAAAAAGACGGTTCATCAAACACATTCAGGCAGGTAGTGTACCATTAAATGAACTGAAACAACTCATTTTGATCTTTCTTTTTTTCTTCTTAAGAATAATGAAATGTTGGAGCTGCAAAGACTAAGGATGAAAGATGAGATCCGAGAGTACAAGTTTCGTGAAACGAGGCTTCTGCAGGATTACACTGAGCTGGAAGAAGAGAACATTACTTTGCAAAAACTTGTCTCAACCCTCAAGCAAAATCAGGTATTTATTGGTGATGGAAAATTCATTAGGTACTGCCAGCATCCCAAGTAGAATTCCAAGTACAATGCCAATGATCAGAATTGAAATTGGCTGCACTTTGGTTTTACCAAAAATATCCAGATTTTGGGAGGTACTTTTTGCAGTGTGTAGTCATGTAATATTCATGGTTTATCTCTGTTATTTTGAATGAACCTTTAGTCTATTTACTGTGGAGCCTGCTAGTTATTGTGAAGTCAGTAGGCTAGCAGTCCCCAGGACTTGCAGAGACACTGTGTCAACCAAATGGAAGTTAAACCTGTGAACAATTAAACAACAGGTACAATTTTATGTAAATGCACAATTTGTTCATGTCTAAAGGACAGTTTACTGTATTTGTTCTATCCATTCAACAGGATAAGAGTTTCAGTGTAAAAATAATTCAAACTTCAGCAAAATTTGTAAGAAAGACAAGATTTTTAAAAGATGGCTTATCCACTTAATAGCTTTGCAATGCAGAGCACAATCTAACTTCAGCATTATAGCTAATATTTCAGAGTATGGTATAGATTCTGCTGTTGTGCATTTTGGTTATGGAACAGATTGAGGCTGATCTTTTTCAGGCTTTACCAATTTATTAACTATGTAACTTTCCAAATTTTCTTCTAATGTCTAAGATCCTGTGGTGGGTATACAGCAAACTTTTGGGTCAAGATAAAAAGTAAACTAATTATTCTTAAATTTCGGAAAAACAGAAATAAGAAGTGGGATCAAGAAAGAAGAAATAACTTTTAGCACTTCCTAGAATTTCTGCTCCCAGTAGTATTATCATCCTATTATTAGTCACAGACACTGTGTTTGTTGAATAATTATTGGTGTGTGTTTAGAGACCAGGCCTTAAACAAGTAGAGCATGCTTAGTTAAGCATTATTTTAGCCATGTTAACAGCAGCGTAGCCTTACCAGCTGGGGCAATGATGTTGACAATGCGTTTAAGGGAAGGTATTCAGAACCAGCCTTGCATACATCTAACAGACCAAGACCAAGTTGTCACAAGTTTAATGTGAGCTGGGAGATACATTCTGTTGCTGTCATAACTACAAGCTCAAGCTTAATACATCTAAATGTCGATATAAATTATAGAACTTCCAAGAAAAAAAACTTGATGTGAGAACCAAAAACTACAGGACCCCATGCTTGTTGCTTTTATCCAAACTGTTGAGGTTATCAGTTTGTGGGTAGTGTTTTGTTCCATGCAAGCCGTATTCTAAAGCTACTGTCTTAAAATTAATGTGTGGGCTTACAGTGTGAACTTCTGTTTTTCCAACCCCTCTTCCTTGCTTTGCAATTTATACTTTACCTGCATGTTAATAGATTAAGTCTTACACACCCAAATTAAGTGAGGAGCTGCAGCATTGATCCCTAACAGAATGAACAGTATGATTGCCCAACAAAGATTCCTGCTGTTGAGTTGTTCTGCATATCTGTCAGTAGGGTTGTCAACTCTGCTTGTCCTATATCCTGGGAAGTTTCATCACATGCCCTCCTCCTACCTCCTACCTTCCTGCATGCATGCATATCACCGACTACACCAGTTCTCAATAATAGTTTCGTGATTGATGCCATTAGCCACAATCCACATCCCACACCCCCATTCTCTCTGCTCCAGAAACCACTGTTCCCATTGGATACTTTTACCTGATTTCGTGCATGCTAAAGTTACGTTGCATTCAGTTTGCATTGTAACCCTGTGCGAAGTCTTGTGAATCTGACCAAGGCAAAACTGGATAAATAAATGTCTCTATGTTTTTGCTCCTGGACTGCTCACAAGAGCATCTGGAAGATGAGGCATTAATTCCATGAGACCCTGGAATAATTCAGGCTTGTTGGCAACCCTAGCTATCGATGAGTGTAGGTATCATGTTGGATACTCAAATGAATTTAAATGTAAACATTAACATCATGATGACCAAAGTTTATACAAGGAACAAAATGGAAGAGGTAGACCATCAGCTGCATTCTGGATGAGGTCAGCAGACAAGAGGGAAGAAACAACCCTGTAACTATTGTATCAGAGATAATGGGAACTGCAGATGCTGGAGAATCCAAGATAACAAAGTGTGGAGCTGGATGAACACAGCAGGCCAAGCAGCATCTCAGGAGCACAAAAGCTGACGTTTCGGGCCTAGACCCTTCATCAGAGAGGGGGATGGGAAGAGGGTTCTGGTATAAATAGGGAGAGAGGGGGAGGCGGACCGAAGATGGAGAGAAAAGAAGATAGGTGGAGAGGAGAGTATAGATGGGGAGGTAGGGAGGGGATAGGTCAGTCCAGGGAAGATGGACAGGTCAAGGAGGTAGGATGAGGTTATTTTGTCGGAAATGGAGGTGCGGCTTGAGATGGGAGGAAGGGATGGGTGAGAGGAAGAACAGGTTAGGGAGGCAGAGACAGGCTGGACTGGTTTTGGGATGCAGTGGGGGGAGGAGATGAGCCGTGCTGGTTGTGTGATGCAGTGGGGGGAGGGGATGAACTGGGCTGGTTTTGGGATGCGGTGGGGGAAGGGGAGATTTTGAAGCTTGTGAAGTCCACATTGATACCATTGGGCTGCAGGGTTCCCAAGCGGAATATGAGTTGCTGTTCTTGCAACTTTTGGGTGGCATCCTTGTGGCACTGCAGGAGGCCCATGATGGACATTCATCTGAAGAATGGGAGGGGGAGTTAAAATGGTTTGCGACTGGGAGGTGCAGTTGCTTATTGCGAACCGAGCGGAGGTGTTCTGCAAAGCGGTCCCCCAGCCTCCGCTTGGTTTCCCCAATGTAGAGGAAGCCACACTGGGTGCAATGGATACAGTCTACCACATTGGTGGATGTGCAGGTGAACCTCTGATTAATATGGAAAGTCATCTTGGGGCCTGGGTTGGGGGTGAGGGAGGAGGTGTGAGGTGAAGTGTAGCACTTCCTGCGGTTGCAGGGGAAGGTGCCGGGTGTGGTGGGGTTAGAGGGCAGTGTGGAGCGAACAAGGGAGTCACGGAGAGAGTGGTCTCTCCGGAAGGCAGACAAGGGTGGGGATGGAAAAATGTCTTGGGTGGTGAGGTCGGATTGTAGGTGGCGGAAGTGTCAGAGGATGATGCGTAGTATCCGGAGGTTGGTGGGGTGATGTGTGAGAACGAGGGGGATCCTCTTTCAGCGGTTGTGGTGGGGGCATGGTGTGAGGGATGTGTTGCGGGAAATGCGGGAGATGCAGTCAAGGGTGTTCTCGACCACTGCCGGGGGAATGTTGCGGTCCTCGAAGAACTTGGACATCTGGGATGTGCGGGAGTGGAATGCCTCATCCTGGGAGCAGATGTGGTGGAGGCGGAGGAATTGGGAATAGGGGATGGAATTTTTGCAGGAGGGTGGGTGGGAGGAGGTGTATTCTAGGTAGCTGTGTGAGTCGGTGGGCTTGAAATGGATATCAGTAACTAGCCGGTTGCCTGAGATAGAGACTGAGAGGTCCAGGAAGGTGAGGGATGTGTTGGAGATGTCCCAGGTGAACTTGAGGTTGGGGTGGAAGGTGTTGGTGAAGTGGATGAACTGTTCGAGCTCCTCTGGGGAGCAAGAGGCGGCGCCGATACAGTCATGAATGTAACGGAGGAAGAGGTGGGGTTTGGGTCCTGTGTAGGTGCGGAAGAGGGACTGTTCCACGTAACCTACAAAGAGGCAGGCATAGCTGGGGCCCATGCGGGTGCCCATGGCCACCCCTGTAAGAAGTGGGAGAAATCGAAAGAGAAGTTGTTGAGGGTGAGGACGAGTTCTCCGTAGGAAGTGGGAGGAATCGAAAGAGAAGTTGTTGAGGGTGAGAACCCTTCCTCCCATCTCAAGCCGCACCTCCATTTCCTACCTACTAACCTCATCCCACCTCCTTGACCTGTCCGTCTTCCCTGGACTGATGTATCCCCTCCCTACCTCCCCACCTATACTCTCCTCTCCACCTATCTTCTTTTCTCTCCATCTTCGGTCTGCCTCCCCCCTCTCCCTATTTATTCCAGAACCCTCTCCCCATCCCCCTCTCTGATGGAGGGTCTAGGCCCGAAACGTCAGCTTTTGTGCTCCTGAGGTGCTGCTTGGCCTGCTGTGTTCATCCAGCTCCACACTTTGTTAACCCTGTAACTATGTTGTGAAACAACATAACCCTACATTTGATATATTAATGTAGGACAGCAAGGCATTTCAGAAGTATGAGGGAAAAATTGAGCACATGCAAAGATAGAGCTATTGGGAGAGAGACAGAAGTTTGTACAAAAGTGTGGATTTTTCTAGGGTCTTAAAGACACAGTAGGAGATGGAGAGGTGGATTAATGGTTGGGAATTCCAGATCTTGGCATAGAAACTGTTGAAGGCTGTGATGCGCTATAATGGAAGTAGAGAGAATTGAGTTGCTTATATGGAAAATACACGGTCAGAAGCTTTGCTTCGGAACTAATTGTATTTTGTTTGTTCAATTGTGTACTCATTTAGTCTACTGCAGAGGCTGGAGAGGGGAATAGCGCTGATAACAAATGTGCAGAGCTTGCAGCATGGTCCAAAGATGAGGATTGCAGGCTAGCCTGTCAAGACTAAATGCTATGGACACAATCTGACAGGACAGCAGTAGGAATGGCACTGAGAGAGGTCGTGGAGCGATAGAGTTGGGTTTCACCAGCATAGATGTAGATGTTGACCCCATGAGTGTGGTTGGAGTGCCAAGGAGTAGTAGCAGGTGGATGTGGAGGAGGAGACAACCTAGGGGAATTTTTTTCAGAAGTCAGTGTATTGGAGTGGAGAACATGCTTCAGCTTTGTTTGGATAGATGTAAATGAAAGTACAGAAGTTCATTCCAGCTGAGTTAATGAGAGGGGCAGGAGTGTTGGTGAAAATAGTGAACGTGAAAATATTAGATGTTTCAGAGAGGTTGAGCAGTGGCAATGCACAACAATCACAGAGAATGTGCTCATGGTTTTTGTTCAGGTTGTTTTGTTGCTGTTGATGTGGTGAATAACTGGAGGGATTCAAGCCGAGTTACACATGAGAGCTGGAAGATAGGGGTCAGAGGTTGGAGGTGGAGTGGTAATTTATGAAGAAATAATTACAGTTGAATAAAATAAGGCACAGAAGTGTTGTGATTTTAGGTCCGCTATGGTGATGCTGAGTGTTGTCAAACCTGTTGTGTGAAAAAGAAGTAAGCTGCACATTTGCTATTCCACAACTAATTACATTTCAAATCACAGCTCTGCTACCACAGGCAATGGTCAGCACATGAAAGTTGGAGCTACCAAATGGAACTGTTCACCCTGGGTACCTCTTCCTAGTTGCCTGGGAAACTGAAATCTCAGCAAGGATCATCTCTCAGGATGAAGGAGATTAGAAATGTGAAAATTGAGAGTGGGAAATGGAGAAAATTAAATGCCTTTAAAGTATAAAGGAGACAAAATTAGGTTTTGACAGATGTGTAAAACAGGCAGTAAAGATTAGCAGACTCATTTTTAATCCCTTCCAGCTTCTTTTCCCTTAAAGTCAATCAGGCAAGATGTAAAACAAATAACTGTGTTGTCCATTTGGCACCACTGCTAAAGCGCAATTTCAACATTAAAGTCTTGATGATAAATTTCAAAGCTGAATATTCTGTTACGTATCAATTTCCTTTTAGCTTTATTGATAAATATCATTAAACTGAAGCAACATCAGTGAAAGACAGTGGATTGTTTTTGAATGAACTTCATAACTAAATGATAAAAGACACTTCCACACACATGCTATTTCCTATTCTCACCATAACGTCCATAGCTGAAGCAAATGCTGACCGAGCTATCTTTCCCAGAGAAAGAGAAATAAACTTGTTAACCTCCTAGCATTCCTAATAATTAGCAAACAGAAGCTTAAACACACAATCAGCCCAACTGCCCTATTATTTGACATTGGCCATTATGCTGGAGGAATAACTGTCAGGGAAATAAACATGAAATGAGAGGAGAGATAAAGTTTTATTTTAGTAAATTGATTAATTACCAGGAGGTTTGACATTATACATTGCAGATGCGTTATATTTTCCAGTGTCATCTTTCATGTTCTTCAGTGAATGGCAGACTATTTTGCAAATCAAACAGCAATTGAAATTCGAGGAAGACTGAGGATCATTGCTTATTTTGTTTTACAGTTGTAACATTGTTTGGTAATAATGGTATTCTAACCTTGTCCAGCATGTACCTAAACTCCTACTTTTATCTAGTTCACATATGTCCTGTTAATTTTTCTATTGACTGCACCAAAAGTAGCTAATACATTTGAGAAGTCATTGTCTAACCCCATCTTTCTTTTATTTGTTTAAATGTCTGCTTTTTGTTTGCTTTCAAAGGTTTCTCAGAATATGATTTTAATCCTGATGCATAGATAAAGCCAGAATAGCATTGTGACAAATCTCCTTCAACTTTATTCTGTTAGTTTTGGTAGTTTATTAATATTCTGTAATTCTGGATAAATTCCCTGATCTTGATGAAAAAAAAGTGAACATGCTTTACCCTGTCCATGTTGCAACATGTTAACCAATCACCTGTGTAAACTGGCTATTGGACAGAGGTGGCTTTACCCAACAAACAATCTTAATGTTTTATATGACCACTGTGATAGAAGTGGAGAATACAAACTGTCTGTGTAGAGAGAATACCATCACCATGGGATGTGCTGTCACCCTCTTTTAATGTGTTTCCGGTCTTGTTGCCTTTTTTTGTATTGTGTATGAAATATGCATCTTCTGTTTTTTGAATTTTTAATTACATCTCTTCTGATGCAGGTCATTGCACTCTATCTCTCCATTGGAAAAAGTGTGAGTGATATTACTAGACCAGAAGGCTATTGTTAGATTATGCAATGTGCTTTTCTTATTTTGCTTTGGGAGGAGGCATGTCCTTCACTTGAGGCTGTTGGATGATGATTGAGAAATATGTTATTTGTAGGGTGTAGATTGATGAATGGATAGCAGTGCAACATTCAGCAAAAGATAACATGCTGCAGCGACCTCTAAAAGTGCTGAAACCAGAGTTCCTGTATGCCTTCATATGGCCCAATTAAAAGTCTTATTAATGTTGCTAAACCTATTTTTAAAACCCAAACTGTTACTAGCTTTTTTAAGACTTTATCAACCTGCAGTCAGGTGTTCAAGGAACTAGAAGCAATTATTAAATTTGACTTTTAAACAATTGTGTAAAACCCAGTATTGGCTCAACCACCCATTTAACACATTTCCTGATTTTCCTTTACACATTAATTTCAGCTGAAACTAAAATTAGGTACAGGGTTTACCCAGCAACCAAATAAATCTTGTACATTACACAATTCCTATGGAAGTCAAAATAACCCCAATAGTTGTTTAGAAGCATTGGGAGAACTAACATTTTCCCCTATCAGCTGTGCCATGAGCCTTTCAGCAGCCTAGACACTGGGCAGGATACCTGTTCCAAGGTAGACATAACATAAATTATGTTAGAATTGCCTGGACAAATCTACCCCCCATTTCTTTTCTGAGGCTCCATCTGCTGAGTGTTTCTGCTTAACCAGGAGTTATATATGTATTTACTGATTGGTCACACCATGGTACAGTCTGTTGAACCACTGCATGTCTGCCTTCCAGAAAGACCCAGTTACATTTGATACAACCCATGGCTGCAAGTACCATACTGGTGGTTTTGCACTATTTATACAGTTCCTCATTGACAACAAAGTGAACACAGGAAAAGCGTAATGTGATGAAAAGCTCTGATTAATATAAATGGTAAAATGCACCAATATCTTTCAATCCGTTTGTTAAAGACATAGCAGTATTTGTGACACCTATGTGATAGATACTTTGGAAATGAAGAGTGAAAATCAGTGTAGGGCGCAGAATGCTTCCGGTATCTGGTGGCACCATTGGTACCCGTTGCTCTGCAATATGGCGTAAAATGTAATGAGTTTAGTTTTGCATTGCACCAGATTATATTTGAGCTAAAATCTAGAAAATTCAGTGTATGAAATATTAGTGCAGTTTTAACAACAAAGCTCTTAGTCTACCCACTTAATTATGAATACATTGCTGTACTAGAGTAAGATGCAGATATACAGCAACATTGTTGTGCCTCTTTCCCATGTTGAAGAGGAGATTATAAACCAAGTATATCATGTGATAATACTCCTAATGATGTGCCAAACATTTAGTGCAGAGTAACAACACAATATGTCCCTGCTTTCCTCCTTCTGTTGGGCCAATACCTTCCTTTGACATTCAAAGTGTTTGGATAGTTAATATTTGTAAACCAATGTGCATACAACGAGTAATTCAGATTTAAAGTTTGATTGACCGGGTGATTGTTCACAATGCCATATTACCCACAGCTTTGCTAATTGACACGCACTGCTAAATTCCAAGGTCTTGCTGCTCCTTTCATTGAGCTAATGGTCTGTGATTCCACCTCCTCCTGGCAATATTCCTACCGTCTTGGATGTGACAATCCCTCCCGCTCTCTCCTTCCCAACATTCCACCTCCTCTTTTTTCCCCTTTGGTGAATAGAGAGAGAAATCTTCAACTGAAAATGTAGTCCCTCACTGTTAAGAGGTTGCTACAATTTTACATCAGCTGCTGATGTGATGGTTCCATCATGGACTGCTGTACTTCTTTTCTGAACAAGTACTTTCAAAGAAAATTAAGTTATTTTAAAAGAAAGCAATTCTGTACTCTAGAGGTTAATGTATGGAGGGTTACTCTCATTTTTCTCACTCTTGGAAAAATAATGAGCTTTCTCTTAAGAATTGAAAGAGAGTCGGGTCCACATAAGCGCAGAACAGAGGTTGGAAAATGTTGAGAATGCTGCAGCTCCTCATTGCAGCAGGACTGCCCTGAGGTAACTCTAAACTGTCAATTAGTTTGCTAATCATCCGCTTTTGTTTTTTCATATGTACTGCTAAATAAAGCGAATTGATGTTTCTCGTGGGGGTAAAAAGAAAACTTCAAGAGTTTTGAATGTAATTCATGCAATCATTTCTCAGTTTTTTTTAAATGTTATGAATGAATTCCTTTATTTGCTGATTTATGTTCATGTTCACATAAGCTGCAGCTAGTCGAGTTTCTGAAAATGATCATTTCTTGTGACCATGAAGCAGGCTCTATATTTTTGTGTTCTGCATGACCTTTTTCAGTTGGAGTAACTTTATTTAAGTCTAAAGGTACCTGCTGGCAAAATTGTCAAATAGAGCACAATGGGAGGGTCAGTGCCCCTCTGGCAGAGGCTTGGCATTGCGTGCAATTTGGTTCCCAGTCTTGTAATCCCCTGATGTTCAATTTGTATTTGCCAATTCATTATTTTAGTTTATTTTCCCAAAGAATTAAACAAAATAAAATCTGGATGAGGGCAAAGGTAAACAGAAGTAACTTCTGGATCAGTGAGTATAATAAACATTATGAGAAACAAATTTTTTTTTGATGTGTTGAATCAAGTGTGATGGGAGTAATGCATCCAATCTAATGAAATGGATTAGCGTTTCTGTAAATTCTTTTCCCATACCAACGATACTCCTATATTCAGTACTGAAGACACTCATACACGAGCTTGTTACCTTCTGAAGTAGAACCAGAAGATGCCAAAATTATGCGAAAGGTCTGTCAGTATATAAAGAGAGAAAGGTCAGTCATTGTTCTGAATATGAAATCTCTGAAAAGGAAGCTGTTTTCCCAAAATTGACTTTTCTCTTTTGAAATGCTGATAGACCTTGTCTGTCTTTCTTGTTTTTCTGATTTAACCTCCATTTCAAAGTAGAAATGGACATGGTTATGAGAAAAAAGAAACATATTCTTAAAATAACTAAAGTCCTGGTTCAGAGAATTTATATCTCTGATTGTGAAGGCAAAGGGGATAGTAGTTAGTAAAGATTTATCTAACATTAGGCTGTGCTAAGTTGATTAAATACAGAAGAGATTCCTAAAGATTGAAAGACGACCTACATAATGGTACATTATTTTGCAATGTATGAGGAAACATATCTGGAAACTGCACACTCATTAAGTTTAACATCTGTGGTAGCAAACTCCTGGAACAATTTTGAATGTTGTAGTGATTAACAATAATTTATTAAACAATTTTTAGCATGGATAAGAAAACAGCTTAATTAATCTGTTTTGCAAGCAGTTTAAATCTATTATTGAGATGATAGATCAAAAAACTAAAGTCAATACATGATTGAAATTTAAGAATTTTCTTTAGATTCCACAACACGAAGTAACAGCAAAGGTATGAAGTTGTGGATTAAGAAGCAAGATAGGGTGGGTAATTTGTTTTCTAATATCGAACATGGTAATTGTGAACATGAGACAGGAACTCTATAGGCTGGAAGTACTTGAGTGATCCTGTCCCAGGTGTTAGACTTAGAACCACTTCTCTGCAGATATTTGTGTTCTTAGCTCGATTGAGAAAAGCAAGATTTGACAAGTGTGCAGATTACGCCATCGATCAGGAAAGGGATCAAAAGCGTCTTAATGATAAATCTACAAAACTATAAACTCATTGCATGATTTCAATTCAAAGTCCTGGGTTGCTTTGGTGGTATGGTATAAGATAAAAGGAGTCTGTAATTCATAAACCATTAGTATCTATCTGCATTGATATAACCCTATCCAATAACCACTCTCTTTCTGGGGCTAGGCTGATTCCCACAAAATAAGGACAATTGCAGCATTTTCAAACCTTGAATATAAAGCAGTTTCAGTGGTGTAATACATTTTCTGGCTTCGTTTTTGACATGTATTTAACAATTGTCATTCTAACTGTTGGGCTAGTTCAGATATTTCATGTTAACAACTATTTCATGTGCTAGCAAACAATGTTATTACTGCAGCAAGTACTTCTGGGCCTTCTGAAAATCAATGCAAAAACATGAATGCCTTATGCTTGCGCATCACAGGTTGAGGCAGAACCATGGAGAAAACTTCCACCAATGTCATTGGCTCCAGCACCACCTCCACTGCAAAGTTTTAAGCTACATGTGCACTTGCATGGAAGGATCAAAGCTCTGGGAACTGAACTGTGCATCTGCCCCTGGTAAACCAGGACCAGCTTAACACAAGACCTTAGGGCTAAAGAGCTCGTCAGCATTCTGACAATTCACTGCATGCCCATAGTCCTGTTAAGCTGATGACCCTGGTTTGATAGCCAGCTAAGTTTCTGCCTGTCTGGTGGTATCTGCTATACGTAGGCGTGATGTCTTGTGTGATGTGGAAACCTCAACAATTTCAGCAGCATTGTATGAATATTTGAGTGCCTTTAAGCATTTAAAGGATAAAGTGCTCCTTAAGAATTACGTAGATTAATGACAAAATGAGATTATGTTTGCAAAAGGCTGAATTTTGTTTGTGTTATGTGTAATCAGGTCGAGTATGAAGGCCTCAAACATGAAATTAAACGCCTGGAAGAGGAGACAGTATTGCTCAACAGCCAGTTAGAAGATGCTATCCGGTTAAAGGAGATTGCTGAACATCAGCTGGAAGAAGCTTTGGAAACCTTAAAGAATGAGCGTGAACAGAAGAACAATTTGCGCAAAGAGCTCTCACAGTACATCAACATGAGTGACAGCATGTACAACAATCACATAAACATTGCAGTTGATGGGCTAAAGTTCTCAGAGGATGGCAGTGAGCCAAATAATGATGAAAAAGTGAATGGACACATTCATGGATCTTTGGTAAAACTTAATGGTGATTACCGAACTCCAACTACCAGAAAAACTGACAGCCCAGCTCTAGTCTCGGATCTGTTCAGTGAGCTCAACATTTCAGAAATGCAAAAACTTAAGCAACAGCTTATACAGGTATGACCTCCATTCTCATTCTCCCCTGATCTTTAAATCTGTGTTCTTTCACTGATTTCAGCTCTCTCGATTATTTTCTGAAGAGCCGTATTAATCTGTCAACATGTCAACATCTTCAAATCTTATCAATCAGGTCTTGTGTGCTGCAGTAAAGAATCTGAGACTAAATCTGTACAAGTGCACTATGAGCCAAATTAGGTACTTCTTTGTTTTTTTTTGGTTTGTCAAAGAACTCTGTTGTTGGTGTGTTTTATGTCTTTGATCCATTGGTTACAGGAATGAGTAGGGACAGGCATTTTGTATCGGGCTCCCCCTGATGTGACATCATGAAGCTCCATGATGCTGCGAACAAGGAGGTCCGTGCACTGCCCGTTATTGCCTATTCCTGACGCCACGCGTAGAACATCTTACTTTCAGTAGCTGAAGGTAAATACGACGCCACTGCTCTGAAGCTACTTAGAGCCATTTGTTTTCCAATATAAAAGCAAGGGATGACTGAAAGGTACCATTTGGTGAACAAACATTTTCCTTTGTGATTTGTAAGCATAGAGGAACATCTTGCAGATTATTTTGAAGTACAGCGACCTTTTGTTTGAATTAAATGCCAATCTTCCTATGAGCTTTGCAGATTTTTGGCTTAAAACATGAAGGTTCGAGCAAAGTCTTGGTTTTAAAATTCTTCTGCCTGTTTTCAAATCTATCTGTGGCATTTCCCTCTCCCATCACTGTAATCTCCTTCAGCTCCACAACTCTCTGAATTATCTGAACTCCTCTTCTTCTGGCCACTTGTGTATGCCCAATCATATTGGCTCCTACAGTATTCCTAGTTTCATTGTGCTGCTAAAGAATTTTTGCACAGTCTGCTGAGGTAAAGTGGTGGGTGTATGGATTGAGTTGCCAGAGAAACTGATGGAGGCTGGTACAATTACAACATTTAAGAGGCATCTGGATGGATACTTGCATAGGAACTGTTAGAGGAAAATGGGTCAATGGGACAAGATTAATTTGGGATATCTGGTTGGCATGGTTGAGTTGGGCTGAAGAGTCTGTTTCTGTGCTATACAACTCTATGTATAAGATAAAGGACAAGGTTTAACTTTATTTAAGGAACATACCAAATGGTGACTACATCTGACTCTGGCATCATCCTGGCATGATGCAACATTTTAGAGCAAGATTATGTGAGATTGGATCCTTTCCTGTGATGTTAACTGTCTCATTAGATCATCACATGAGCCATACATAAACCCTTACAGAACAGTTCAACCATTCGTGGCGATGCCTCCAGTCCCTAGGCTTTGGAAATCCCTTTCAACAAATCTTTGCATCTTTTCCCCACTGTAAGGCACTGTTTAAAACTTTCCTCTTTGACAAGCTTTGGTCATTCCTTTTTGTGGTTCTGTGTCACACTTTGTTTGAAAACAGCACAGTGAAGTTTCTTAAGATGTTTAATCATGTTAAAGGCACTACATAAATATATGTATTATTGAAACCGATTATTCTGCTAGTGATTTGTTATTTCCCAGGTTGCACAAATCACCGACCATGCCCACCCCCCCCACCATGAAATTTACAAGTGAATCCATGAGCCATGAATTTGGATTTTAAATACCCTGCTGCCAGTAGAAAGTATATATTTAATTAAATTCCAAGTTTTGACTGAAGGTAATAGTTAGCCTCTTTTACATATTCCCCATTGTCTTCTACCATCACTACACTGATGGAGGGCAAGCAATCTTCAGAGACCAGGATGGCATAGCTGAAGTCTGCATAATGGGGTTAGATTTGTTGATACAAAACCTGAACTGTGATATTTATCCATCTTAAGAAAATCCCAGTCAAACAACAAAAAAAGAGACATGTGAAGTGCTGTTTTAAATGGAGGAAAGCAGCACTGCAGCAGTTCTTGAGCTGTCTTCACATTGGAATAGATTCTGGAAAAGCTCAGCAGGTCTGGCAGCATCTGTGAAGGGAAAAAACAGAGTTAATGTCTCAGGTCTGGTGACCCTGCCTCAGAACACTGGGCTCTGAGGAAGGGTCACCGGACCCAATACATTAACTTTGTTTTTCCCTTCACAGTTGCTGCCAGACCTGCTGAGCTTTTCCAGCAACTTTGTTTTTGTTCCTGATTTACAGCATCTGCAGTTCTTTCGGTTTTTAATTAGAAAAGATTCTGGAATTCATCTGAGGGAAAGTGCAAGTAGTGAAACTGCAATTAGATGACTCAGTGCCATCCTCTAATTTGGTGTATGAAGTTTTCACCTGCCAGGTGATCTTTGTTGGCGTGCTGAGTCGATATCAGCTTATTTTATCCTGCTATAACACAAGATTTCACATAATCAAAGAAAAATCACACTTCAAAAGGCTTTTGAAAGACCCTCTGTTAATAAGCAAAAAGTATAAATGTTTATCTCTATCAGCTTTTGCTGTTCTCATTCTTGAGATAGCATGGTGGCTCAGTGGTTAGCACTGCTGCATCACAGCACTAGGGATCTGGGTTCAATTCCACCTTTGGGCAACTCTCTGTGTGGAGTTTGCACGTTGTCCCTGTGTCTGTGTGGGTTTCCTTCAGGTGCTCTGGTTTCCTGTTGGATCTAGTGAAATCTTGTGGTACAGCAGGATAAAATAAGCTGATATCAAATTAGCCTGCCAACATAGATTACTTTGCAGGAGAAAACTGCACACACCAAATTAGAGATGGCACTGGGTTATCTAATCGCAGTTTCAATACTTGCACTTCTCCTTGGATGAATTCCAGAAACTATTCTAATTAAAAACCAAAAGAACTATGGATGCTGTAAATCAGGAACAAAACAAAAATGTGCAGGCTAGGTGGATTGGCCATGAAAAATTTCCCATAGTGATGAGGGATGTGTGTAGTAAAACTTATGTTGTTCAATTTTTCCCCTAACTTCCATCGATGATTAATAAGGAATAATGATTCTGATAAATATTAATCTGGTTACCAGTGATTTTAACCAGAATCAATCAATGCTGCTTATTTAGTTTTATTTATTGTGAGATGTAGGCATCATTGGCTGGCCAGCATTTATTATCCGTCCCTTGTTGCCCCTTAAGAAGGTGGTGGTGAGTTGCCTTCCTGAACTGCTATAGTCTATGCGCTGTACCTGGACCCACAATGCCAATAGGGAGGAGATTCCAGGATTTTAACTCAACAACAGTGAAGAATTGGCAATATATTTCCAAGTCAGGATGGTAAGTGGCTTGGAGGGGAACTTACAGATGGTCGTATTCCTATGTATTTGTCGCCCTTGACCTTCTAGATGGAAGTGGTTGTGCGTTCGGAAGGGGCTGTCTGAGGATCTTTGATGAAAGACCTCTAGTGGTCCAGGACATGAAGACTGTGTAAAATGATTGAAGTGATGAATATTGTGGAAGCAAAGGTGTTGTAATATTCATATACCAATTAACTGATGTGTTTGCTGCCTGTGGGATGGTGTGCTGATGCTGTCACTTTAAAACGGTTATTTTTGTCCTTGGCTTTTTTGAAGAGAAGTTATAAAGCCAAAGGTCCCAAAAACCTACTAACCTCATCCCACCTCCCCCTCCGACCTGTCCATTCTCCCTGGACTCACCTATCTCCTCCCTACCTCCCCACCTACACTCACCTTTACTGGCTCCATCCTCGCCTCTTTGACCTGTCTGTCTCCTCTCACCCTATCTTCTCCTCTATCCATCCTCTATCTGCCACCCCCCTCTCCCTATTTATTTCAGAATCTCCTTTTCCCCTCCCCCAATTCTGAAGAAGGTTCTCGACTCGAAACGTCAGCTTTCCTGCTCCTCCAATGCTGTTTGGCCTGCTGTGTTCGTCCAACTCTACATCTTGTAGCCCAGGGAGTAACAGTTTAACGATGGAAGGGGAGTGGCCAGTTCTCCCAGTTCAGGTTTTTTCCTAGTATTTTTTGCTGTAGCAGTCACTGATATTTTGAGCACCAGAAGTGTTGCAAGCGTCAGTTTCGTCGGACTTTCTGTGAAATCTCTCTCTGGATATTGTCTTCCTGCCTGTAAGAATCTATGGCTGAATTTTTTTTTTGCCAAGGGGTGTGTTTGTGGGATGTTACTGCATTGGAACAGTTAATTAGTTCACTTGCTATATCGGGTCACTTAAGCTTTCTAATAGTTAAGTTACTCTAAAATCAACTTTGTTTTGTTTGTGTTTCAACTGTAGTGTTTAAATAAATTTTGTTTTTCTAAAGCTGAGCAACTGCATCACACTCGGGATCCTCACTTCAAATCTGCCCTTAAAATAAGAATAGGGTCTAGGCTACCTTCTAAAAATATTTTGAGAGGGACTGGCCTGATCCATAACAACTGGAGTGGGCTGGAGCATTAACCATTTACTTCATGTTGTCATCGAGATATTGTCATCGTGCTTCCTGAAAGAAAGCTGCTTACCCCACTGATTGATGCTTTATCACAGTCTCTCAGAACCTCCGGGTTCAGTTTTCCCGGATACTATGGTGATGCAGCCTTCCTGACATCCCTGTCATGAATGTGGTAGGGGACAATGCGATGGAGAGGTCACGCTATGATGGTGCCTGTGCCCACAGAAACTTCGAGACAGTGGACACCTCAGGCTGTGTCTGTGCAAGCACAAAGACATTATTAGTAAGGGTCCTATATCATTTTGCTGCACTTCTATGGAGCAGAGTATGTCCAGCTCCATGCCTTGATGCAATGCCATGGAATTCTGCTGTGAACCAGTGAAGTGCTCAGTTCACAGGATTTTATTTTAGTTTCAAAGTGACTTCAGTAGAAAATCTCAGTGCCTCCCCTTAGAGTACATTGCTGCATAAATATTTAGAAAACAAGCAGTTGATCATTCTCTGATATAAACTACATGCCAGCACATGAGCTATGAACAACAGGTATCTGTAGTAGGCTCATTTCACAAACAAAGGTAAAGTACACTGTAAACAACTGCACCTCCCAGTCGCGAACCATTTCCACTCCCCCTCCCATTCTTTAGACGACATGTCCATCCTGGGCCTCCTGCAGTGCCACAATGATGCCACCCGAAGGTTGCAGGAACAGCAACTCATATTCCGCTTGGGAACCCTGCAGCCCAATGGTATCAATGTGGACTTCACAAGCTTCAAAATCTCCCCTTGCCCCACTGCATCCCAAAACCAGCCTAGCTCATCCCCGCCTCCCTAACCTGTGTTTCCTGTCACCTATCCCCTCCTCACACCTCAAGCCGCACCTCCATTTCCCACCTACTAGCCTCATCCCGTCTCCTTGACCTGTCCATCCTCCCCGGACTGACCTATCCCCTCCCTACCTCCCCACCTATACTCTCCTCTCCACCTATCTTCTTTTCTCTCCATCTTCGGTCTACCTCCCCCTCTCTCCCTATTTATTTCAGAACCCTCTCCCCATCCCCCTCTCTGATGAAGGGTCTAGGCCCGAAACGTCAGCTTTTGTGCTCCTGAGATGCTGCTTGACCTGCTGTGTTCATCCAGCTTCACACTTTGTTATCTTGGATTCTCCAGCATCTGCAGTTCCCCTTATCTTTAAAGTACACTGTGCTGTAATTCTTGCAGATGTAGTAAAAGGTTCTCAGGAAACAGGATGGATATGTCAGGAGCACTAGATCATTAAGGAAAAGTGCACAGTACAACAAAAGTTTGAAATTGTAAGAAATTATTGGAATAAGATCAAGATGTCTTCTGAAGTCTGTTGATTATCATCTAAACTGCAGAACTGTGATGTTCATATAGGATGATTGTACACTTGTGTGTCCAAATGTGTTCGTGACAAAATAATGCCCACAACTTATTATTTCACTTTTACTGCAGGTAGAGCGGGAAAAGGCCATCCTCTTGGTCAATCTTCAGGAATCGCAGACACAACTGGAACATACTAAGGGAGCACTTACCGAGCAACATGAACGGGTTCACAGTTTGACAGAACACGTCAATGCAATGAGGAGGCTTCAGGTCAACAAGGAGTTAAAGACGAACCTGGAAAATGAGAAAGGACGGGAATCTGGAGAAGAAACACATGATTATGAGGTGGACATAAATGGACTGGAGATTCTTGAATGTAAATACAAAGTAGCAATTACAGAGGTCATCGATCTCAAAGCTGAACTCAAAAGCTTGAAAGAAAAATACAATAAATGTGTGGAGACCTACACAGAGGAGAAAACAAAATATGAAAATCGTGTGCAAGAGCTGGATCAGCAAGTGAGCTGTCTGGAGAAAATAAACAAAGAATACAATGAAAAAGTAACACATTTTGAAACAGAGATCAAAACACTGACAGACATGGCAAATGACGGGCATAATACACTCAACACAGCCCAGGATGAACTAGTAACTTTTAGTGAGGAACTTGCACAGCTCTATCACCATGTTTGCTTGTGTAATAATGAAACCCCAAACAGGGTCATGCTGGACTATTACAGACAAAGCAGGGTCACCCGCAGTGGAAGTCTGAAAGGACCGGATGACCCAAGGGGTATATTGTCTCCGCGACTTGCCCGCAGGGGCATGGCCTCACCGGTTGACTCGAGAAATTCACCAGACCATTCCCCAAAAGACAAAATGGAAGTTGGTAAAGAAAACGCACAACAGAGCCCTACAAAAGTGGCCAGCACCACGGTCTCACCTGTAATAACCGCTCCACCTTCTTCCCCTGTCTCTGACACGAGTGACATCAGAAAGGAGCCAATGAACATCTACAACCTGAACGCTATCATAAGGGATCAGATAAAACATCTGCAGAAGGCAGTCGACCGATCTCTCCAACTGTCACGGCAGAGGGCAGCTGCCCGGGAGTTGGCACCAATGATTGATAAGGATAAAGAGGTTCTGATGGAAGAGATCCTGAAACTGAAATCACTGCTCAGTACAAAACGTGAGCAGATAGCAACTTTACGCACAGTTCTGAAGGCCAATAAGCAGGTGGGTTCATGCATATAAAACTGACAAGTTCTGAATTTCCCTTTCCCTTGCTTTTAACTGCTTTGTATTTTCATGTAGTTTTCCGGCTGTCCTATGAATTCTGATTATATTCACTGCAAGAGTGATGTAAGCTCTAGATTGAGTACTGAAACAAATTAAGTAACTACATAGCAGTGAATTTTAACATCAATACAGAGACACTTGCTGGAGTCTACTCTTAGGACTGCATAAGCATCAACAGAAAATAAGAGACTGCAGTTTTGTGAAAGGCAGGCCTATTTAACTAAACCAATGAAGTTTTTTAAAATCAAGTCATAAAACTGGGGAGGCTTGTCAATGAATCTCATATCTCTGGATTTTAACAGGCATTCATAAGGATCTACAGAAGAGGTTGTGCGTTAAGTTTAGTCTCGATGGGTTTGGACATAAAGTTGTCCCATTGTTAGGAAATCATTTAGGCAGGTAAGAAGAAAGAAATTCAGAATACATTAAAGGAATAGACTCAAGACAGGCAGGAAAATAAGTGAGACTTCCTCGTGATTAGTGCCAGAGACCTAATTATTCTATCTAAATATAAATAACCTCAATTTTGGAATTGAACTATGTATCCAGATTTGTATATCATGCTAAACTATAAGTTATAATGAATTGTGCACGTGAGACAATTGAAAAAGACTGCAGATTATGTAATTAAGTATAACAGTTGTAGATATTGCTATTAACTAAACATGAGACAGTAGCTTTGGGTGTATGTCTAATAGATGGAAAGACAATCTAAATGGAGAAGTGTTTGGGGCTAGGCATGAAAAAATTAGTTAGGGCCTCATGGTGTCTAGCTGGCACACAAAGTGCTTGAAGAGGCTAATTGCTTCATCACAAGGCAACAAATTAACAAAGTAACAACTCTTCAGGCCCAATGCATCTATTATCTCTTTATCCACATCCTTCAATAATCTGACATTCAATTTAACTGGTCCAGGAGATTTAACAAACTTCAATCCAGTTAACTTTCTAAATATTATCTCTTTACTAATACTAATTTCTCTTAATTTGTCAGTTTCACAATTCCCTTGGTTTCCTAGTATTTCTGGCAGATTTCCTGTATTTTCTTCCATGAAGAAGACAGATACAGAGTAGCTGTTTAGGTTCTCTGCCAATTCCTGCTCTCCACTATAAATTCTCCTGTGATGGACCCACATTTGTCCTAATTATTCATTTCCTTTTCACATACCTAAAGAGGCTTTTACCATCCACCTTTATGTTGGTGCTAGTTTATATTAATATTCTTCTTTCTCTTTCTTAATCAGTTTGTTAAGTCTTCTTTGCTGGGATCTTAAATTGCTCTGAATCCTCAGGTTTACCACTTTTCTTTTATAACCCACTGCTTTTGACCTAATGTAACCTTTAACTTCTATCATTAACTACGGCTGATTTACCTTTCCCTTTGGGTTTTGTTACTTAGAGGCAAGCATATCTGTGTAGACTGAACATGCTATTTCCATAGCTCCTGGCCTTGCCAATGCACTGTCGTAATTCTAGTCACAGAAGTCTGGAATTTGAGTTTCAGTACTGGTTACATTCCTGCACTGAATTATGGGATGCGGTTCATACGGAGGAGAACTGCAAAAATATAACAAGGAGCTAATAAACATGCAGAGTGGCTGTGTAATTGGCAAGTGAACTTTTGGGAGGTAAAATAAGGAGGACATGCACTCAATAAAAAAAAGCAAAATACTGCAGAAGCTGGATAACTGGCATAAAATGGAAAGAGCTGTAGAAACCTAGCAGCTCTTGAGAAAAGGCACACAGAACTTGAAGTGCTTTCTCTGTTTCACTCTCTGAAGGTGCTACCATGCTGCTGAGTTTCTGCAGAACATTTTGTTTTGATATGAGGACAGATACTTCTTGGAAGTACAAATATACGTAAGGCTAAAGATTTCTGTAACGTAGATTCCACTGTGTATTTCCTGTTATCACTGACATCATGTCCATCAGAAATAACATGCATTAGGATTGTAATGTCTTATAAATATTGTTGATGAAGTTGTGACTCATAATTAAGTTTTAGCTTTTAAGCCCATCCAAATAAACTTTTTGATGGACCCATGAGATGACACTAGGCTGCCCCAAGTTTTCTAAACAAGAATGATCACAGCAAATGACTTTTTTAGTGCACCACTAATTATAGGTGTTGGATAATTATCCAGTACAACTAGAAGGAATTTCCTTTGGCAGTTGCATTAAGCAGCTGTATGTACAATTTCTTTACTTATCTAATTTCCCTGGGTTAAATTGCTTTAGGAAACTTCACCAGCTTTGAGTTTTCATTGTACAAGCTGCTCGTTTACTTCTGCCTCAATGACTTGATGGCATCCCATTCTTCCTTTTCCTTTCTTGCCACTGCTGGAAGAGGACCTGCTGAATTAGACCTAATAGAGGTCCATGGAGAGGTCCAAGATGGGTTACATTTCATGTACCTTACACAACTTTGTCCTGTGAAAGTTGTGAGCAGGAACTTCCTTAGAAGAAAACCTGTCAGTGGATATCAGGCTTATTTATGTAAGGTATCATCTGTGTTTGCTGCATGCTTCCACCACATTCTTTCAAACACCAGCACTAACACAAGACAGTGTTGACCATCTGGGCACATGGTACATTTGGAAATTAGATGAACAGCTGGCAAATTCATGCATTCAGATTTTGTGGTGAATTTTATAATGATGGTCACCCAGAAGGCATTGTGACAATGTGTATTTAGGCAATTTATGAGCACTCTTGCCTCAGCAACCATAAGGAACCCAGTGCATTTCTTCCTCCCCTGTTGGCCCGATCTGGCCACAGATTAAACTGTGATTGCTCATCCTGCTGTCTGAATGTAGAGGTTACGCTCTCAGTATTATTCAGAGCGGGATGACTCTCTGTATTAAATAGAACCATTCTTCTCCTCAGTATTGGCTTCATTTTTAACCAAAACTTGGACAGATAAGAGGATATAGTATAGGCATTTTGACGAGAGTTTAATCAGAAGCGTAATTACAAAATGTTCTCATTTGTTTTACTGAAATTGTGACATTTTGGTGAGTTTACCATGTAGGACTGTCATTCTCAACTTCTTTCCTTACCTGTGCTGTAATGACCTGCAGGTAAAACCACCCACTGTTCACCTCTGCTTAAAAAGAGAGCAGCCTGATGGTCTGGTAAGATATGGTTATGTTACTTTACATTTTTTCTCATTTGGTGCAGGAAGCAAGAGGCATTACAAAATGTTCTTATGTGAACGAAACCAGACTGTTGATAGCATCAGAGCTTGGCAAGGAGAAGCTGTGGTGGGTTGTCCGTGCTTCCAGTTAGGGGATGAAAGTGATAATGGGAACTGCAGATGCTGGAGAATCCAAGATAATAAAATGTGAGGCTGGATGAACACAGCAGGCCAAGCAGCATCTCAGGAGCACAAAAGCTGACGTTTCGGGCCAAGACCTTTCATCAGAGAGGGGGATGGGGAGAGGGTTCTGGAATAAATAGGGAGAGATGGGGAGGCGGACCGAAGATGGAGAGAAAAGAAGATAGGTGGAGAGGAGAGTATAGGTGGGGAGGTAGGGAGGGGATAGGTCAGTCCAGGGAAGACGAACATGTCAAGGAGGTGGGATGAGGTAGTAGGTAGGAAATGGAGGTGCGGCTTGAGGTGGGGGGAAGGTATGGGTGAGAGGAAGAACAGGTTAGGGAAGCGGAGACAGGCTGGTCTGGTTTTGGGATGCAGTGGGGGGAGAGGACGAGCTGGGCTGGTTTTGTAATGCAGTGGGGGGAGGGGAAGAACTGGGGTGGTTTTGGGATGCAGTGGGGGAAGGGGAGATTTTGAAGCTTGTGAAGTCCACATTGATACCATTGGGCTGCAGGGTTCCCAAGCAGAATATGAGTAGCTGTTCTTCCAAGCGGAATATGAGTTGCTGTTCTCCCACCCACCAACCTGCAAAAATTCCATCACCTATTCCCAATTCCTCCGCCTCTGCTGCATCTGATCCCAAGATGAGGCATTCCATTCCCGCACATCCCAGATGTCCACACTCTTCAAGGACCGCAACTTTCCCCCCACAGTGGTTGAGAACACCCTTGACCGCGTCTCCCGCATTTCCCACAACACCTCCCTCACACCCCGCCCCCACCACAACCGCCCCAAAAGGATCCCCCTCATTCTCACATACCACCCCACCAACCTCCGGATACAACGCTTCATCCTCCGACACTTCTGCCATCTACAATCCGACCTCACCACCCAAGACATTTTTCTATCCCCACCCTTGTCTGCCTTTCGGAGAGACCACTCTCTCCGTGACTCCCTTGTTCACTCCACACTGCCCTCTAACCCCACCACACCCGGCACCTTCCCCTGCAACTGCAGGAAGTGCTACACTTGTCCCCACACCTCCTCCCTCACCCCCATCCCAGGCCCCAAGATGACCTTTCATATTAAACAGATGTTCACCTGCACATCTGCCAATGTAGTATACTGTATCCATTGTACCCGGTGTGGCTTCCTCTACATTGGGGAAACCAAGCGGAGGCTTGGGGACCTCTTTGCAGAACACTTCCGCTCGGTTCGCAATAAACAACTGCACCTCCCAGTCGCGAACCGTTTTGACTCCCCCTCCCATTCCTGAGATGACATGTCCGTCATGGGCCTCATGCAGTGCCACAATGATGCCACCTGAGGGTTGCAAGAACAGCAACTCATATTCCGCTTGCGAACCCTGCAGCCCAATGGTGTCAATGTGGACTTCACAAGTTTCAAAATCTCCCCTTCCCCAACTGCATCCCAAAACCAGCCCAGTTCTTCCCACCCCCCACTGCATCACAAAACCAGCAACAGCCTGTCTCCGCTTCCCTAAACTGTTCTTACTCTCACCCACCCCTTCCTCCCACCTCAAGCCGCTTCTCCACCTCCTACCTACTACCTCATCCCGCCCCCTTGACCTGTCTGTCTTCCCTGGACTGACCTATCCCCTCCCTACCTCCCCACCTATACTCTCCTCTCCACCTATTTTCTTTTCTCTCTATCTTCGGTCCGCCTCCCCGTCTCTCTCTATTTATTCCAGAACCCTCTCCCCATTCCCCTCTCTGATGAAGGGTCTTGGCCCGAAATGTCAGCTTTTCTGCTCCTGAGCTGCTGCTTGGCCTGCTGTGTTCATCCAGCTTCACACTTTGTTACCGGGGATGAAAGTGCCCTGTTTTCGTCTCTGGACCCAGACATGCACACTATTGCGATGCAGTTCAAACCAACGCTTTCAAAGATTTGCCTGTTATGCTGCAGTGTTCAGAAGCAAACAGTGCTTTGAAAGTTACATCATGCTGCAGATACTAGTTGGCAATTTGACAAGTACAGCTCAATGTTTAACTACTCAGAGATTCAACAGACAACCACTTCACAGGGAATGGCGACAGAAACATTGCTAATGTTTGCTATTGATTTTCAAAGAGATGTTTTACCTCATCATTTACTTCTAAGTGTAATTCCACTGCACTCTTATTTCTCCCAATAACATCACTTATTATTTCATCTTCAAAGAATTAAGGAACCAACTGCCTAACACCAGCCAACATTCTTTCCCACTCTCAATAGAAGGATAAAGGATACAATATTAAGAATTCCTTGGCTCCAAGAGAAGCGTAAATAGAATTAATGACCAAATCAAGTTGACCAAAAAAGTCAAGATTTGTAATGTGTCAGAATTAATGCTCTCTCTGACTCACCGCCACTGGTTTTCTGAGGTTTTAGAGTATTTGTTTTGTGAGCTGAGAGTATCCACAAGCTCTGACTTGACCAATTTAGTCTCCTTTCGTCGAGAGTTTCTAATGAGAATATGAGAAGTATGTACATTGACCCGTGGCTAATTTGGAAGTCATCTCAAAACCAATGGGAGAAGCATTGATAAATAATAATAAATGTTCTGGATACTGGAATTTGCAAATAAAAACTGAGAATGCTAGAAATGTTCAGCAGGTCTGGAATCATCTGTGGAGATAGAAACACAGCGTAGAATTTTATAACAGCCTGAACGATACAGGCTATGATAAGATTTGTGGCGAAAACATATAAGAAGTCCAGCAAAGCCAAACTTCATGTCAGGAGCAACTTGTTTAATCTTTTAAACAGGATCTGGGAGCAAATGCGAGATTTTCCAAGGGAGTGGTGACTTTCCTGTTAAGGGGGATTATTACTTGTTAACAATCTTATTAAGTGCGCATTTTGCTTCATTAATATTTAGATTCCCATTTTACCACCCCTGAATACAAACCTCAGAATTCTAAAGAATTTTTGACGCGGAGGTCCAAGTAGTTTGCCTGGTGACTTCAGCTCATTGCATGCAGTGAAGAGCCCCAAGATGGTCAGCATGCAGTAACAGCATCTCAGAACAGGATCCATGGGCGCCAGCCACATGTAGCCTTCATCCGCAGACATTGGCAGCTGGTATTTTCCAGACCCTCAGTATCTCTTGGCACCTTTCCAATTCATATGCACAGGAAGCATGGACATGCATTGCAGAGCACGCCAGCACCCAGCGTTAGAGGGCTGCTACAGGACAGTAAACATGTAAGGACAGGCTAACTTAGCACTTGCACACTTCGTGCCTACCTGCCCACTGACAGCACCCATGCTGTGCCATGCCTGCTTGTGTGCTGGTGTTTCAGTCAGAGGCTAAAGGCTATAAGGACTATTGCACTGATGTGCTCTTTCACACAGAAACACACAGGCTACTTCTCATGTTTGTCAGTAGGGATCTGTCTGGGGTCTTGCTCATTGAGTTGGTAAATACACTGCATGTTTATTCAATCAAAGGTCCATGCCAGAAAGTGCACGGCAGCTACTGCTTAGTCCAGTCAGGTGTGGGCCTCTGTTGTTTAGCGGCTTGCAGTTCCCTCAGCCACAGGCACAGTAGACACAGTCCGAGGTCTGGACCATGACTAATCATCTGCTTGAGCCACCTACTAACTGTGAAACTTACAAAGGCACTGTGGGAGATAGAGAGCATCACTTCATTATCCTTCAGGTAAGCATCACCTTGGACTCTGCTGGACACAATGAAGGTCAATGAAGGTCAAATGATTGACGCAAGTCTGCATAAAATGGGATCAGGACATAGCAGACTCTCCCCTTTTGATGGAACATGTCAATCTCTCAGCCAGCGAGGCACCTTCACTAAGTTGGTGCACATGCTGAGGCTGAAACTGATGCTGAATGAATGATGGAGATATGATCCCGGGGATCTACAGAGGACGGTGCTCTGCCCCCATCTGCAGGCCATGCTGAATTTGGAAATCTTTTTGCTCCTTTTGTTCCCAATATAGGTCATACCCAGCAAGAGTCATCTAGATTCCCTCCAATTTTTTCCTGCAACTGTGAGGACGTCAGAGTCGGTGCGCAGCAGTGACTTGTGGAAGTGGAAGTCACTGTGTCTGCACACCAGTCTGTGTGTGCAAAGTGTGTGTGGGCCCTCAAGCTACCACATAGCTGCATTGCTGAGAGAGTAGTTTGAGAGAGCAGCTCCAGGGATGGTGGGCACTGTAGTTGCCTTCCTAAGAAGGAGAAAACAGATGCAGGAGGACCAGAGCCAATGGCAGGCCAGGAGCAGCAACAGGCCAGACTGGGGGATGAGGAGCACCCAGTACCTGCAGAGGTCACTGCTACAGGGACGCTCAGAATGTGTGGTATCCACAGGAAGCGTAGATACAATGCTGCCTATGCTTGGCCTTGGGCCATGGTGGAGTAGATGATAGGGCTGTTGGCAATGTGGTTGCACTGCATGGACCAGTCTTGGGGTCCTCCAGTAAAGTGTAGATGTGATGTGATAGTTGCTGAAAAACTGTCAGAAGTTGAGAATTCTTCCAAGGAGAAGGATAAGGCCACAGACATTAGGGAGGATGAAGCCGTTCTTGAGCGTGACAAGACAAGACCTGACTGTTCCAGTAGATGAGGACCGGTTGCAGCAGTCCACCATTAACTGTGGAGCAGTCATTGGTCAAAATGACAGCTTTTGGTTTATAATGCATGGCTGAAAATGGTATAGGCCCGAAATGTCAGCTTTCCTGCTCCTCTGATGCTGCTTGGCCTGCTGTGTTCATCCGGCTCTACACCTTGTTATCTCATAGCCTCTATTGGTTTTGTTTGCATTCACTTTTGCTGGCTGTAAATTAAAGCTCATGTTTGAATTTGTCCGAATGCTTGTCTGTTTGAGATGAGCCGCTGCTGGAAAATGACAAACTGCGATAGGGTCTAGAGTGGACACTGGGGGCAGAGTAATGGTAATATAAATAGGGTGTTTAGATGGATTTGGCTCCAGGCAGATGAAGTGTGTGGCATGGCTGTTAAACAGTGACATGAGTGAGAGGACAGTGTTATATGTGAGAGTGTGTCAGCCATACTGGCCCAATGCCACAAGCAGCATAGCTCTGTGACTATCAAGCCATTATGTTGCCAGTGAGGGCAATGCCAAACTGCTTGTCCAGGTGCACAGTGGTCTTTTAAAGATGGGCTGGGCAGTGGGGGCACCAGTCTGACAGCAGATATCCACTGACTGGTGAGTTGATCAGGGAATGGTGCATTGTAAGAGGGGCTGGAATCATTTGAGTAGAGTGACATTGGGTGTTAATTATTGAAGTGAGTTTAGTCAGATACATTGGGAAATTTTACGAGGCCACATGGTAGGAAACACTCTTAAAAAGCACGACAAAACTAATGCATAATCAAAGAAAAGAAAATTCATTCCAAAATTAACAATTTAGCTCTGTTCATCAGAACTGAAGAGCTAATGAATAACGATTCATCCATTCTTTAGTTCAGCAATTTGCTAATTTCCAACTCCCCTGTGGAATTAATCAGAATATTGGAGTGAAGCTCTATTATTGATGTTTCCCACATATTGTTATATCTGTAGCTGAAAGTGATAAGAATCCAATTTGTATTTAAATTCTAATTCAGTGCTGGCTGGATATTGATTGTGGTGGATTTTGAGATTATGTTCGCCAGCATTCCTAGCAGGGAGATGTAAAGAGGGAAAGGAGTAGAGATAAATAAAATAATCTTGTATTACCTGAGCCAATATTAGGTGTAGACAGGAGCAGGTTTGACTCTGGTGCCTCCATTGTTCAATAAGATACTAATACACACAGTCTCCTGGGGAGAAGGCTGCTTGTGTTTCTGGATGTTGGGCATTTGCCTCCAGCATGTTATTTTGCCTTTCACAGCAATGCTTACGCTACAATGGATAGCATAAGAAACTGGGAAGTAGATATTGTGAGAAACCCATTAGATATTTGTTATAACTAAGTATTATATGCAAGCATATTACATTTACATGCACTTAAATGACTGAGCTAACCTTAAGCTAATAGATTGAAAGAGAGCAGCATGCTTTCAATATTTTTTCATGATTCAAGGTAAGATGGATTATGTGATCTTTATACCCTCAGGTCACATACTATGGTATAGTGATGATGTCATGAAGATATCTCTTAAAGGTATATTAACACATTGTGACTCTTAAAGGTACATCAACAGACTGACCATGAGACATTACACAATATCCCTTTATCACCCATATAAAAACATTCCAAATGGATGTACACAGTTATACATTGACATGCATTATCAGTTTGATAATTATACAAACAAGTAAGACAGAGTTTACAAGATTAATATTTCAAAGCTGTATGTAATGCTTTGGAGGTTTGACGACTTATCTGATCTGGCAGTTGCATACCCATCTGGCGAGCTATGTCTATTGCATTTGTTTCACAACTTGTTCATCCTATTCTGAAGAAGGGTCACTTGGCCCGAAATGTTAATTCTGCTTTCTGCGCACAGATACCGCCAGACCTGCTGAGTTTCTCCAGTAATTTCTGTTTTTATTTCAGATTTCCTGCATCTGCAGTTTTTTGATTTATTCCAGTTATCTTGCTGCTGGCTTCTGTCAGTCAACATCATCACACAATCATTATTACAGTGTTCTTCCTACTTCACAAAAGTTCCCTCTTAAAGAAATAATTCATCATAAGGATGTGTTCTTCCCCCTTGTGCGGTGAATAAGTCTGTTGCTAGGAATAGATGGAACATTGCATGGATATAGGTTGATATATTTGCCATGCCTCATGTGCATTCACAAGTTGTTGAATATCCTGATTCATCCCTGGTCAGTACACAGACTCATTGCTCACTATTTTATGCATTGTGTAACGATTTTCCCCTGTGAAACATGGACGTGGCATCTTGGCCTAATGCTATCGGGATTGTCATTCCTGTTAGGATGGGTTTGCCTTGAATATGACTGTCATCATATACTAAGTTCAACTCTGTCATGCCAAACTGAACAAATGCTGTCATGCACTTTAGTACTGTTAAGCCATCCCTACTCAATGATCTTCTGCAGTTCTGTATTTGCTCAACATTGGTGGTTATCGCTTGTAATTGTTAACATTTGGCTCTGGCCTAACAGATCAACCTTGGCAACTTTGTATCTAGAGCATCAACATTAACATCAAGAGGAATATCTTGGTCTTTATGTGGGTTGGGTAATCTTCTCATCATGTCAGATGTAATCATCCCAGTAGCTGATGTATATCTGGGGCGGCACGGTGGCTCAGTGGTTAGCACTGCAGCCTCACAGCGCCAGGGACCCGGGTTCGATTCTAGCCTCGGGTGACTGTCTGTGTGGAGTTTGCACATTCTCCCTGTGTCTGCATGGGTTTCCTCCAGGTGCTCCAGTTTCCTTCCACAGTCCAAAGATGTGCAGGTTAGGTGGATTGGCCATGCTAACTTGCCTGTAGTGTTCAGGGGTGTGTGGGTTATAGGGGGATGGGTCTGGGTGGGATTCTTCAAGGGGCGGTGTGAACTTGTTGGGCCGAAGGGCCTGTTTCCACACTGTAGGTAATCTAATCTAATCTTATTTCAGCCAAAGCCTTAAATATTGTTGACTGCTCACTGCAGTGTGATTCTACCAATGCACAAAATTGGTGATGTATTATACCTTGTATGACAGCCTCTTGTACCAAGTGGTGCTCCATGGTATAGCCTGAGCTACATACTTTCAGGATGTGTAGTTGCGATATTTTGGCAGTAGCTCCTGCGTTGATTTTAGCTTTGTGTGTGTTGTCCTGCCTTTCAGGACATATGATCTCAATGGTTGTAAAAACTTCTTATATTGTCAACATAGTGTTTGAAGCTAATAGTGCAAGAAGCTTGGTCGTCTTCTGAAATCTGCCTTTCACTTGAGTGACCCTGAACCTCATCGATGTGTTTTTGCATGTGCATCTTCTTAACACTTCCCATGCTGTCAATGTGGTGTTGTAGCATTCTTTTACTCCTCTGTGTTCTGTTCTAGAGACTAGCTTGGCCTTCGGAACGTAATTTCCGGCACACATGCACCCAATTTCCCTTGATGCCACATGTTTTGTAGTGTCTGAAAAGGTGGGACAAATTACACCTCTCACTGATTTTGTTGGTTTGATGTACTGTGCATTCGTGTTGGAGGTACCTAATTATTCAGTCTATGATTGAATATTTGCTATCCATGATTCCACACTATAAAACATTTCACCATGCCATCTTATGTCACGTAACCCTGATTTAGGGCTGCTCCACTGGTCTTTGCTCCATTAAAACTGCTGTTTTAAGATCTGTAGACTTACAGTAGCGGGTATCAGTAATGATCATGCTATCCCTGGTAACATAAGAAAATGGGTGTGTTATGGTATTGAAGAATCTAACAGGTATTTATTACAGCCACATATTAGATACAAACATTACAATCACCAGTATTTGAGTTAACATTAATCTCTTAGATTACAACAGTGAGCAATGAGTTTCAATTACATGTCATGCTTCAAATGATCCAGGGTAAGATGGAATATACCCTCAATCATATATTATGATACATTGATAATGTTATGAACATGTCCCTTCAAGGTACACTAACCATAAGACATAACATGAAGTCTAACTATATCTAATATTAGTTGATGCCTTCAGAAGAGCTGGGAAAATAAAGTATCCAAATCAGTAAACGCGTGGAATATTCCTCAAATTCTGCTGGACTACAGAATTTTTTGAAATTGGATCCTTTAATCTGAAGAGATCAAGATAACACACTGGAAATGTCAACCTTTACTAAGCCTGACTTTGTAAAAAGATGATTGGTATTGTTTGAGGGCTTTGCCATTGTTAGTAAGATGTGTGTTGCAAGTTCAATACTAATGCCTATCTTTAGCAGAGGCATGGGTCTTCTAAACCTCATGAATTCCGATGAGACTGCCCTTAGGAGTAGCAGGTCACTGTCTGAGCCCAAGCGACAAATGCAGCTTGTCACTTTAGCCATGTTGCAGCTATCATGCATGATAATGATTGGGTCTGCAGCATACGTGCAGTCGATATCTCACACCCGAGATTTGTTTACTATTGACAGCTCTGGAATGATGTATACCAATGTCATTTGTAGGAGGAGACCAACAGGCAGTGCATGTCCAGAAACAGTTTAAAGGAAATAAATAAGAGTGGGAAATGTTCCTAGGTGTGAACTTGCTAAAATTTACTCTGTTTGCTCATTTATTAAAAATAGGATTTCCCGTGTTGTCCACAGGGGCTTGGTATGTGGGTGGCTTTTATTCTAACTTTTTCTCACTGTTAATGCCTGCAGACAGCAGAAATTGCCCTGGCAAACCTGAAGAGTAAATATGAAAATGAGAAAACCATGGTGACCGAGACAATGATGAAACTGCGAAACGAACTCAAGGCCCTGAAGGAGGATGCAGCGACCTTCTCGTCCTTACGTGCCATGTTTGCCACCAGGTGAGAATGCTATAGTTTCTTGACAGTAGCACATTATAACTTAAGTGCTGTTTGGGGAGTGGGGGACGGTGAGGACACTGAAAGAATTCAATTTTTTTGCATCATTGGTTAGTTGGGTTACAGGAGGCTAGTTGAGTTAGTCTCACTGAATATTTGAGGGAGTACAGAAAAAATACATTGCGGAGAGTTTGATGGTATTCAACTTTTAGCTGTCTGTCAATCCTGACCAGGATATTACACTTTCTCATATTGAATTCAAGGCAGGTTCATCTTCATATTTTATCCTGATGTTTGCCATTCCACTGCATTGTACAAGTGCCATTGTACAATATTAGCTACCAGATAATGCTTTCTGGTCAGCTAAGTTATTGATCTATAATGATCAAATGAAGAATTATACCTCATGTCATTAGCAACTATTATAATGTTTTGTACTCTTAATTCGCAGGACTTCTCTGGCAAATCAGCTGTAACGCAACATTTTGAGGGCATTTATTTCATCTCATGTTTAAAAATGATAGTGCATGTAATTGTAGATCAAATTCTTTATAGTAAATGCCTGTTAACAGGGCACATGAAAAGCTAAGTTTTTGCTGTGTCTCCCAGCGAGTGGTTGCCATCCCGAGCGGTATTTGCAAGAAGCATTGGGCATGGAACTTGACCATCTGCTTGGCCAAAGAAACCTAATGGTGCCTAATAGAGCCAGTAAGAAAGTGTGTAGATAAGATGTAATGCATGCTGTTTCTGTATAGACTTTTAGTAACTGATGCTATTATCATGTGTATGTATGCAGCTGTTATGTTTAAAGATAACTATTCAAAAATTAGTGTTCATTAATCCTTTCTGTTTGCAGTAACATAACGGCTGATAAAGCTTTGTTAAATGGCTAACAAAGTATGTTTCCCCTGGAACAGGTACAAAATTAAAGGGCACAGTTTACATAGAAGGGTTGTTCAGCAAAACATTTTTATCCTAAACAAATTACATTGAATATATAACATAGAAACAAAACATCCAGTACACTCTCCTACTCTTATGTTTATCCTTCATGTAAGCTTGAAACAGAACAAGGACAAAAACTGTCCTTTCATTCACAACAGTCTGGCACACATTATCCAATGACTCATTCTTGAATTTACCCTGTATTATGTGTTTGTAACCTGATGAAAAGGTTTGCTTAACATTTGCCGATGAAGTCAGTGACTCTTACAATGCACATAAAAAGTCAACGAGAAGAGATTTTCCTACCTGTGTTTGCATTTCAAATGGATTCTTCCCACATTGTCCAGGATGACAGCAGGTGGGCGGGGCCTCTGAGGGATTGGGCAAGTAGATAGAGTCATAGAGTCATACAGTAATACAGCATGGAAACAGGGCCCTTGGCCCAAAATGGTCTACGTTGACCATGATGCCCACTCAGCTAGTTCCAATTGCATCAGTGGTTGGCACTGCTGCCTCACAGTGCCAAACACTTAGGTTTGATTCTGACTTGGGTAACTGTCTGTGTGGAGTTTGCATGTTCTCCTGGTGTCTGCATGGGTTTCCTCTCTGTGCTCTGGTTTCTTTTCTCAGTCCACAGATGTGCAACTTAGGTGGATTGACCATGCTAAATTGTCCATAGTGTCCAGGGATATGCAGGTTAGGTGGATTAGCCACGGGAGAAGCAGGGTTACTGGAATAGGTAGGGGTGTGGATCTGAGTGGGTTGCTGTTTAGAGGGCGTGGTGTGGACTCGATGGGCCACTCGATTTATTCTCAACCACATTTCAGCTTCTTCTTCCACCTGCTAATAGCATTTGACTGGAAACAATTCATCATAAACTGTGAGTCAAACCAGAAGCACATCAACATATCAACTGTAGGTATAGACAATAGGGGAAAAGGTATTAGCCAGGAAAAAATAATGATGCAATTCGAAGATATTTTGTAGAGTGAGAAATAATATATAATTGAACACTGAAGGTACTGGAATTTTCTAACAAAATGGAATGTGTGTTTTATTTCATGACACGTGAGATTGATGATGACTCAGCAACTGTGAAAGAAAAGCAATATATTTCCAAGTTGAAATGGTGACATAGAGGGGGTGACATGTGGGTGGTGAGTTCCCTATGGTCTCCTGCCATTCCTTATAGATGGAGGATGTCATATGTTTGCTTTTCTTTCATGGTTGCTGAGTCATCATCAATCTTGCTGAGTTGCTGCAGTGCATGTGGTATACATAGTAAACTATGGTCAGGTAGTTACACTCTCCCTTGCTAGAGGTGACAACATTCTGGCAGTTGCATATTTTGAATGTTATCAATCCAAGCCTATGTGTAATTTTCATAAGTTTAGCTTTATATGGGCTTGCACTAAAATGCTCTGTATGTTACTAAACTGCATGCACATGCTCTTTTGTTTCCACATGGTGAGTATTTCTTGATCTCAGCAGTGTTGCAGTATCCAAGTGAATCCAGAGGGATAGAAAAACAAGCTGATAGTAAATTACTCATAATACATTTCTTGCATTGAGATGAAGCAATTTGGCAATTTTATATTGGGTAGGTACAAGTGTAATTCCAGCTCATGCTGGTGCATCAACAGTGATGGGAAAGATATGAGACACAATAATTGACTTTTGTCTTCCTGTTAGAGATTAAGAATGAAGAGGAAATAATTTTAATTAATGGCTAACTATCGATTCTTCTGTGCCCTATAAATGGATAGTGGCCATCTTTGTGAATTATTGGAACAAGACCAGCACCTAATGTAACCATCAATTTTATTTCACAATCTTGCTTTATCGCCCCCACTATAATCTGGCAGTTCCCATACTAACTAGACTTCAGGATGTGAACTACTTGAATCTTTAAAAGATCTCTTCAGAAGTCAGTGAAGCTAGCAGAGATAATGGGAACAGCAGATGCTGGAGAATCCAAGATAACAAAGTGTGGATCTGGATGAACACAGCAGGCCAAGCAGCAGCAGGGTCGAGGTCCGAAACGCCAGCTTTTGTGCTCCTAAGATGCTGCTTGGCCTGCTGTGTTAATCCAGCTCCACACTTTGTTATAGTGAAGCAAGCAGACTTGTGCAAAAAACAAAGACTTGTTCAACCTCAAGCCGTTATCTCACGAAGGCAGTAATACAAAGGTTTGGAATTTATGTGAAACATGTGGAGATGTCTGGCTAGGACTGGCCTGGATTACTGTGTTCAATTCTGTATGTCATGACATGAGGGATATGTTGGCCTACAATAGGTGTGATGCAGATCTACCAGTCACACTTTTCAATAGAAAAGGCAATAGTGTCAGAGAACTAAGGTGGGCAAATATTGTGAATCTTCTGTTTATAAGGAGATATGGAACAAGTCTAGCGAAATACAGAAGATTAGATCAACATCAGTAGAGGGAAAGGTGATGGAATATCTCATTCAAGATGTAATAGAAAAGTATTTAGAAAATGGAAATGTATAGAGCAATCAGCACAAATACCATAAGGAAAGGTTCTGCTTGACCAACCTGACTGAAGTATTTGAAGTAGTAATGAAGAGAGTAGATAAGGGTAGTGTAGTTGATGTCTATTTTTTGGAATTTTTACAAGTCTTTATGTACAACATAGTTGACCCAAAACTAATACAGAACATGTGGAATCAGAGGACTAGTAGCGAATGAATTGCAAGACCATATATTAAAAAAATTAAGAGCTTATGGTATTTCCTCAGTCTAGCAAAAGGCAGGAATAAGTGTTCCAAACGATTGGTATTGAGGCCGCTGCTGTTCACCATTTACATAAATGAGTTGGAATGAGCAATCTCAAAATTTGAGGTTAACACTAAGTTGGAACTGTAGTTAATGTAGAGGAGTACAGTAATAAATCATGGGAAGATTACATTAACTTACAATTAAAAAGCTTCTTCAATGTAGTAAAATGTCCAAGACATTTCAGGTGAGTTATCAAATCAAATGTACTTAATAAGCCCCATAAGGTAATAGAAAAAAATAGTCAAAACTTAGTTAAAGAAGTTAAAGGGTGTCATTTCAAACAATGTGTTAAAGGAGAAGAGGGAGGATGAGAGCTGAAATTCATGAGAAGTGGTACGTACCAGTTGAAGTCACAGCTGATGATATAATTAGATTCACTTGAGACTAGAATACAGTTTTGGGCAGTAGTTTGGGTGGAGCGGAAGAGATTGTATTGCTGGAAGAGATTGGAGATTGCTAAGTTATGAGATGTTTTAACTACAAGCATGAGCGTATCAAGTCGGAGGCTATCGTAAACAAGGTGCTAGTGTAGTAAGTAAAGACAAAGAGTTACATGAGTTGAACTTACATGGGATAGGACATGGACAGCAGCCTTCCATGATCTCACCTATACAGAGGGTGGAAGTGGGTAGTCAGACTATCCTCCACTCATCCAATATCTACCCACCCTTTATGATTATGTCATACATATACATACTGCTTTCCTTTATATTCATCAAAATAAACATTTGTTTACAATAATCTTCATATATGGAGGGACTTCTCTGGCATTTCCTTACAGTCCTGAACAGGGCGAAAGGAAATTTCATCCAGCTGTCACAGAGAAGTGGGAATGATTAAATTTAACTGGAGTCAAGCTCAGTAGAGCCAATGGATCATGACAAATTTTGACTAACGTAAGTGTCTTGTCCCTCAAATTTTATTTACCTTCTGATATACATGAAAATGCTAGACCCCTGCTTCGTACATTTGCACCATCATTTAGTTGCTGTACTTTTGATAAAAATTCCATGTAACCTTGACATTGTCCATGGGCACTTATCCATTATTTATCATTGTAAATCAATACCTGTCAGCAAGGTAATGTGCATACCTTCATCAAATTACTGAAGTTTGCTGTGTTGCTCAGGATCCAGGGCTTTTTGTGCCTTGTGCTATATCGAGTTATATATTAAGTCATAATCCGCCACAGTGCTGTTCACATTGATGGTTAATAGAATTTCCTCTGATAGATTAGCATTGTATTAAGTCAGATAATAGCACATCAACTTTGATCTTACACTGTGCTGAGTCAGTTAACCCAAGGCAGGGGCACTGAGATGCATGTAGTATGCTGCAGTTAAAGAGGAGAAAATCAAGCAAGGTTCACATTTCTAATAATGGTCAGACTAATCCTATTGGGAAGTATTCATCAATGTGGAACTGGAAAAACATGCTCAGACTTGACACTGATCACTGTGTTCACATATTCATTCAACATTCACTGCTGGAGATACATACAGAGTGTGAAGTGTTGGGCTACATGACAGTGTTAGTTAATATTGTTCTTGAAGAAGAAGAAAAAAATGGAAAATAAAAGGCGCAGCAAACACAATATTATTTTTCAAAAATTTCCATTCAAAGGACCTTTATGTTCATGAAAATAGACTCTGCCCAAGTTTTTGTTTCATTTGTTTACAAACACATGAAGCAGTTACATAAATCGCTTAAAAAACATTATGGCAGCACTAATGCATGTTACCTTCCAACAGAATGTCACTCCAAGTAATGAAAGTTTCTTGAAAATTTTCTCTCACTTCTTTAGAAGAGTCAGAGGAGCTGTATTTTGTATCTAACAGTTAAGAACGATGGGGGCGAGTAAAAATTTCCATGGAAGTGCATCTCAGAAATATTAACGTTATTTTGAAAATACCAACTGTACAAGGAGGTAGCAAACAGGATATTGATGCAATAGGTATGACAACAGGACTAGTCCGACTGACAACTGAGAATGGAAATGTTATTAAAGGGACTAGTTCATATCAACCCCACCCAGCCATTCTGTTGTTATCCTATGAGTTGGAGATCGTAGGATTCTGTAAGCCTCATAAACGTGAATATTGAGACAATTGATAGTCATCAATTACCAGTTTGGGCTACAGTAGTTAAGTACTTAGTATACATAATGTTTATTTCTGGTGCTCCATCTCAGTTTTTATTGCTACATACTTGTATGGTCCCTTGATAGAGACAGTCAATCTGAGATAGACAAATATTGAGTGTCTGATTCCCTGCTATTCTCCAACCCTTTCCTTAGGTGTGATGAATACGTGACACAGCTGGATGACATGCAGCGGCAGCTGGCAGCGGCCGAGGATGAGAAGAAGACGCTGAACTCCCTGCTGCGTATGGCGATTCAGCAGAAGCTAGCCCTTACGCAGCGGCTCGAGGACCTGGAGTTCGACCACGAGCAGTCTCGGCGGAGCAAAAGCAAGCCGGGGAAAAGTAAAGCTGGCAGTCCTAAAGTAAGTGTGGAAGCAGCGGCAGGCAGAATGCCTATCCCAGCTGCCATAGACATTCTGACATTACTTAGTCAAAGCCCAGAGCAATAGGTGAGGATCAACCGGTTGACAGTGGTGCTTATAGAACGGGACCATGCAGTGGCACTGATAGAACAGTGCCAAACAACAACAAAAAATGAACACAGCCGATTTAAGGGGTTATAACTGTTCCCCCTTTCTTTAAACAAAAAAGACAGTAGTCACAGCACAAATTTGTGCCTTCATTTTGCATGATTACGTTTTCCACTGGAGTAGGTGACATTTTAAAGGGAGGTGATGTGTCCGGATTTATTTTAGTTTAATCCTAATTGCCTCAACAGTTTCAAGAAGTTAGTGTGAAACAAATGCTGTCATGAGGTGGTGACTGCGTAGTTGCAGCATTGACGCTGAAAGCCTTCTATTAGACTCCAACTCTTTGAAACTAATTGCACTCAGTGGGAGAGCTTTGTCCGAATATGCACAGCTAAGTGGCATATTTTGTGATAGTGGCTGGAGAGCTTCCAAACTGTGCTCTGCAGAGATTGATGAGGCCTGAGTAAGCTTTTTGTTTCAAGAAAGCTCGTAAAGTGGGTACATAAAGAATGAATAACGAAGGATAAGTAAACATCTTTAAAGCAAAATACCATTTCTAAAGCTGCCTCCTCATCACTTCTACTACTCATATACCTCCTTGAAAGATTTGCTTTTTGTTTTATTCTCCAAATTCAACTGGCACAGAATAATCATCTGGGCTGCATTTTTTGTCTGTGGCTGTCATGAATGGTGAACTGTGACTGGTGCACACACAGTCCTGGCTGGGTAATATTTGATATTTCCCGTTCTGAACAGATGAAATGTGCTTAGCTGTGATTTGACAGTCCCTGGAGAAAAGCCATTCCCTGGTTTGAATAATACATACCATCTTGAGTATTAACAAAGTGTATCAGTTGTCTGTAAGCCTCTGGTTTAGTCAGAGGCTGCAGTGCAGTGCAATAATTCCACTGAGGAGCTAAACACTAGTGAAAATGATCAATGAAATTCCAGTGGTTTATAAATGCCTCGTAAGCTAGAGAAGAAATTCAGCCTAAAATAGTATTCAGTATGTTTGATTTTGAGTGCTATGCAGGCTCAAATACTTTGGTATTTGGAGTCCTTGCTTTTTGATGTTGTAGCTCTGCTGTTGCAGCATGAGGATGATGAAATGTATATTGAAAGGATGTTGGAATACGTGTATAGCATTAGACAATTATCATGTGATAGGCAGTGACACAACATATTTTAACTGATTTTGATGAAACATACATTAAACAGAGAGCAACAAAGTATTTTATTGATTTTGGATGTGATATGTTCTGTAAACAGAAGAAATCTCCACATGTCCCTTTAAGGTTACTCATAAAGCTTGGCCACTAGAGGGCACACACAGTTTCAGTTCACAGTCCCCAAATGACGACTGAAAACAATAGCTTTTGTACCAGACTTTCTTTGACCAATTTGACCTAATTTTGCAGCTGGACCGGGAATACCTTTATGATAAATCCTCATTCAAACAATATCATAGTTTAAACCTTTCACAAGCTGTCTTGAAGAATTTATGTGTTTTAGGACAATTTGGTTTTGTTTGGCTGCACAAGATCACAGAAGACAGCCACAGAATTGTAATGGCACTATGTCCTCACTGCTGGATTTCAGACCGTTAGAGTGACTGGAAGATCCAGAGATGCTCTACACCAAAACTTTACTTGAATACTGCCAATATAGGGACCGAGAAGACCTCATAGTCTGGCAGACACATTATTGTCTGCTAGGTGACCTACTTCTAAGAAGTAGTTTCTTACTTTTCAAAGCCATTTTTCTAAAATAAAAAAAACCACATCTGCAGTCATTGAATTTCACTGTACTTACCAATCTGGTAAGATGCCTTTAGGCATCGCTTCCTGCAGAGAATTGCTCATTTTCTGATTGTGGATTCCAGTTCCTTCATGTGTAGCACAGTAATCAATAATCTAGAATATGCACTATTTAAAATGCAATGAATTGCTCCAAATTTATATTTTTCCCTTTCCATTTTAATATTTCATAAAAATGGTAGAATATATCAACACCTCAATTTAAATCTAATTCATTGAATATACTTCTAATCATTATTAATGATTTTACTGCACAATATTTAACCAAGGCAAAATATCCATGTTAAGATTTTGTCAAAAGAAAATTTGACTAACTTTGTTATTTTGAAAAACCACAATACTGTAATGTAAAGTACATCATTGTACAAAAGAAGAGCAAAAGAACAAAAGAGAAACACAGCACAGAAACAGGCCCTTCGGCCCTCCAAGCCTGTGCCGATCATTATGCCTTTACTAAACTGAAAAATAAACCTTCTGCCCTTATTCAGTTTGTATCCCTGTGTTCCCTCCCTATTCCTGTAAACATTCAGATGCCTCTTAAATACCGCCAATGTGCCTGCTTCCATCACCTCTTCTGGCAGTGTGTTCCAGGCTCCTACAACTTTCTGCATGAAAAACTTCCCTTAAACTTTCCCCCCCTCACCTTGAACCTGTGGCTCCTTGTAACTGAAATTTAACCCTGGGGAAAAACCTCTGATTATCCATCCAATCTATGCCTCTCATTATTTAGCAGACCTCTACCTTTTGTAGACCTGTACTCCTGATTGATATGAGTTCTGTCTTGCGATATTTTTATGATATTGCTGTATTATGTATTTCATATGACATTTAAGAGTGGCCAAGTATAGAAAACCTATTATGCTTTAATTAAATATCTATGAGTAGCATTTTTTTTTGTCTTTTTCCTTGTGTTTGTATGTGTGTATAAGAAAGGGAAATGGAACACATATTCCAGCCAATGTGAAGTGTTGAACTGCAACAGAAAGTCTCTCTCTTTGCAACTTTGGCTGCTGTGTTCTACTGACCAAAGCCTGACAAAAGAAAACCAATATTTTCTCATATCAGAATCATGACACGACATCTGAACGTGCAGAAGTGGTCACAAGGTGGAAAAATCTGAGGCCCTACATGATTGTTTTTTCATGCATTACGCAGCCATCAGTTAATCATGGATACATTGTTCACAGTTTTCCCCTCATTAATGAAACAGCTGAAAAATCAAAAGCAAAGCATCCATAATTATCTGGGAAGTTGTCCAGCATGTGCATGATAGCTGCTCAAGGTAATGTCTCAGAAATTTCCACTCATTAATGCAGGACTGAGAATTGTGTAAAGTTGGTAGCAAATTATCAGCACATTTCACACATCTCTTTATTTTTACTTCCTTTGTAGTAATTGGAAATTAAAAAAAAGCATGATAAGTGTAGATGGATTGGTGACTCATTGTCATGGTTTTATACTATTACAGAAACTCAAGATTTCTCCTTTTTATCTCTCAGCTTACACCATTGAAGCTGAACAAAATTTTGTAAGGATTGGATGACTGCTCATTGTTTGAATGTTACCAGGTCCTCCATAATATTAAGTAAAAACCAAAAGAACTGCGGGTGCTGTAAATCAGGAGCAAAAGCAAAGTTTCTGGAAAAGCTCAGCAGGTCTGGCAACCCTGGTTCAGGTCAGGAAATAGCAGAGCCCTTCACAGATGCTGCCAGACCTGCTGTGCTTTTCCAGCAACTTTGTTTTGGTTCCTCAGTAATATTAAGTTTGTGAATAGTATAAGATGCTTAAGAACAGGTTAAAATGAGAATAGATATAGAATCCCTACAGTGTGGAAACAGGCCCTTTGGCACAACAAAGTCCACACTGAGCATCAGAGCATGCCACCCAGACCCATCCCCCTATAACCCACCTAATCTACACATCCCTGAATACTATGGGCAATTTAGCATGGCCAATCCACCTGGCCTGCACATCTTTGGACTGTGGGAGGAAACCGGAGCACCCAGAGGAAACCCACGCAGACACGGGGAGAATGTGCAAACTCCACACAGACAATCAACCACGGGTGGAATCGAACCCGGGTCCCTGGCTAATAAACTTTGAAAACAAATATAATATTGGATAAGTCTAAGTAACCTTTTAGATAGACAGGAAGACACATGCACCATCTTTCTATTCTGGTTGGATCAAAATTAGACCTATTGTTTTGTCAAAGCATATTGTTTTCTATTAAATTCCCTTCCATATTTTAATGGAGATATCACATAAACCCTAACTACTGTATACATACATCTGAAATTCTTAAAGCTCAGATTTAGTTTGTTGTTTTTGTTTTATCAAGGAATTAATTCCTGTTTTCCACCCTGTACTGTTATACATATTATGGAGTTCTGAGGGCACAGGTATCAAATGTTTCACAAGTGACCTCCAGGCAGACAGCAGGAGCAATGCAATAGCTATGAAAACATTTTGATTGCTTAGCCAGTGTTTTTCCTGCACAGCAGTTTATTGTTTATCAAATTTTACACCACACCTTCAAATATCTGTTTTTCTTTAATTTTTCACTGTACATTTTGGAAGCTTTCAGTATACTTGTAGTGGTATACAATACAGATAAGTTGAAATTAGTATTGGTTTTGTTTTGAAACAACATTCACAGCCATACAATATTTAATAGAAGTACTTTTTGTATTTCACGACCAGTAAAGAAAAATCAAACACTGTAATAGTAACCAAGAGAGGTAGGTTTTAAGCGGGATCTCAAAAGAACGAAGGGATGTCAAAGAAATGAGGGCATATAGGATGGGAATCCAGAGATTGCACCATTGTATAATGCCTACTGTCATGTGATCTGTTGGATGTACAAGAGACAGTGGAACCTGTGGATTGTAAATGATGGGACTGCAGGATGTTGAACAATAGAAAGTGGTAATGCGTTGAATTGATTTTAAACAAGGGTAATAATTTTGAAACAGAGGAAATGTAAGACCAGAAGCCATGATGCATCAATGAGGAAAAGGTGAGTGTAAGTAACTTGGAGTAGGATAGAAAACACACAGTGGAGGTTTACATGAGATCATATTTATGGAAAATGAAATCTGGAAAGAGTCAGCACTCCTGAAATGCAATGTAATAGTAGGTATTGATTGCAGTTGATTTTGTTCAGTATTATGCGTCTTTTAGAATCAATGCAATAACATTTCATTGATATAGCTCTTTAACATAACATGCCAAATTGTTCTTGAAAAATGTGTCATGCTGCCTGTTATTGCATTGATTGAAAGTAGGGCCTTGGTCTACAAAACATTGTGAGTTCAGTTCATACATCAGAATTTTTGAGATTAAATGTTGATGAATGATTATAAAACAATCTAAAATAAGTTATTTTGCCAGAGAAATGTTTAAACTATTCACTGTTAAACTTGCACTCTTCACCTGCTCCTGAGTTGATTTGGATCCAATAGGAATCAAATAAATTAACCATTATATAGCGTAGCAAAGACATAATACAAGATTTTTTTTTAAGAAAAAGGAAATGCCACTGATTGTCAGCAGGTCTGGCAGCAGCACTCGTGAAAACAGAAACAGCATTAATGTATAACTCTCTTTCTCTATCCATGGATGCAATTAGACATGCTGAGTATTCTAACATATTGATTTTAGACATTCAGGCCTACAGTATTTTGCATAAAAACAGTATCTGATATATTGCATTTTTCTCTCCTCAGCCACACAATCACCCATCAGTCAGAGTAACCAAACTGTTCAACTTGTAAATATCTCTACAGCATAACTACATGCCGTTATCATAACTTCATTTTTCTCCCTGTATCTTCGTCCCCATTGTTTCATTTGATTCTCAAATGACTTGACACCAACAATCTGGCAAATTTAGAGGAAAGCTGCCGTGTCTTTCAACCAAAACAAGTATTTAATTTTGCATTCTTTATTAACTGGTTGGTGTTTAGGTTTGGCCTGCCTTCTTGTGGACTTCCTCAAAAAGTCAGGGAGAAGTTGTTTTCTCAGCCCTGAAGGAATATGAGCAAGTTCTCGGAAACCTATGAGTAGAAACATTGACTTGTTGCAGAACCTCATCCAGATCTTTTTTGAATGCACACCGTGTAATCTAGGTTAATCAGCCCTTCAGTGAGTCACATCCTATAACGTCCAGGTCTTTCATGCATTTATTGTCTTGAACTTGCACCTTGCTTGGGTTTCCTCCAGGTGCTCTGGTTTCCTCCCTCAGCCTAAATGCTGTGGCTGTAAAAGCAGGTCAGAGGCTAGGAACGTTGTAGTGAGTAACTCCCCAAAGCCTGTCCACCATTTACAAAGTGCAAGATCAAGACAATAAATGCACGAAACCTGTGAACTTCCTCCACATGCTTAGAGGACCTTCTGCCTTCTGTGACTTCTTCCTGTGGCGGCATGCAGGTAGGAGGTTGCTGCTAGACCTGAGCTTGCTGCGTCTTTGTGCATCCTCAATTCCCAAGCTTTCTTTGTACTGTGTTGACAACAAAGATTACATCTGCTATTGCTGGATCTGTTTAGACCAGGTGCAATGCACCTATTATTGTTTTCAAAAACAAAACAGCTTCTTAAAAGATGTAACTCATCAGGAGGCACAAATGAAGCTTTACCATGTGTCTCAATGCAGTAGGACATTGAGGTCTTTGACCAGGAGATGTCTCTGAATGGATCTCAAACAAGTTTGAACTTATTTTGACGTATGCAGCACAAGTCATGTAGCACAAATACACCAGGTGTGCAGGAGGATTACTAGCACCTCGCCACCACATCCCTCCCGCGCCCCTGCAAAATCTCTCAAGAAGCCCAGCATTACATATGCAAGCCCATATGTTCACAGACTTAGACCACGCCCTTGCGCAGCCTACGAAAGTTTTCAGTGTGTTTGGGAACTGTGACACACACATGACACTTTAAAGGTCACCTGTGGTCTCTTCTGTTTCACAGAAATTACTTGGATTATTGTCAAGATTGTCTGTGACTAGGGTTTCTAATTTGTGCTGTTGTTCAGTACATGAGCTGAACATTCAGATTATTGCAAAGGCAGATGGGGGTTTAATTTTGACTTGGTGAGAATCTAAAAATGTAAAGAGGTTCTCATGGTGCAATGGTAGAATCCCTGCTTCTGGACCCGGAGACCCAGGTTCACGTCCCACCTGCTCCAGAGATGTGTAGTAGCATCTTTGAACAGGTTGTTTAGAAAATGTCTACCTGATGAATGTATATTGGAGGGGATCACATTGCCAATAAGTGAACTTCATCCCTGCAAACAAAACAAGTTTACTGTCCCTCTCTACATTGCTGGCAGCCATATTTTATCTTATCGCCGAGTTGAGATTCAGTTTAAGATGGAATGTTTTCCAGTTGGTGCTCCTGAGACATTTTCAGGGTCTACCTGTTATTCCAGCTGTTCACCAAATCCCGATCCACCATAGACTTCTTTTACCACGACGCAGTACAATCCCTTTCAACACCTTTGAGCTTCCCTACATTCCTGCCCAACCATTTTATTTAACTTTTATTCTCCCTACCACTTAAAGAACCCTGTGCCCTGAGGATCATCTCCTCAATGTTCTAGCATGCTGGCTCCAATCCACTCACTTCAGTATCCCACTTTGCAAACACAGCATTGTCCCATTGATATTTACTATTTAAACCCCAAGCTCACCATCTGTTCCTGCATCTTGGACATTTCAGGGTGTTTTCCATGGGCAATGACTACACGCATCTCACATCCATGAATGTTGGCACTTGTGCCAGCCCCCACCGCATCATCATGGCCTTGCCTTGTCTTGCCTTTTCTTTTCGCATTTGCCTCCTTAGGCTCGCAGTACTTCTCTCTTCCCTTGCAGTTTCACATATGCACAAAGTACGGCAGCTTGTCATTGCTGCTCAACTGGTATCACTCAAGGAAATAGACATGTTACTGAATGGTACAGTTGGTGCCAACAACTGAGGCAGAAACACACTGCATATACATCAATAAACAGCTATGTGTCAACACTCAAACAAGAGTAGTTTTCAATCACATCAAGGGGCTGAAATCATCCAGGGGTCCCAGAACAGTCAGTCATGGGCAGTGTCTGCTCTCAGGGGATTTGGGCATGGTCAGACGTTTGCGTGTGGCAGGGTCATGGGATCTATCTCACTGGAATCTGAGTCTGGACCATGGTCAGCCCTGCAGATCCAGTGCGTGCAATCAGGGGTTTTGGGACCTGCATAGAGAAAGCCAAAAGGTCTGGTAGGCCATCAGTTAGGGCTGTCTGTACACATTGGCCGGAGAGGTGGACCCCAGTCAATCCTGGCCATCAGTGGAATGGATGTCAGAGCCTTATTTGGGGACACTGTTACAATGCGAGGTGGCCGACAGGGCACAAATCTGAGAACTGGAGACAGCAACCTGGGACGTGAAGGGTGCAAGGATGCTAAAGATTGCTTGTGATGAGCTTTGCACCCTACATACATGCATTTCACATGAGCAATGATAGGATTGTAAATGTCTTCAGCCTCCAATCCGCATATGCAAGATTGATCCAACTGCCCCATGAAGGGCCTCCCATCACTCTAGCAGAGTCTGTGCTTCTGGCCAACAAACAGACACTGACACCAGCCACCGACACCACCCACCATAGGCACTGTCACAGCAATTTTTTATTTGTTCTGTTTCTTCTGCTCCCCACACAGATACATTGTAAATGTGACATATAGATCCAGCCCCAGCAGGGTTTATTAATACTCTTGCTGTGATGTAACAAAACCACAGTGAAATGGAAGAGGAACAGACAGCCCACCAAGCCCAGAAGCAGCCTCCACATGAAGAACTGGCAGCTGAAGGACCCCTGAGGATGCATGGGGAGAGTGGGTGGGGCAGAATTTTTTATCCTCAATGCCATTTCCTGTGGATGAACAATGTGCAATGTTGGTGAAGGATGAGGATGTCCCGGGCAGTGTCACAGAACTGTGCTGGAGCAGCCCCTGCGACCTGAAGGGATGGTTGGCCATTCTATCCTGTTGTTGTCAAGGTGACAACTGCATTGAATTTTAATGTGACTGGCTCCTTCCAACAACCTTCCGGGGAGCTGTGAGGGGTCATGCAGAATGTGACTGATGCCGTTTCTTCCAGGTCACATTGCTTAGCTTCACTTCTCTGCGATGAGGTCAGTGCTGCAGGCTGAGCAGTGGTATTCAGCAACAGAGTGAGCTTACCCTCGTTGCAGGCCCAATTGGCTCTACAGGCACTGCATGAAGAGGGCAATAGCACAGTGCAGCTGAGTTCATCAGTACAGAAGGGTTCCGTTCCATCATAGCACCAGCGATTTAAAAAAAAAATTTAATTCATTCGTAGGTTGTGGGCATCACTGACTAGGCCAGCAATTGCCCAGGGGACAGTTCAGACTCAACCACATTACTGCATGTCTGAAGTCACATGTACGCCAGCAGTTTTCCTTTCCTGAAAGATCTTAGTGATTCAATTGGAATATTATAGTAATTGACAGTAATTACATGGTTGCCATCAGATTAATTTCTTATTGTAAATCTTTTATGCTAAATTCAGATTTCACTGTCTACCATTTGAACCCATGACTTGCGAACATTAGCCTGGGGTTCTGGATTACTTAGACTCGCAACATTACTGTGATACCACCACCTCCCCATCAGAAACACTTCAGAACTTAATTCAGGCAGAAATACGTAGGTACTGGGGTCTATGTAAAACAGCCATCCTGCCTAATACCCTTTCTCCCTCCAAGCTCATCACAATTGAGCAGAAGATTCTGTCTTAGGATGCAATTGACAGCTCTTTTCAGATCCCAAAAGCTTCCATTGTTCCTTTTCCCGCCAGGTAGGTCTTAATCCATAAACTGGCTTTGATGGTGTGGGTTGACCTGGAAATTCCTCTCCCCTGGTGAGATCCTTCCAGCTTCTTTGAAGCCTTCACAAACTTATTTTGTTCAATTCAAACACTAGCTCCAATCCACATTCTGCGTGGTGAACAATAGTGATTTGATGATTTACTTTTGCTTTCATTTTCACTCTCCATCTCTCTCTCTATTTATTTCTCTCTCTATTTGTATCTCTTTCTCTGTCTCTATAATCAGTGTCTCTATCTCATGTTCCTTCTCCCACTCCAAACCCAGTAGATCCCTTTCAGAACATGACATGGGCAGCATGGTAGCTCAGTGGTTAGCACTGCTGCCTCACAGCACCAAGGACCCTGGTTTTATTCCAGCCTCGGGTGACTGTCTGGCTGGAGTTTGCTCTGGTTTCTTCCCACAGTCCAAAAATGTGTAGGCTAGGTGGATTGTCCGTGCTAAATTGCCTGTAGTGTCTAGGGATGTTTGGGTTAGTCATGGGGAGATGCAGGAGTAGGGGAATGAGTCAGGGTGGGATGCTCTTTGGAGGGGTGGTGTGGACTTGCTGGGTCAAATGTCCTGTTTCCACATGGTTGGGATTCTATAATCTATGAGCACAGTTTCCCTCATGTATATCTTAACAGTTGGCACAGCTTGAAGCAATGTTAGATAATGTATCTACTGCGTATTTTTAAATGAATCCTTAAATCCTTTACTCTTTTAAATACCAAGTTTGTTGGCCTAAATTACAAAATACTTAAATTAAACGAATTAGATGGAAATGTGCAGAAAAATTGATTGAAGTTTTTAGACGATTTTGTCCGTAATTGCTGCTTTATTACAACATGATGCAAGCATTTGTCTACTGAACAACACCTTGGGATAGGTTTTGGTGTAATCGTCAGATGGCACCCTTCAGTTCAAAAGAAGTTTGCCCACAAAGTTGCTCAAAAGGTGAAAAATATTTTTATTTAAAATGCCCAGCCTAGATTTGATTGAGCAATCAACTGTACAGCAATAGCATTTGGCACTTTCTTTGAAGTAACCCTAATCTAAAGATCCCTCGGTCTTTGTTGCATGGATTTGAATTTTCCTGATGCCAGTTTGAATCTGGCAGCAAGTCGAGGGGATCTGCAGGTATCAAACAACAATGATGTAATTGAGCTGGATAAGCTGCCAATCACATTGAAGTATTCTCAAACAGCAAATTTGCAAGTAAAATGCATTGATTCTCCCTCACATTTTATAAATTTTGCAGAGAGCACAATAAAGTTTTGGCATACAGAAGAAAGTGGGAATTCAAATATCATGACCACTTTTTTAGAAAAAACATTATTTTATAAATGTGGACATTTTTATTACAATAAAATATTACATTGCACAAATATGTTATTAGTTTCTTCAGGGGCAGAATAGTTTTCATTAGTAATTGCTTTTCAAAATCCAGTGACACCTCACTGGACAATGCATATCTATTTCAATGCTTTTTATAATGACACATGGCAATTTTATTTTGTTCATTGATTTTTAACTGATTAAGTCTTCACTGTGACATTCTACAGAGAAATATAGAATCACAGACAACAGTTAGAAGATTTTCATATATGGCTCTGCGTGTGCAGAAAACAGATATTTCAACAAATTGCAGAAAAATGCAATTTTGCCATAATTATTACACCAAATTCATGTAAAAAAATTCCAAAAACAATTTGCAACCTTAAGGAATAAGACCCAACCATTGTTATAATTTTCTGAGCCAGAAAGTTTGACTGGTATTCATTGACATTTTGGGATTAAAACGATGCCAAGATTTGTATTTGCTAGTTCTGAGGAGTTCTGAGGAAGTTGGAGTTCTGAGGAAGGGTCACCAGACCCGAAACATTAACTCTGTTTTCTTCTTCACAGATGCTGGCAGACCTGCTGAGCTTTTCCAGCAACTTTGTTTTTGTTCCTGTGTTTGTAATTGCTAGTCCTGAATATCCTTCACATGTTCAGTTTGCATCCGTTGGGCGAATACAGCATTTTCATATTAGGCCATAAAATGTGGGAGCAGATGTGGGCCATTTGGCTTGTCCAGTTTGCTCCTCTACTCAGTAAGATCATGGTTGATCAGATAATCCTCAGCTCCACTTTCCTGCTTTCCTCCCATAATCCTCAATTCCCTTACTGATTAAAAATCAGTCTATCTCAACCTTGCATATGTTTAATAACCCAGCCTCAAAAATCCTCTGCATTAAAGAATTTCACAGATTCACTACCCTAAGAGAAAAGACATTGCGCCTGATCTCTGTCTCAAATGTGCAGTTCCTTCTTTTGAGATGATGCCCTTTGGTCCAAGACTCTCTCATAAGGAGAAACAACTGTACCCCATTGACTGTGTCAAGTCCTCTAAAAATCTTGTATGTTTCAATAAGGTTACCTCTTATTGTTCTGTATTCCAATGAGTACAAGCGCAATCTACTCAATGTCTCCTTAGTAGACAGTCCCTAGATACCTGGTATCAGCCTAGTGACCTTTCTCTGGACTGCCTCCATTGCCAGCATATCTTTCCTAAAACATGGGCCAAAGCTTTTCACAATATTCCAGCTATGGTCTGACAAGTGCCTTGTATAATTTTAGAAGTCAGTTCTTTTTGAAGTGAAGGCTCTAACATTCCATTTGCCTTCCTGTTTCATGCTGAACTTGGATAGTAGCTTTTTGTGATTCATGGATGAGGACTCCCAAAACCCTTTGCTTCACAGCATTTTTGCAGTTTTTCTCTCTTTAGATAATATTCAGCTCTTCTACTCTTCCTGTCAAAGTATACAACAACACATTTCCTTACATTGTACTCTAGCTGCCAAGCTTTTGGTCACTTGCTTAACCTGTCTACAACCCTCCATGCCCACATGAGTTTGTGCCATCCTCAGCACTTGCCTTCCTACCTATTTTTGAGTTATTCACAAATGTGGCACTAGTACATTCACTTTCCGCATCCAACATCATTAATATTGTTCATTCCGATTGGAGCAAAGCGGGTGGTAGGGCGTGACAACTACTTGATGCTTAAACTGGTCACATCTGCCTGTGTTTGGTCCATATCCGTCCAAACATTTCCTATTAATTTACTTATCCAAATGTCTTCAAAATTTTGTAACTGTACTCACATCCATCACTTCCTCTGGAAGTTCATTCCACACATGAACCACTCTCTGTAAAAAACAGCTGCCTCTCGTGTCTTTTTAACATCTTTCTCTTCGAAAATATGCCCCCCTCCCTAGGGAAGAGTCACTTGTCATTCACGTTATCTACACCCCTCGTGATTTTATAAATCTCTACAAAGTCATTCCTCAGCCTCCTCCAACCCAGTGAGAAAAGTCCCAGCCTATCCAGCCTCTCCTTGTAGCTCAAACCTTCCATATTTGGCAACATCCTGGTAAATCTTTTCTGAACCCTTTCCAGCTTATTAACTGCATTTGTATAACAGGCTGTCCGCAGTCCTCCAGAAAAGGCCTCAACAATTTCCTGTGCAACCTCAACATTGACATCCCAGATCTGACACTCAAAGGTCTGAGCAACAAAGGCAAGCATGCTAAACACCTTTTTGACGAACCTGATGCAGAGATAACAAGGTGTAGAGCTGGATAAACAGAGCAGGCCAAGCAGCATCATAGGAGCAGGAAAGCTGACGTTTCACGCCTAGATAATAAAATGTGAGGCTGGATGAACACAGCAGGCCAAGCAGCATCTCAGGAGCACAAAAGCTGACGTTTCGGGCCTAGACGCTTCATCAGAAAAGGGGGACGGGGTGAGGGTTCTGGAATAACCCTTCTTCAGCTTTCCTGCTCCTATGATGCTGCTTGGCCTGCTGTGTTCATCCAGCTCTACACCTTGTCATCTCAGATTCTCCAGCATTTGCAGTTCCTACTATCTCTGAAACTACATGTGATGCAATTTTCAAAACAAGTATATACCGGAACCCCTAGGTCTGTCTGTTTTACAGCACTACCCAAGGCCCTACTTTCAATTGCATAAATCCTACCCTTGTTTGTTTTACCAAATTTGCATTACGTTGCATTTATCCAAATTAAACGCCTTCTACCACTCCTCAGCCCATTGACCCAATTGATCAAGATCTCCTAGTAATCTTTGATGACTTTCAAAAGGAGAAAGTAGAAGAAGATCTAGAAAAGAAGGGGAAAGGCAGGAGAGAATAAAACAAAGGAAGGATATTGTTGAAAAGGCAAAAGGAGATGGTAATGGGACAAGGAAATTCGAACTTGAAAAGGTCTAAATGAGAATTGCACAACTACTACCAACCCCAATAGCCACCTGAAAAAGATAGAGGCAGAGACTATGGCCTGAAATTTTTGAATTTAGTGTTGAGTCCAGAAGGCCTTAAAATGCCTAATCAAAGATGAAGTCCTGTTTCTCAGGCTCACCTCGAGGTTCATCAAAACACTGCAGAAGGAATAAACCAAAGAGATCAAATTTGCAGTGAGGCGGAAAATTAAAATTGCAGATGACAGCCGGTGATCATTTCCTATCGACACCTTTATTATTTGTTGATGGACAATGTGTTTTGCTAATTAGGCCAACATAAATTCTGCTCATCTCTCACTGCCCTGGAGAAGGTGAACCACCTTTCAAACCATTGCATTTTCTGGTGCTAGGTACACCCACAATGCTGTTAGGCAGGGAATTATGGGGTTTTGACCCAGCGGCTGAAAGAGCAGCAGTGTATTTCTATGTCAGCATGGTGCGTAGTTTGGAGGAGAGTTTGCACCTATTGGTGCACTCATGTATCTGCTGCCCAGAAAAGTAAAGAATTATAAATGTGGGGTTTCTTTTCTCCAGGTTATGAAAGGTGTTGGGAGAGTTGAGTGTCAAATTCTACCATATTATTCTTAATTTCCCTTCCCAGCTTCTTTCTTTATCCTCATCCAAGCTCTCGTTACATTTTTCTTCCTGCACCTAATTTTACATTGAACTCTCCTGCTGTTATTCACCGACTTTCTGCCTTTCATCTGTTTATTTCCTGTTCTTCCTTTCTCTTTAGTTTCTCTTTCTCACCACCCTACTATCCACTTCAGCAAAATATGTCATTTGAAACATAAATATAACATAGTCCTTCCAAGTTTGGAATGTAAGTTTTGTATAGCTAGTAAGTTCAGTTTTTTTGTCTTTCATAGATGTCAATATTGCTTCTTTTGGTAATTTCTGGATTGAGTTCTTTTTCAGACTAGAACACTTTAGAGTCTAAAATACATTTTTGAAGCCCTATGTGAACTGAAAGTGTTATTTTTTCGGATAGTGCTATATTTCCATTGATGCTGGCCCTAAATTAATATCAGCAAACTTGCCTGAAGCATTGTGTTTTACCACTTGAATATTACTGGATGGTATGTCTTAAAGCACCACTGTCTGACCTTCATTATTGGAAATCTTGTTATACAGTGCTGGTTTTCATTCCACAGAATTTTATATATAATTATTTCCTTCAATAGCAACGGCTTATTAAATGCAGTTGATGGGCTTTCAAGAAGTTGAGAATATTGAGCCAGCCCTGTATATTGGCTAGGATATGTATGCACAATTCTTGAGCATGAAATGAACATTTTGATGAATGAAATTCTAATTAATCTGAGAGCATGATCCTAGCTGACTGAGACTTTGTTCTCATTGATTAAAGTATTCCATTCAGAATACAAAATTAACAGGGACAAGGTGAAGTTTAATGATGTGTTATTACTCTAATTCCAATAGATTTAAAAAACCTCGTGTCACTCTTTTTAAAATAAATTTCTCCTGATTTTCAGTGATGTATTATTTGTATTTGACTAACAGCTGCAATTGAATCAACTTGTTAAAATAAAAACTAATTATTTGATGGCCAATCATAAACCAATAATGAATCTCCCAGTTGCAGTTTATCTGAAAGTCATATTGAGAATATTCTAGAATATGAGTGAAGTTACTATCAGCTGTAAATGTCTCTTCACTTGATGTACCATGCAAACAAATCATTCATCTTCAAAACAGTATTTCTTCAGTGCAATTTTATAAGAAGCCTTTGAACTGTTGTATATCAAGTTTGTAAATTAAAATATAAATAGTAGGTGCTCAACTCCATGTGTAAAATGTTGTTCTGTGTATTGCGTTGATGAAATCTAAGAATATATCTTTAGATCCAATGTTTGTTTGTTAACTTTCTGTTAATTACTAACATCATTTGCCAAATATTTTCAGAGGGATTTGGTGAGGATAAACCCTGGATTTTCTTAATTGCATTCAACAATTATTTTACCCAAAATCTGTTATTGGGAAGGTTATGTCCAATTTACAGAATTATGTAAGACCTGAGATGTAACAAACTGCACACCAGTTAGGCGTTTCTTTTTATTTTAATGTTGAATTGCCTGATTCACTGGCAAGAAAGACAGATTCCACCCGGCTGTCATGCCTATGGCACTTATTTGGTTATTTAATAGACAGGTAAGTATAGCAAATCACTGTACATTTGTTTAAACATTAAGGACATTGTATTCCACCTGCAAGAGTTACCCATAATAATTATGTGGACTGACGTTAGACTTTAACTCAATTATTAACAACAGGTGCATGCCTCAGGTTCCTTGGCTTACTGACAACTAGCTGATACTGGGTGTATTGACTGCGTACTGGTGCTATTGTCAGTAAGAGGACTATAGAGCAGTCAGCTAACTTCATAACCTGCAAAACCACAGTTCCAAACCAATAGATGCACTTCAAATCAGTGAATGTACCATGAAAATATAATTGCTTGTGAGAGTTTTAAGACCTTCTCCATGATTTGCTTGTCAGCTGATCAATTGTTGATATTGCTTTGTAGAACAGTTTATTGAATATGCAAATCAGCCAGTTCTAATTGATTTTAATTTGCTGATGACTTCTTGATTCAACATCAATTAATATTCATATGTTCTTTCCCTGTTTTACTTGAGATGTCTTTCATTTTTTTTACAAAAAGAACATATTGAAAAAAGGATCTAATTATAATTTCTTAACAAAATGATTCAAATTCCGCTCTGAGATTCACATTTCTTTTTACTTCTAGTAGATTAAAACACTTGAACTTAAAAATATATGGCCATGGGGAAATGAAATGCAAGTCTACAATGAGCTAACTTTCTCCCTTTGAGCACTGAAATAGGATGTTGCCCATGAACTGAATGGATTGATGGGCCATGTAAGAGAGCAGTTATGAGTCAATCACATTATTTTGGTCTAGACTTACGTGTAGGCCAGACCAGGTGAGGATGTCTGATTTCCCTCCCGAAAAGACATTAGTTAACTTTAACCTGGGCCTCTGGATTTCAATTCCAACGACAGTCTGCTCCATCCCTGTATATTCGTATACATCTTTATTTTGATAGTTGCTGTGGAGTCGGATACCATCACTCTTTTAGATGATGCATTCCTGATCGTCGTAATCTTCTAAGTGAAATCATTTTCCTCCCTTCCCCTGTATTTCTTCTGCCGATGGTTTTAAATCTATAATCTCTCATATGATTTAACCTCTCACATAGCTTTATTATGGGAGGAAATAGCTTCTCTCCGCTATATATATTAAGATGACTCTTCGAATGTCTCCGTTAGATTTCCGATTCACCTTCCCTGTTCAAAGGAGAAAAACTCCAATTTCTCCAATATGTATGCATATTGAATTCCTTCATGCTGGTTTTCATCCTTGATAGAAGGTCCTTTTGTATCATTTAAAAAGCCTTGACAGCATTCCCAAAGCATAATGCCCAGACTGGAGGCATTGTTTGGACAGAGGCTTCACTGATGATTTGTAAAGGATTAACACAACATCCTTGTCTTTGTTATAGGAACACTGAATACAAAATAAGTATTCTATACTTTCTTTTAACTGCCTGATCAACTCACCCAGCATCATTCATTAAGTTTTTAATATGGACGCTCATGCTCCTTTGTTCGTGTACCCCATCCCTAACCATCTCAGAATAATACAATGTAGATTTTTCAGTCTCTGTTATGTCTCCCAATATGTCACTTCACACTTATCAACATTAAATTATATCTTGCATACTTTTGCTGTTTCAAAATTGTGCTTTTTTATAACTTAGTCCAGGTTATTTACATATAACAAGAACATGGAGCAAATACCAGCCACTGAGGAACCCACTATGTACTTCTGACCAGTCAAAAATACATTTGTTCACCATTAACATTTAGCCATTTACACACTCAAGTTACGTGATACCTTTTATGTCATGTGCTATCATCAGTCCAAACAAATGGGATGCTACCCCCGCAGTGGTCGAGAACGCTCTCAACTGTGTCTCCCACATTTCCCGCAACTCATCCCTCTCACCTCTGCCCTGCAATAACAACCAAACCAGTATCCTCCTCCTCGTCATGTACCACCCCATCATCCTCCGGATACAACGCATCATCCTCCAACACTTCCGCCATCCACAATCCGACCCCACCACCAATGACATTTTTCCATCCCTACCCTTGTCTGCCTTCCAGAGAGACCACTCTCTCCGTAACTCCCTTGTCCACTCCACACTCTCCTCCAACCCCACCACTCCCGGCACCTTCCCCTGCAACCGCAGGAAGTGCTACACTTGCCCCCACACCTCCTCCCTCACCCCTATCCCAGGCCCCAAGATGACTTTCCATATCAAGCAGATGTTCACCTGCACATCTGTCAACATGATATACTGCATCCGCTATTCCCGTTGTGGCTCCCTCTACATTGGGGAAACCAAGCAGACGCTTGGGGACCACTTTGCAGAACACCTAAGCTCACTTCACAACAAACAACTGCACCTCCCAGTCATGAACCATTTCAATTCCCCCTCGCATTCCGTAGATGACATGTCCATCCTGGGCCTCCTGCAGTGCCACAATGATGCCACCCGAAGGTTGCAGGAACAGCAACTCATATTCCGCTTGGGAACCCTGCAGCCCAATGGTATCAATGTGGATTTCACCAGCTTCAAAATCTCTCCTCCCCCCACTGCATCCCAAAACCAGTCCAGCTTGTCCCCACCTCCCTAACCTGTTCTTCCTCTCACCTCTCCCCTCCTCCCACCTCAAGCCGCACCTCCATTTTCTACCTCCTAACCTCATCCCACGCCCTTGACCTGTCTGTCCTCCCCAGACTGCCCTATCCCCACCCTACCACCCCACCTATAATCACCTCTACAGGCCCCATCCCGCCCCTTTGACTGTCTCCTCTCCACCTATCTTCTCCTCTATCCACCTTCACTCCACCTCCCCCTCTCCACCTATTTATTTCAGAACCCTCTCCCCATCCCCATTTTCTGATGAAAGGTCTAGGCCCAAACGTCAGCTTTTGTGCTGCTAAGATGCTGCTTGGCCTGCTGTGTTCATCCAGCTCCATACTTTGTTATCTCGGATTCTCCAGCATCTGTAGCTCCCATTATCTCAAAGAAATGAGATGATAGGTTTGCTCCTTGGACTCAAATTAAATCAATGTGGTCAACCTTCAGCATTGTTCCGAATGGACATAGTTAAGTTATTAAAAACCGGAAGAACTATGGATGCTGTAAATCAGGACAGAAAACAAAGTTGCTGGAAAAACTCAGCAGGTCTGGCAGCATCTGTGGAGGAGAAAACAGAGTTAACGTTTCAGGTCCGGTGACCCTTCCTCAGAACTGGATATTTAAGCTGTTGCCCATGTGCAGTGATTTATGCAATCACAAAATACATCTAATCTCAAATCAAAATACTCAGTCACTTATAATTTAAAGGTAATTTTTGAAATATTTAAATATTTAAAAGTGGATTTTTTATTTCTTGTGTGATGTCTTTGCAATGATTTGCTTTATATGTATTTAATGCCAGAATTGCAATGAAAGCTATGCCAAGTTAACTTTTTACATACCTTGTAAACTAGATTAGCATTTTTACAATGAAAGGCTAACACAAAACAGGTGACAAAATGCATAAATTTGCTTTATCGTCATATTGTGAAATGTGTCCTTCATTCATAGCTAGGTCTGCATTAAATAGTTCCATGAAAAGACATAATCAGTCAGAAATGATACCACTCTTAACCATATCTTCACATCAGGGCAATATTATTTTAACATACACATCATAAGCACAACAGTAAACTGATTACCTCAGCACAGATTTGATTGCAGTTGGTATAATACAATTAGATCTACTTCCAACAAATCAATAAAAATCTAGTACTATTAATATTAGCTTTACAAATGTAAAGCGTTGTACAATACAAGTCCTGTCTTAAATTATGACATGGCAAAGGAATTACCTCATTACTTGGATGTTCCCAATATTAATGTACAGTCCAAGAGATAATCATTGTTTAGGGATAGTATATGCAACATTAGTATTTTCTTTTGATTTCACAATTACCCAGTAATGCTTCAAAGTTGTTGGTAAATTACTCGAAAGTTACTTCTACTGATTTTACAGTTATAATCCTATAGAAAATATA